>NC_141164.1:9351049-9662099 GCF_053477565.2 Lygodium microphyllum | reverse complement strand
TTAAACAACTCTTTGGCAAGTGGGAGAGCAATGATAACCTTATATCTTGAAGACAAAGAGATCATGACTGCTCTTAGCTGCAAGTATGTAAAAAGGGCCATGTTGAATGTTACATTCGATCTGGCTTGGATCAGCAAGGGCTAGGAAATCGACCTTGGTGAAGATTCTCTACTCAGTCATTTTAACAAGAACTAGTCCCTATCCCTTCCACTCAAGGGGATAGAGTTTTTTTATGGAAGATCATGGCAGGAGCATTGTTCTATGGTCTTAAATTGAAAAAGGAGGCATGACGGATGGCTTGTGTAGTTGTGGCCAAGAAGAATCCCTCAAGCACATCTTTTAGGATGGATGCTCTACAAGCCTTACCTAGTCTCAAGCTCATCTGAATTTCACTGTGATAGGAAGCCACTCTCAACGCATAGAGATTTGGATTTTTGGCACCATTGGTAGCATGAATAAGCAAAAGTTACTAGGATTTTATTGTAATTAGGCTTCTAACCCTTAGAACAATCTAGGAGAATAGAAATGCAAGACTCTTCAAAGGTGAAAATGTAGAGCTTGCGTGGAGGGAAATAGCCCTTAAAGCATGATGGTTTTTGAAAATGCAATGTAATCTTGGCAATAATCTGGGAAATTTAGCAAATAAAGCCAAATATTTGGTCCACATCGTGTAACCCCAAACAGCATTGTAACTTGGGATATTTAAAAATTCAACTGTCTTTTTGCAACTAAGAACCTGTGTCATGCTTTCAGATAGTTTTAAAAATGCACCACATGCATGCGAAGCATGCTGTTTGTTTTATTTAATTTTTTGTATGAGCAAAGGGAAGCAACCCCTCGGCTCACAAAAACCCAAAGCTTGCGAGCTTCACAATGACACCGACCGCGTGAAACACAATGAACAGGCCTGCTGGCCAGCTAAAAATGTTCGTGTAATTAGCATCATTTGTCACTGCAAATGACAAATTGGAATAATGATCCTTTCTAGAAGTTTCTCGGCGTGCTGAAGGAGTCCAATACCTCACGCGCGTCAAGGCCTCCGTGTAAAATTCTTCAAGCCGAGGCCCAAGGGGCCCGCTCCTTTTGACTTGGCGGTGCGCGCTTGCTTCTGTCTGTCTTCTCAGACTGTGGAAAAGAAGAGGTGCAACCTGGGAATTTTTTTGCAGTTGTGGTATCGTGAGCAGGAAGGATATCGAACTAGTGGAGCTTGGGCGAAGATTAAGGAAGGATGGGCACCTTCGTAGGGCATGTCGCCCCCGGTGCAGGGTTTTGCCTGATAGGGCTGTGGCATCTGTTCAACACCCTTCGGAATTATCACGCGCATGCGCCATGGGAATTCGAGAGCAGGCCCTGGTTCCCTGCAGATTATTTTATCAAAGGGCCGGTCAAGCTCGTCAGGTACACAGAGCTGTACCTGATCATCCTGGGCTCCTCCCTGTCCATCGCGGGCGAGCTCCATTTCGGCCTGCACGGCCGCCATGCGCTTGATGCGGACTGGTCCATTCCCTTCATGAATCTGAACAACTTCGAGCATGCCACCATATCGGCGTTCTTCCTGCTATTCGCGGCGGGGGCATGGCTCGCGGACGAGGTACTGGCGGCGGCGGCCCCATACGGCATGGTGCACATGCTGGGCGCCCTGGCCCTGAGCCAGGAGCTGCTCATCTTCCACCTGCACTCGGCTGACCACATGGGCCTGGAGGGCCGCTACCACTGGCTCCTGCAGATCATCATCGTGGTCGGGATCGCGGCCACCCTGGTTGAGATCGCGCTTCCGCACAGCCTCCTCCCACCGCTCGTCCGCTCCATGTCCCTCCTCTTCCAGGGCGTCTGGTTCATCCAGATGGGATTTGTAGTCTTCACGCCCACCTTCGCACCAAAGGGCTGTGCCTTCCGTGACTATATGGTCACCTGCGACGACGGTGGCGCCTCACTGGCTCGAGCCAAGGCCCTGGCAAGCCTGCAGTTCTCATGGTGGCTTGCAGGAGTGCTGGTGTTCACCATCCTCCTTTACATCTGCTTGATGGCTGTGTATGGGAAGTCCCACAAGTATCAGGCGCTCGATCAATACATGATCGAAAGAGGGAAAAGTACAGAACAGAAGAGTCTCAATATTAGTATCAATCACGATCACACCAAGTCCTGCGATGGCTCACATTGCTCGACTGATGAGCTCCCTTCGTCAAGCTTTCGAGTAGGACGATGAACCTCACTCACACCAAGGACCTTATGACCGCCTGCTTCTTGCAGGTTGTAGATATCTACCCTCTATGTAAATTCATCTTTTTGTTAGCATTGCTTTTCAGGGCACATGTTTATACGGTGCGGTGATAAGGTGATGCAAGTACCAAAAAGTTTACCCATTGTTAACTTCATGTAAGTGGTTCACTTAGGCTTGAAATATGTAGATATCTTTCTCTTTTTTGAAAAGGAAGAGTTATGTTAGAAAATTAAAGAAAAAAGCTTCTCTCTCTCTCTCTCTCTTTCAATAGTGCACCTTGAATTCTAACATAACTTGACACAAAATAAAACAGCACTAGACCATCTCCTAACCTTGTATACTCACACTTTAAACACAATTGCCCTAATCAAATTCCATATCAAATAGACGAATTTCACAATGAATACCAGCATGGCCCCCCCCCCCCCCCCCCCCCCCCCCCGGGCCTTTCCATCATGAATCCACTCTAAAGATTTTGGGTTGAGGTATAGTGCTTAAGGCATGTGGAATAGGTTCTTTATGAGGATAGTGGGGTGTGAGTGCTTGGGCAACCTGGCATCTGCTCCCTTCTCGATGGCACCTAGTGCCAATGAGCAACCATTTTCTTGTCCTCGATACCGTGAGGTTCACAAAGGAGCCAAGGTAGGTGGGCCATATGTCCTTCATGTGAGTTGAGAGGCTCCTTGGGGGTTTCATGACATGGAATGCCCATAGGGTGTCTTGCTGTGCTAGATAAGCCCCATGGTCACTCCATGGTGGCAAGGCAAGGCAATGTGACATGGTGGAATGGTTTCGACCCCCATGGTCACTCCATGAAGACTTAAGCCTTGCAGGGTGTGTTACAGTGCCAAGGCGGGGAGAAATCTCGCTCGACCCTTGATATGAGTGTGCCCCTTCCGTGCATGCCAAGGCGTGAGACCGTCTGGAGTGTTTGGTGCTGTGCATGGACTTTGAGACTCCCTAAGTTCGTGACACTTGGATTAGAACCAACTTTGCTTGACGCTGGTCGTCATGGGTGGAGTTTGGTGAGACGGGGGTCAGAGCAAGTGCTTGTATTGATGCTTTGATGCAGTTTAAGTGCCAAATCAAGTTGAGGGCTGTGGGCCATTGGTGATCTATTCCTAAGTGCATATGCAATGGGGGATGCTTGAAACCACTAGCAAGCCAATCTATACCCATCCACGGGGTACACAATGGAGTCTCTCAAGTGAGGAGCGTGACAAAGATCCCTCCCAAGCGGGATGATATGAGACCATGAAGGCCAACTTTTTTCAAGGGCTAAAGGAGTGCCTCTCCTACCTTGTGATGTGATGTTGTAACACCTTTAAGGTAACATGGCTGCGAGAAAGGAGAAGATTTGCTGAAGTTGCTACTATTTTTTGCTATTAGAGAAGGAAAAAGGTTGCATTTTGGGTCTTCAAGTGCATATTTTGCCTTTTCATTGTCTCTGGCGGGTGAAGGAGTGGGACGAGCGCCAAGAGCCCTACTAGCTTATATTTTCACAGTCAGAGGAGGGCTGCTCTTTGTGTTTTGTGTAGGCATTGTAGGTGAAGATGTCTTCTGAGGCTAAGATTGAGTTTCAGGCAATCATGGACCTAAAGATGCCCGTCGTATCGGCTCTTCCATCAGATCAAAATCTCAATGGTGAGAATTATCATATCTAGAAGGTCATGATGCTTGCCATTTTGGAGTCCTATGATTTGGTGGAGCTTGTTATGGAGGCTATTCATCGTCCTTCTTCGCGAGACAAGTCTAGACTCTCTTCCAATGAGTAAGATGGAGTTGGCAAAGTCTTAGGCATAATGGGATAAACTCAATGCTCTCATTCGCTCGTTTTTATTTCTCTCATGTACTACAATTGTTATCTCTCATCTTCAATCTCCATAATTGTGGCTACTCGTACGTTAACAAGGGACTTTAGCATTGGAGGTTCATGCAATGGGTGCGTGGAAGGGTAGTACTTCTTGATGTGACTGCCATTGAAGAAGCTTATGCCCTCTCTCTACTAATGGTGTGGACTCTGAAAGGCCCGAGCCCTCTAAATTTTATCTTTTGTTTATGACCCTTGATTGAGTACAAGAGTACTAAGTCTTCCTGTTCGAAATCTCGCTACTTGACATGCTTATCAAACCACCTTTTGTATCTTGCCTTCTCACATATCAGTGCATGGGTGGCTGGAAGTCGAGTTTTCGATAGGCGTTCAAGCTCAATTAGGCGCTTTGTCCATACCTCCTTAAAATCCCATCTCTCTTCAAGAGCGATTCTCAGGCTAGGAACAAGGAACTCTACATGCAAAATTGCTTCAGTTCCATAGGTCAACTTAAAGGGAGTCTGTCCTACAATCGTTTTATAGGCTGTGCAGTAGGCCCATGAGGCTACCATTAATTTGTTATCCTAGTCACTGCGCGAAGCAAAGACTACTTTGGTTAGGACATTTACTAAGATTTTATTTCTAGACTCAGCTTGGTCATTTGCCTAAGGATAGTAAGACGAAGACTTTCGATGGATGATTAGAAAGGTAGGCAAGAGGTGAGCGATCACTTCATTAATGAAGTGTGTGTCTTGGTCACTAACCTATTCGATGGGGCAACTAAATCGTGAGATCACGTGCTTCCATAAGAACTTGGCAGTGGTCCTAGCATCATTCTTTCGAGTTGCTCATGTTTCAGCCCACTTCGTGAGATAATCTGTGGCAATGATGATGTATTTGGCTTGTGAATACTGTGTTGCACGACTAATCAGCCCAATGAAGTCAATTCTCCATTTTTCGAAGGGTTGTTTTACAATGGTAGAGGTTAGCTCCATTTGATCCTTGCGAATTGAGACTTTGGTCCATTGACACTCATTGCAGTGTTTTACGGATCGTGCTGCATCCTGGAAAAGAGTAGGCCACCACAGTTGAGACTGTAGCACCTTGCGGGCTGTTATATCTCCGTTGAAGTGTCCTGCAATCCCGTCGTGTGCCTCTATTAGCACGTCATGCATTTCATGCTCGCACACACATCTACACAGCAACCCATCTATAAAGTTGGCATGCTATCAACTGATAGGGTTGGATTTTAAGGATGAGTCACCTAAGTCCGGCCTTCTTGATAGGCTGTTTAGGGAATCCGTGCTCAAGCACTTGGACTACGTCTATCCAATATGGTGTCAAGTCAGATCTCTCACACTAGCCAAGTAAAATAGATGCATATCTAGCAATTCGTCCGGGATGCCCTGCCCAACAGCTTCTCCTGTGGGTATGCAGGACATATGGTTAGCCATGTAATGTTGCTTCCCCAGTGAAGTCAAATTCTAGAAGTAGAAGCAACCATCAAGCAATTTGTCCTGTAGTACAAGGTTTATTAACAAGATAAAGCAATGCTTGATGGTCAACAAAGATGGTAAAAGGCGTGACCAAAAGATAAAGACGAAATTTCTTTACAGCAAATATCATGGCTAAGCCCTCTCTCTGTATTGTTGAGCAATTCATTTTTGTATCCGTGAGTTGTCTACTAGCAAAGCTCATTGGATAGTCTAGGTTGTGCTCACCAGGTTAGCACAACACAGCTCCCATAGCGAAGGTGATTGTCCAGTGTGAGGCTCTTAGAATTGGTGGTGTGGTTAGAGCCTTTTTCAATTCCTCATATGTGCATTGGCATTTCTTGGTCCACTAGAATATAATTAGCAACCTGTACAGAGGTCTAGCAATCAATGCATAGTTCAACACAAAGTACCGATAGTATCCCGTGTGGCCTAGGAAGGATTGAACTCCCTTGTAATTGGATGGTGGTTGAAGATTGGCGATAACCTTGACTTTCGAGAAGTCTGTGGCAATGCCATTCTTCAACACCACGTGCCCTAGGATGCACCCATGCTTTACCTAGAACTGGCACTTCAAGGGATTTAGGGAGAGGTGATACAACCGACATCGTTCAAAGATTGCTATGAGCTTACTTAAATGTTCCTTCCATATAGAGTGAACACACAAATCGTCTATGAAAACCTTCTTTCTAAGCATGCCTTTGAAGATGGCACACATGAGCCTCTGGAAGGTAGCTGGTGCATTAGTCAACTCGAAGGGCATAACTATTCTCCACTTAGTGTGGCGAATGCGGTCTTATGCCTATAATCAGAATGCACTTACACTTGATTGTATCCTGAGAAGCCATCTAGGAAACTGTAGGATTCTTTACCAGCCACTCTCTCGAGCATGTGCTTAGTGTATGGCAATGAATAATTGTCTCTCTTTGTAGCAATGTTTACTTTCTTGTAGTTGACGCATAATCTGATCTTTCCATTCTTCTTTAGCACGATCACTATGGGTGAGACCTAGTCCATATGCTCAATCTCGTAAATGAATCCTACTCTCAACAACTTATCAATCTATTCTTTCACTGCGTGAGTGTGCTTGGGATTCATTGGATATGGTTGCTATTGATCAGCGTTGCATCGGGTGTCATGGGTATGTTGTGAGTCACTATACTCAGATCTACCCCTTTTAGCTCATCAAGAGACCAAGCAAACACGTCTATATACTCTCGCAAGAGAGCAATGAGACTTGCTTCCTCTTCCTCAGTCAAGTCATTGGTCGTAAAGACATGTTGGGGTGTCTCCCCTTCCTTGGCCAAATTGACCTCATTGACCTTGGCGGGCCCTTCTATTGGTTCATTGGCTTGCCCCTGGCGTTTGGCGCCTAGCAAGATCACTACCTTGTCGCCTTATTTGAACTTCGTGAATCACTTTCGTAGGTCTTGTAGCTTTCTTTGCTCATCAACTTCTGGCTCCTTGGATTGCTTCCTTCTTCAGCCTTCAGTGCCTTAGGTGAATAGGTAGGTCCCCTTTGGTGCGTCTAGTCTTAGGAGGTTGAGGCATTTCGGGGTCACTATCTAAGCTTACTTCGGATTGAGAATCGAACTCTCCATCTTCGCTAGAAGAGGGAGTCTCTCCTGGAGGTGATACCAAGAGGCATATTCCACGGTGGATTCCGTGAGGTTTTGCGGTGGATTTCGTAAAATATTATTATCGAGGCTCATACATAAGGTGAATTCTTTGTGTGAAAAGTCGATGGGGACACCTATCCTTTTCGGACGTTTTGTTAATTTAATGTGTAAGTGGGTGATTCCATAGTAGGTGATTTCGCAAAATACATATTTAAATTAATAAACGTTTATGAGTTTAGAGTGCGCACTCGTAATAAATTAAGGTTAGGATTGAGTTCTAATCAATCTATTTATTTTTGTAGCTGAAGATTGCTAAGTATTCACTTTTGTCAGTTTAATTGTATTATTTTTCTAACAATTGTGAATGCTTCAGTTGATGTGTAGAGCAAGCAATGGTAGCATTGGGAAGCATTGGAGGATAGCATGTATTCAAATTATCATTAATTTTTGATGGGCACGTATCTTAGGCATAGCACCCATATTTTGATGCGCTTATTTATTAAAGCACTTGATATTTATTATTACTTTTGTATGCGCATGGGTGTACGATTTAAATATTTGTATTGGACATTGTATTTGGATACCGCCTGACTCTTTGGGCGCCCAATAGCTTTAATTCTTTAGTGGCACAAAAACAAGCACAAAAGCTAAAGTGTGCTAATTGTAAATTGGGTTATTTTTTGAGCTCGAAGATCAATAATATATAAAAATACATGCTTTGTGAAGCGCTCACACAAGGCATGGGAGGAGATTGTATCCAATTAGTCTCTTGCTTCATGTAGTGCAAGCTTTCTTCCTTGTTTTTTGTGCAAAAGTAGAGTTTTTTTGTTCATGGGGACCTTCTAACACTCACTACGTGCGCATACGGTGTTCGATCTGTGTACTAGTGGTATCAGAGCGAAGCTGAGATCGAGAGCTTCCAATCGCTTACCATCTCTTGCAAAGGCAGAGCTCTTGGAACGATCGAGCTTTACAGTCAGTCTCGTGGCAAATGGTCGATACCAGCGTGTTCATGGCAGTCAAGAACCCCCTGCTGTACACTCAGATCGCGAGGGATCGGCCTTTGCAGGTGGAAGACCACGTGGAAAGATCCTTCATCAAGTCGTTGGTTTCTTCTCAACAGATAAGAAATTTCCTTCATAGCTCTTAAAGCTTCAAAGTTAAGTTTGCAAGGCTTAAAGAGAAGCTTATTAAAAACTTCAAAATTCGTTTTAACCCGTTGGCGGTGGTAGCATGCACTAACCGTCGCCGAAATGGGCGAAAACATACTCATGTCCTTAAAATCCACGATTAGTTAGAAAGACTAAAAAATCTAAGTCACTAAGGTTCTAAAGAACATAAGCTTCAATCTCCAACAATTACTATAGAGACAGTTTCTATTCGGCAACACACGAATCTGCTTACTACTCTCTAGAAGCCCCTGTTCACACCTGTGAATTGGCAGAATCAGATTCCAGCGAACAATCAGCAACACGCAATCTATATGCAAAATTATTTTCTTGGAAGATGACTGTGACATCAAATTTCGCAATCGTAAAGGATAAATACTACAAAAGACAAACTCTATATATATATATATATATATATATATATATATATATATATATATATAAGCCTTGTAAATTCGCATTTGAGCTATGCTCATCCCACTAACAAGGTTTCGAGTGTGTGAGGTCTTTTGGAATTTTGCAGGATGACTGATCAAACCATAGAAGATTTTATGGCTGAAGGTGATTTACCTGAACCAACATATATATATATATATATATATATATATATATATATATATATATATATATATATATATATAAGCCTTGTAAACTCGCATTTGAGCTACGCTCATCCCACTAACAAGGTTTCGAGTGTGTGAGGTCTTTTGGAATTTTGCAGGATGACTGATCAAACCATAGAAGATTTTATGGCTGAAGGTGATTTACCTGAACCAACAATGGAGCAAATATTGGATTTGATTATGATGTAGCTTCAAGAAGAACGAAGAGCACGACAAACTTTGCAAGCTCAATTAGCCAATATGCAACGATCTACCACCGACCAAGATTGATTGCAACCTGAAGATCTTATATAACGTACTATCGATGCAATACTTGAAGCCCAATCTATTAGGAAAGAAACAAAGATAAGTAAAAGAAACTTCAAATTTCGTACTTTCAATGGATCACGCGATGGAAAGACTGTACTTGCTTTTATCAGTCAATTTGATGATTATTTCCATGAAGAATCATATGCTGAGAAAGACAAAATTAAATGTGTCACTAACCATTTAGTTGACCGAGCATCCTTATGGCGGACTGTTGTCCGCAAAAGCTTTAATTGTCCCACTACCTAGGAGACTTTCCAAAAGAAATTTTTGCAGAATTTTCTTCCACAATTTTACGAAAAAGCAATCAAACAATGGGATCTACAACAAAGGGATTGCGAACCTATTTCACAATATACTGAGCGTTTCTGGAATGCTCTATTGCAACTACGAATGCTCGAAGATGTACCTAAAGCAACTCATAAACACAAGTTTATGTTTGGCCTACTTGGACATTTTTATGCGGAGGTCAATATGTTCAAGCCAACAACCCTTGAAGATGTAATTTCCTTGGCCCATGACACTGAAGACAAAATTCGCGGACGAGATAAGCGACCACAACAATTTTCAACTAATTGTAAATTTGGTTCCAAACAATTTAATTCAAATTTTCGAAGATTCAATCAAAGTCGTTTTCTTTCATCTTCATTCTGTAAATCTTGGATACGACCACCTACCTTGTCATCAAACACAAATCCAAACCCTAAGCTATCTCTTTAGTCAAATCTCAACATTCCTAAACTTCATGCTATTACCAATAATGTATCAAAAGTAAAACCCATAGTTTATTACAAATGTCATCAACTTGGAGATCTAGCAGCCAATTGTCAATCCAAAAAGCCATCTGTTCATATCAATTATCTGGGAGCAATAGAAGATGAAGAACGTGAAGAGATGTCGGATTTTACAGAAGATGATGACGACATTAGTACTACTTCTGATACTTTGCCAAGTATGTCAACTCCCCATTCCTTATTAACAATGAAATGTTTTGTGTATGGTAAAGAAAAGACTATTTTACATGATGATGAGAGCACACACGACTTTATTTTTGCAAAATTGGTCAAAGAATTGAATTTACATACTGTTTCTACACATTATGGCATCAAGGCTGCATTCCTAGGTACGAGATATAATGGAATACAAGAGGTGCATAATTTAGAAATTAAAATTGGTGATTATACTGAACGAAGAAATTTCTTAGTTGTACCTTTGCAGTCCAGTGACATTATCTTAGGAATGCCTTGGCGTCATCAATACAATTTTGATATAGATTATTCTACGCATTCAATAAAAATTTATTTTCAGAGAAAACAAATCACACTGCATGATATGCACACTTTCAATAATTTTCCATTGCTTACTCATACTCATGCTAAACATACATTATGTAAAAGTAGCAAATCCTATTTAATGTGTGAATGAAATTCAAGCTAAAGAAAACCAGATGCATCCTAGGTATGCACAATTTCTTTCCCAATTTCAAGATTGTTTTGTTGCTGATTTACCACCTAGATTACTACTTGCACGTTCTGAAGATTATAAGATAGATTTAATTCTTGGATCACAACCACCATGTAAAGCACCATATAGACATAACCAAATTGAATAAAAAAAATTCAAAATCAAATAGATGAATTGCTTTTAACAGAGGATTAATTAGACCTAGTAGTTCTCTATTTAGTGCACCTGCCTTATTAGTGAAGAAGAAAAATAATACCTATCGCATGTGCATTGATTATCATGCCCTAAATAAAATTGCTGTTAAGAATAGATACCCGATTCCTAGGATAGATGATCTTATGGACAAGCTATAAGGATCTGCCATATTTAGTGAGATAGATCTTAAATCTGGATATCATCAAGTAAGATTGGATAAATCTGATATATTCAAAACTATATTTAGAATACAATTTGGACACTATGAATTTCTAGTTATGCATTTCGGTTTAACTAATGTATCACATTCAGTTGTACGATAAATCACATATTTTTGAAACATTAGCATTATGTCATTGTTTTTTTTGATGACATATTAGTTTTAAGTAAAAATGAGAATGAGCATTATGAACATTTGTCTTTAGTTTTTAAGCTATTAAAAGACAATCAATTACATGCTAATCCAAAAAAGAGTGATTTTTTTAAAATAAAAATTAAATATTTAGGACATTATTTCATCAGAAGGTATTAAAGTCAACCCTTAAAAAATAGAAGCAATTTTAAATTGATCGATATTCAAAAATATGCATGAATTACGTTCTTTCTTAGGTCTTGCTAGCTCTTTTACATAAAATTTGTGAGAAATTTCTCATTACTTGTATTACCTTTGACAAAACTCTTAAAGAAGGGTATCGTGTATAATTGGTCTGACAATCAACAAAAGTCCTTTGATTTGCTAAAATATGCTTTAACTTATGCTTATGTATTATAATTACCTGACTTCAATAGACAATTTTTTTAAGTTACTAACGCTAGTGAATCTAGAATAGGAGCAATTCTTATGCAAGATTATCATTCCATAGCCTACTCTAGTTGCAAACTCAAACCAACTGAACTTAAATATTCTACCTATGACAAGGAATTGCTAGCCGTAGTACAAGCCTTATGTCAATGGAAACATTATTTAATGGGATCTGAATTCATGATCAAAACTGACCAACAAAGCATTAGACATCTCCTTAGTTAACCACAAATATCTGATCGGTATATTAAATTGGTTGCTTTTATTCAAAGTTTTCATCTTCTTATACAATATCAACCTGGAAAAGAGAATGTTTTTGCTGATGCTTTGAGTAAAAGATCGACAATTTAAAATATTTCTATCATATCATTTGATTCGCTTATCTCTATGAAAAATACTTATCATCAAGATCCTATCTTTCAAGCTGATTGGAATAAACTAGTTGTAAATAATTGGATTCCTATTGATTCATTGTCTTACATTAATGGATTTATGTTTTATGAAAAAAGATAATGTGTGACTGTTCCATTTCACTCATTTGTTTTGCATGAAATTCATTGTCTCCCATATCAAGATCATAGAGGAATTATATTTACTTTACGTACATTGATTGAAGATTTTTATTGGCCACACATGGACACTGATGTATCTAATTTTATATCTGAATGCCTAATTTGTCAACGAGTAAAAAGACACCATGGTAAACAATATGATTTACTAATGCCATTATCCATTCTATCACGACCATGGGAACAGATTTCAATGGATTTTATCATTGGTCTACCTAACACTAAAACTAATCATAATGTGATTTGGACTATTGTAGATAGATTTAGCAAACAAGCATATTTTATTCAATGCAAGAAAACCTTAACTACATCTCAAGCTGCTCAATTGTTTTTAAAAACTGTTTTTACTAACCATGGTTTACCAAAAGTCATTATTTTTAATCGTGATTCTAGATTTTGTAATAATTTTTGGATTACTTTGTTTGCTAACTTAGGAACAAAGATTGATTTTTCATTTGCATCTCATCCTAAAACAAATGGTCAAACAGAAGCTACTAACAATACAATTTTAGATCTTTTGCATGCTTACACAATTTCAAAACCACACATGGGATACATATCTACATTTACTTCAGTTTGCATATAATAACACACCACATACAGCTACAAAGAAAGCACAATTTGAAATTATTTATGGATATCGATTGCTTACACTTGTTACATCATTATCAAACAAAATTCAAATTGCTGATGATATTGCTAACATGTATGCTACTATTTTTGATGAAGTAAAAGATATGATTGCCAAAGCCCAGCAATCATACACAAAACAAGCAAACAAGAAAAGAAAAGCTATGAGTTTTAAAGTTGATGATTATGTTTGGTTATGAATTGAAAAACGAAGATTACAAAGTGTCGATAAACACCCCGTTGTCAAATTAGCATCTAGATTTTATGGACCATTCAAGATCATACACAAAATCAATGACAATGCATTTAAACTAGAATTACCACAACATTGAAAAATCCACAACACCTTCCATATCAGTTTATTACGATCTTTTAGAGGACAACTACTTGTACACCCTGTCTATGAAAACCCTCCTTTGCTAGACGAAGAAACTGAAATTCTTGAGTCTGAAACTATTATAGATACTGACTTTATGACTACTAGAACTGGCCGTAGATATTCTAGATATTTGGTTAAGTTTAAAAATTATCCTACTGAAGAGGCCCAATGGATGCACGCTAGAGACCTAAGTGCTTTTTCCACACAGTTAGCTCCACATTGAGCTAATAGCAATTAATGACAATTGCTATCCCACCTCGGGGGTATGATGCCAGGAGGTATATTCCACGGTGGATTCTGTGAAATTTTATTACCGGGGCTCATACACAAGGTGGATTCTTTGTGCGAAAAGTCGATGGCAACGCCTATCCTTTTCGGGCACTTTGTTAATTTAATGTGTAAGTGGGTGATTCCATAGCGGGTAATTCTGTAAAATACATATTTAAATTTATAAATGTTTACGAGTTTAGAGTGCGTACTCGTAATAAATTAAGGTTAGGATTGAGTTCTAACCAATTTATTTATTTTTGTAGCTGAAGACTGCTAGGTATTCACTTTTGTCGGTTTAATTGTATTATTTTTCTAACAATTGTAAATGCTTCAGTTGATGTGTAGAGCAAGTAGCGGTGGCATTGGGAAGCATTGGAGGATAACGTGTATTCAAATTATCATCAATTTTTGATGGGCGCGTATCTTAGGCATGGTGCCCATATTTTAACGCGCTTATTTATTAAAGCACTTGATATTTATTTATTACTTTTGTATGCGTATGGGCGTACGATTTAAATATTCGTATTTGATATTGTATTTGGGTATCGCCTGACTCCTTGGGCGCCCAATAGCTTTAATTCTTTAGTGGCACAAAAGCAAATACAAAAGCTAAAGCGTGCTAATTGTAAATTGGGCTATTTTTTGAGCTTGAAGATCAATAATATATACAAATATATACTTTGTGGAGTGCTCACACAAGGCATGGGGGGAGATTGTACCCAATTAGTCTCTTGCTTCATGTCGTACAAGCTTTCTTCCTTGTTTTTTATGCAAAAGTAGAGTTCTTTTGTTCTTGGGTTCGTCCTAAATAATGGTGTATTTGGTTGAACTAGGCATGCTTGCTCTTAATCCATCGCTCTTATATGTTTTAGCCATGTATGCTTGCAATCCATGCTCATGACTCCTTTCTCAATCCTAAAAACATTCTTTTTACTTGGTTTGGAGTTTGCTCATATATATTCTATTAATCATCCCTCAGTGTCGTATTCTATGATAGTATCCATCTCTCCTACACTTTGGTCACTAAGGGAACAACAATCCTCGTATTCATTGTTAACGCTATCTTCATCCGACTGCTCATCATCTCCTAAGTCTTGATACGATTCCTTGTTTTCGTCGGTGACTAAGGCTCAATTGTACATTAAGTTTAAGTTGTGCACTTTGATCCATCGCCACTTAGGTTCATCCAAGAGATCTTGGAGAGGTTTAAGATTAGTGACTGGGTTGTTTGCTAGCTTGTTTGTCAGATGCTCTAGGATCTCAAGGAGTTCTTGCTTGTTGCTGGTGATATGGAAGTAGACAGGGTTTGGTTATTCGTCTAAGCTTTCAGACATCATGCAGATTGACACTGAAGGTTCATCTCTATGCTTACCGATTGCCTTAGCAGCCTGCTTGTACTCTTGGTCTGAGAATGGTAAATTGATAATGGCTAGCACGTGCATCCAATCTCGCTCATCTTCTGGACAAGGGATATACTTAGTTAAGTGCCCATAAGATTTCTTAATCTGGGCGTCACCCTTCAGCATGATTGAGATGGCATGTAGGTCGACTGGTATTGTTTTCGAAGGGTCCATCTCTACTCCCACTGCCTCTATTCTATTGCCTAAGAAGATTAGACCATTACCTCAGTCCTCTATAACCCGTGAGTGTATCCAAGGCCGGTCTAGTAGGATGTCATAGTCCACCCCCTTCATGACTATAAAGTCAACGAAGAACTAGACTCCTGCGATCTTCAAGGGCCAATTCTTTAGCACTCTGACTGGACTTACCTTCATTTCATTAGCTAGTATGACATTAAACCTAGCATTCTCCAATAGGTGGGTTATCCCAAGCCTAGTGTATTGCGTGGCTAAGCATGCTAACTCCTGCCCCCTGTGTCTACAATTCCCTTTCTTGTGGTATCTCCAAGGCTAGGATCGGTAAGACATCATTATTTTTGTGCCTTTCCAAAAAGCATTGACGTGCAAGGATTTGGGCATTGAGTGTAGCGTCAGACTTAGTATTTGTGTCTTTGCATCATGTTCATGCAAGTTAGCAGAGGCAATTGAACCTTCAATCCACTGTTTTAGCTCTTACCACATCGTCGGATGTTACCTAAGTAGGTCTCCTAGGCTTAGCGTCACAGGGGTGGTCACTAGTGTAGTGAGGAGGTTGCTAGTCGCCATACGAGCAGTGGCGGAAAAAGTGTCATGACAATCAATCCTTGGGCGTTGTGCAAAACCTTTAGCAACAAGGCGAGCCTTGTGCTTGTCCAAAGAACCATCGCTAAGGTACTTGGTCTTGAAGACCCATTTGACGCCAATCACCTTATGAGAGGGGCGAGGCACGAGATACCAAGTTCCATTCCTCTCAATAGTCTCCAACTCGGCTTCCATGGTGTGGACTGTAAAGCCTCATTCACGGAGGTGGGCTCTTGATCCTGCATAACACGGGTCATCAAACAATAGTTAGAGCAAACAAGCTCTGTAGAATGTGTCTGGTGCCTCCGTGACCATTGCGGACCATCTTGCGGTCCCCACTCCTCAGGGACCCCCTCGATCCCTGAATCTCAGAGTGTGTCACGGGCCCAACGAGGAGGAGGCCAGACCTCTCCTCGTCGCTCTCCATCAGCTGAAGACTTTGGGATATCCACTGGTGGTAACTCCTCGGGGGTGACTAGTGGAACAATAGACTCTGTATCGGAAACAGAATCAGAATCAAAAGGTGCGGGCTCCAAAGAAACTGTCTCGGGAGCTCAACTCTCCCCTGGATCTGCAAGAACGGGATGCTCCTCACCCGCTGCTATGGCCGGAACCTCCACGAACCGCACATCTCGATTGGTGTATACATCTCGCTTTACGGGATCATACAAACGATAGCCTTGGGACTAAAAGCGGTAGCCAACAGACACCTGTCTCCGAGAAGCCGCTTCAAATTTATCACGACGAGTCTTGGGAATGTGAACATAGGCATCACACCCAAAAACCCTAAAATAAGAAACATCGGGCTTAGTCTCAAAATAAGCCTCAAAAGGTGTCATTCCATCAACGGTTGAAGTGGGGGATCGGTTAAGGATGTGAACTGCAGTAGCCACAGCCGCGGCCCACAGAAACTGAGGTGTCTGTTTGTGCTCCATCATGGTGCGCACCATCTCGATCACACTTCAGTTCTTCTATTCAAGAATGCCATTTTCTTGAGGAGTGTTGGTGCTAGCAAACTCCTGGTGAATACCTTTATCTGCATAAAAATGAGCAAACTCATTATAAACAAATTCACCACCCTTATCGGATCGTAAGGTCTTCAATCGCCAGCCCGATCAGTTCTCCTCAAAGAGAAGCCAATCCTTGAAGTAGGAGAAAGTCTCCGACTTCAACGCCAAGAAATAGGCCCAAGTCATCCTGCTGTAGTCATCTACGATCAACATGAAGTACGAGCTCCCTTTCAAGGACTCGTTCCTCATAGGGCCACAAAGATTCATAGATACAAGCTCCATCGGGGAAGTAGACCGCCACGACGCTTTGTTGGGAATCACATCCCTATGCTGCTTTCCACGAATGCAGGAGACGCATGGCTGCTAGCTCACCACTATGTCCGGCAACCCTCGAACTAGCTGTCCACGTGACGCCCTTCGAAGATAATCATAGTTAAGGTGACCAAACCGAGCATGCCACAACTCTGATTGTGTCTGAGTGGTAAGAAGAAGAGTAGGAAGAGCGATAGAAGACGTCAATTTGTAGATGCCGTTCTCTTCATATCCTGATGAGAGAACCTTCCTTGACCCAGATCAAGGACTTGCACCGAATCACTGTCAAAATCCACCAAAAGTCCAAGTGAACAAATCTTATGAACCAAAAGTAGATGATACCCTAAACCTGGCACATGCAAGACTTCTGAGGTATGGGTACCACCATGTCCATTTGGAATAAGCTGCATCTCACCCCGTCCTGCAATAGACACCAAAGAGCTATCTCCAATGAGAATCTGCCCACGTGAAGGTTGCAACTGGGCAACACCAACAACTGATGGAGTCATGTGCCAGGAGGCACCACTGTCAACGATCCACTCTCGAGCCTGGGGGGCTGTCATCGCAGCATTAGAAGCCTCTAGTGTAGAGTCCTCAATGACTGTTAGATGAAGAAACGCAGCTAATGAGGGTGCAGCCACTGCTCTAGAATCCTTTGAGTCCTTGTCTTTGTCGGGGCAATCCTTCTTCCAATGGCCGGTCTTACCACAAATATGGCATGTTGATTTTTTGTCGTTTTCCTTCTTTGACTTGTTGTCCTCCTTCTTCTTTTGGTCCTTCCCCTTCTTTTGAGAGGCTTGACCTGTCAAAGCTTCCGACTTGGAAGCATGCTGTCCCTTCAGTTGTTCCTCTTAGTCCAAGACCATATGAACCAACTCTTCCCACTGAAGAGTAGACTCACGCCCCGAAGCAATAAGGGTGGAGTAAAAAGCACCGAATTGTGGCGGCAACTGGGACAAGAGTGTGATCGCCATGTCTTCGGAGGAAAATCGACTTCCCCGCATTCTGAACCTGCATCTGAAGCTGTCTAAGCTTGTTGATGTGCTCCCGCAACGAAGAAGACTTGTTCACGGACAAGGTTCGCATCTGCACCTCCAAAGAAACCCGCTTCATAAGGGTCATCCGATTATACATCTAGTCAAGCTCCAGCCATATCTCCCGAGCCACTGTCAAGTGCTCGATGTGGGCTATCACGGCTGTAGTACAAGACAAAAAAAGAAAAGAATGAATCCGGGCATTCAGTTTGTCCTAGTGAGACTGTGCCTTGGCCAACTCCGCACGAGCATCGGAAGAGAGTTTGGACTCATCTCTCATCGAGGGCTGGTCAATCTCCTCCTGTACAAGCTCCGCCAAATCGTAAGACTCAAGGATGGCCAACATCATCACGCGCCAGATGCGGTAATTATCGCCATCGAGCTTTTAATTTGCGGGAAGAGTCGGTAAGACAGGCACCTTCTGATCCATGATTGTCTGGAACTCCAAGTCAATCTCTGTAGACATCTTCACCTGTAATGCCTTCACAAACGCAAAAGCAACCCCCTTTGACTGTGAAAACACAGCTTGCTAGGGCTCTTTCTTCCGTGTCCTGAAACTTCTTCACCTGCCGGAGGCGATGAAAAAGTAAAACTTGCACTTGAAAGCTGAAAACACAGCCTTACTCCTCTTCAAACAACAGCAGCAAACAACAGCAAATTCACCAACTGAACTCCTTTCCCGCGCGCCCACACTTGCTTCAGCCTTGTTTCGATGCGCAACTCTCCCACTCGCCCTCGAACGCTGGAAATGCAGCCTTGTGTAGCGATGGAATCTCCTCTTCAGGTAGGTTCTTCACTCAGTCAGTCCTTCTTCACTGCTCTGATACCATGTCAGAGTGCAGCGATGCGGAAGCATGGGACCAAGACTGAGAGAGAGAGTGAACACAAAGAGAAGAGAGAGAGAGAAAGAGACAATGGAAGATGAAGATCTGATGTATAAAGTTTGTTGTATACAAAGATATGCAGATATGTACACAGGCGCAGTGTGCGGGACTGCGTGACTCCACCTCGACGATGCAACCTGCTGTTCACCTTGAAGTATGCTGCAGTTTGCACAAATCTCTAGCCTGTAATCTGCAAACAGAAGTGTGAAAGAATGTGCTGACTCCCGGCTATAAATAGCTAGAAATAATGCGATCAGAAATGGCAGGTCGGCTGCATTAAATGCAGCCGACTGGTCAGTCTGACTGGACTGCCACGTGGCTGGCTGACTGGTCAGTCCAACCAGACTACCACGTGGCCTAGTGATGTGGCTGCCTGCCCGACAGGGACTGATAATCGCTAACATCACCCCATGAAGACTTGAGCCCTACAAGGCGTGTTATGGTGCCAAGGTGGGGAGAAACCTCGCTCGACCCTTGATATGAGTGTGCCCCTTCCAATGCATGCCAAGGCGTGAGACCCTCTGGAGTATTTGGCACTGCGCATGGACTCTGAGGCCACCTAGTTTCGTGACATTCTCTCTATTTTAAACACATGGTGAAACATTCATAAATTTGACCAATCTATATTTAACATCTAACTTTTTGGAAGCTATCCTTCACATGAGAGCATTGTTTCCTTTGTCAAAGTCCTTCATCTTCATAAGTGTAAAGGTTACAGTTGGCAAAAACTTAGAGGCATCCCTTTTGTATCAAAAATGAGGAAGGCATTTGGAAGATAAACCTCTTGCAAGAAGATATATAGGGTTGTTATTTGTGTATATCTTAACAAGCTCAATCCATTTATCCTAAAGGACCTCCCTAATGAAGTGATACTTCACCTCAATGTGCTTCGTCTTTACATGAAAGACAGGATTTCATGCCAACTAGATGACACTCAGACTATAATCACTTTGTAAAGTGTACTTGCAATACCCAAATATCCCACTAGATGAGTAAGCCATATAGCTTTATTGCATGCCTCACTGGTCACAATATATTTGGGTTAAGTAGTAGATAAGTCCACACATAGTTGCAATTCAGAGTCCATTATTTGTTGCAATTGAGAGTCCATTATTTTATACCTCTTGTGGATGTAATAACTTATGGTAGACTTCCTAGAGTCCACATTCCCTGCGAAATTAGTATCTGTATAGATAAGGAAATATACATCATTTATTCCGAAGAAAATGCACATAGTTATATTGTCATTTAAGTATCTCATGATAGTTTTCATTACTTCCCAATGCTTCTTGTCAAGGTTTGCTAAAAACCTGCTAACCACTCTCATTGCATATGTCTAGACATGTAGCTACCATGGTATACATGAAGCTACCAACCATAGATACATAAGGTATTTTGGCCATTTCAGCCCTTGGCTCATCTAAATTAAGATATCCTCTTGAATAATTTTCAAACATGGAGGAAATGGAACATTGATAGGATTTTCCCTCTCCATATTGAAATGTCCAAAGACCTTCCAAATGTACTCTTTATGAGACAAACAGAGAATATGTTGACCTTCTTGCGGAAAATTCATGAAAGTAGGAGGACACAACTACAAGTGCTTGAAGTTGCTCCCAAGGACACATTAATTTTTAAGAGTGTTTGAGAGTTGTCAAGATTATTTTTTGGGCATATAATTTTTCAAAGAACATTATATTTAATTATATTGTTTTGAAGAGAGCTAGTGTACACATTGAAATACATTCTCGAATTAAGATAGGTGACCCATGACGAACATACAATTGGGGGTGTAGAGCATCTATTCACTTAGATTAGAGGAGGTCCAATTAGCAAATATTATTGCATAAATAAGAGGAGGATTGATAATAGGCCAAAAAGAATGGTACGATGCCCAACCTAACCCTATATGTAAAAACTAAAAAGTAAATGGAAAATCACATTCTTATGTGTGCTATTTTGAGAGAGAGCCTACTCGTGCTTCAAGCTTATCCTCTTGTGCTTGTGGAGGGAGAGAGAGAGAGAGAGAGAGAGAGAGAGAGAGAGAGAGAGAGAGAAGAGAGAGAGAGAGAGAGAGAGAGAGAGAGAGAGAGAGAGTGTGTGTGTGTGTGTGTGTGTGTGTGGGAGAGTAGGAGGCCAACATAAGAAGCTCTTCTCCATTTGCAACTTCTTCTTCTTCTTCTTCTTCCTCTTACCATTCTTCTTGTAATAAAGTTATCATGGATAAACTTCAAGGTTATGGAGTAGTAGCACAACTCAAGAGGCTCAAGCGGCACAATTTGAATTATGGGGCCATCAATGAACCTTGCAAGCCTTGAATATAAGATGGAAGATAAGAAGATTAGCTCACTTCAACTTCTCATCAATCTTGCAATCTTGCTCTCATGGATTGAGAGGGGAGTGCATGGTATATGAGAGAGAGAGTGTGTATAGGTAGCTATGTGAGAGGTAGCAAAGCTATAATAAATGAAAGCTCTTGAAATTACAATAGTACCATCCAACGCTCACCCTTATTCTTGTAAGACACAACATTTTGGTTCTAATCAGAGCCTATAGAGGATGGATTTGATAATCAAAATCCTTACTCTCTTAGCATGGCAATAGAGTAGGAGCTTGCACTCCAAAACGATACATGATTAGATTAGGAGGAGCAAAGAGTATCGATCTGTCAAGCATTGGATTTTGGAAAAAAGGAAAAAGTACTATTGCTGTGTTCTTTATTTTTTCTAGAGACACTGGTGAATATGAGCAACCCTTCTCCGAAGAGAAGCTTTGGATAAGAAGACCATGAGAAGGCTTGAGAGAGAGATATTGCAAGAGATATAGGAGAGTTGTTGCAAGAAGAGAATAAGCAAAGGGAAGGTACAAAAAACAAGAGAGGAAGAGGAGAAGGGAAGAAGACAAGATCAATCCAATCAACAACATCACCATCTCCAAAAATCTATCGCTTTCAAGCACAAGTATATTGCAAAACACTATCTATTGATTGTGTCAAATCAGGATAGGGTTTTTTTGAATTTTTTCTATTACATCATGCTGCTCTCCTTGGCGCTATCAAACATTAATTTATGCAACAAAAGTTTTGACGGTGCCTAACAATTTGGTAAGGAGTATCGTATGCTTATTTGTAACAAATAGTTGAACTTTTTCCATTTTGTGTATTAACCTTATATTTATATGAGAGAGGGAGTGATAGAGTGGGGAAGAGAGAGTGAACTGTGAGAGAGTGAGTTAGTGTGTGTTAGAGAATTGAAAAAAAAAACACACACACACACACACAGAGTATATTACAAAAAAAGAGACTTTATATTAATTTGTGAGAGGAAGGGAAAGAGGGTGAGAAAGATGTGAGAGTGGGTGTGTGATGAAGGTGAGGAAATCAAGAGAGTAAGAGAGAGGGGGTAGAGATATTGAGAGAGAAAGAGGGAGAAACAAGGGGATATAGAGAGGAAAAAATAATTTAGGTAATAATGAGGGGCCAAGAGAATATATTTGCGGGAAAAAGGTGGCAACTATTGATGATTGATGTCTCATTTACACCTCCATCTCCTCCCATATTTGCACATCTCACAATGGAATATTTGAGTTTATCTTCTTATTTTGATACCCTCTTCTCCCACAACCCCACTCTCTTTGGAAGAGCATTGAATTGTCTTATTCACAACCCCCAACATTATCCTTGTTTCTCTTGAAACTCTCTTGCCACCAAAAATTTAGGACTATGTAGCTAGTTCTTTTGTCCATTTTACTACTACCTTCTTCTAATTCCCTCACATCTAGTTCATGGCTACCACCCTATGCACACTTTTATCAATGGCGAGAAGTGTGAGAAACAAGTTCCTTTTTAGGGAGGAAAGCTTATTCTCATGAGATCATTCTTAAAAGGGCTTCTACCACCAACAAGAAGGTTTAGTGACCTCATTGCTATATTTGACAGGGGTTTGTAGACCAACTTGACAAGGGAATGGGATGTTGAGAGAAGCAATCATTACATGCATAGCATCTTTGATGAGGGAGTGAGATGTTGAGGGAAGTGAGTGTTACATGCTTGACTCCTCCCTTTCTACTAAATATGAGATTATACACAAGTACTTGACTGCCAAAGATGGGTATCCTACTCAAGGACACAACATAAACACTGATTATAAACCCTCATTTCAAGGTGCCAACTCGTTAGGTGTGGATACTATTGATGTTATTACCTTGGACATGATGCCAAAAAGAGTAGGCTTTTAAGAACTTGAACTATCAGAGGAGGATAATGTCATAGTTGTGTAAGTGCTATCAATATGATACTTGAAAGTAGAACTGGTACTATGCTCAAGGAAAACATACAAGTAATGAAGGATGGGATCACAATGACAAAGATTCCTAGAATATATGATGGCAACAAAATCTTTGAGCTACTACCCACCCATGGAAAGGACTAAGGAATGGATAGCATGGAGTAGAAGTATGATGGTCACCTTTGGACTAAACCTATAATGTCTAACATGTCAATCCCTTGCACCATGCGAGTTTGCTATTGTGTGGGTAAATTTGCATGCTAGTATACCATTATGACTAGCTAGTAGAATCAACTATCTATCTGATGGAGATTTTGGACTTGACTTAATCATCAATGTACACAAACAAAGCATGCAAAAAGCCTGCAAATTTTCTAAAAAATTAAAGGTCTCCAACCACAAGAACTGAAAGGGTTGCACGATACACAAAGACAAATTTCCATAGTGTTGACTAGCCCCTCTTATGGGTGCAAAAAGGGCATAGTATGAGGAAGTAATATTTGAGTTGACAAGAAAAGTGGTTTGCCCTTGCATATCAATAAATTTAATGCTTTTTTCTAAGTAAGAGAAGTTTTAGACCAATTGGGTTTAGGGGCATAGCTACATACCCATTTTTCAGCCCTTTGGGACACCAAAATGCTAGTTTGGGGCCCCAATAGGACATAGTTTTGCTTCGATTGGTGTCCTTCCACTTGCATATACATTGAACTTGGGAATTGTAGGTTTTTTTCTAAAATTTTAGGTTTTTGGACCAGCCTTTGATGTGGATGACACGGGATGGTGTTGGGATTGTGGCAGGCTAGACCTGATCAAGTACCTGGCTTGCCTTTTTGACACTCGATGGGCCGACTTATAGGTGGCTTATCGATTTACTTCTTGACATTGGAGATCACTAAGTCATTCATTGGAACCCACTCAAAGGTCAAAGGGGGTATCTTGCAATCTTGTAGAATCATAGGATGACCACGACCTTGAGTAGCGCACTTTATAGACTATCATAGAAGATTGGCTAAATACCTCCTTGGTTCTCCACTCACATGAGATAGACAATTTGCATTTTGAGCAAGGTGAGGACTTCCCACTAAGAATTGAGCATTAGACATGTACATGCCCATGTGGATACTCAAGTTCAAAACTTGAGTGATGACTCTCAACCCAAGGCACTAATCTACTGAGGTCATTCATCACCATGAGGCCCTTTGGAGTCATAGTACTCATCATCATCTTAGTACCTTAAATGCCATGTTCTTGAGGTAATCCTGAGCATCCTAGGCTGACCATATCTTATCCACAAAATCACAAGAGGCAATTCCATTCATACCTAGAGACTCCTATTGTCTTTAGTACATGAAGTGCTTCATCACAAGACAAGATTTGTCTCGAGTACACCAATTGCAATAGCATTCTCTCTAGTAGAGACTTTGATTCGAGTAAATACATCCCATGTAGACCCAATTCATATTCCTTACAAGACAACACTTTGTCTCCACTTGATCACATTGAGCAACTCAGGGACAAAAAAAAGGAAGGGATCAAAGAGAAAATTGATTGAGACCTAAGTAGAAGATTTTGACAAACTTATCTCATAGAAAAGCAACTACTTTAAGGGAAGGGAATTAGAAACCCATAAAGACATACTGACATACTAAAAATACATATGCTAAGAGACAAAAATGACCCCTTACACACAAAAATAGAAAGGGTTAAATGTGACTATATAGCCATCAAGAGCTGCAAAGGCAACCAAACTTAGCATTTCACGTGGTGCTGCAATCTCACAAACTCTTGAGCCAAGAAACATGAGTATTATCTCTTTCTAGAGAAGTCTAGTACGAACCCCCACTTCCCTATGAGGAGTATTATCTCTATCAGAGCTTATAAGCTTTATCGAGAGCTTAATGAAACACAAATAGCCCATAGCCATGTCTAGGTCAAGTTCTAATGCGAACACCCTAGAGTTTGATGTAATGGAGTTTCCCATGGATATCCAATAGCTTATCATACTCTATGACTAGCATATCTAGATAGAATATGTAGGAAGACTAGCATAGGAGAACTTGGTTCAAGAAGTTGAGAGAAAATTAGGAAAAAAACTCATCAGACAAGTGGTTAGATTCACACGAAACTAGAGGTTGGATAGACGGAGAAAGGAGACTAAGCTAATTCAAATCCAAAAGATTCTAGATTTCGTCGAGGGAACAACAAATGGAAGAGGATGAGGAGAGGCAAGGGCATCCGATGTTGACCTTAACCCATTCAAACTTCTTCTTAAAATGATTGTTAGATAGAACTTCCATAGAAATAGGTAGTATTGCACTAGCCACCACGCTCTTGACCAAATTAGGAGCAGCACTAAGAGCCACAAGTTGAAATTAAAACCCCAATCATCACTCAGTAAGTTGATAAGTATAGGGTGGGGGATGACCCCCCTTATAGTTTTGTTGAACAATTTGAATAGGTATGCAAGGTGAATAACCTCATGGATGCTAATAAGAAAGCTCAAGCTTCTGGGTTGTGTCTTGAGAAAAGGGATGAACATGGTATGCTAGCCTAGACAACACTAGAAGAATGACTTCACGAACCTAAAGAACTTGTTCATCAAGTTCTTCTCAAAGGTAGGATATGCAAATAACTTGATTGTCAAGCTCATTAATGTGAGCCAAAAGGACAAAGAGGAGATCCGAGACTATGTCACTCAGGTGTGAAGTCTTTATAAACATATCCTTACATGCTAAACAATGCACATGGAGGGTAGTATCCACTATCTTTATTAATGGCATCATAAATGAGGAGTTGTACAAAGCCATGGCAAGAAAATCAAGCTTGCAAAGAGACGTATTGGCAAATGTATTTCATAAAGCCATAAGGATCGATGACCTATTAAAAGAGAGAAGCGGCAAGACTATCAAGCCAATAGGCATAATCACAATTCATAGTGAGTGATCCACTAATTGAATAGTGAGCAAGTAACACTTGAAGCTCATGACAAGGGCAAACGAGTGAATTCTTCTCAAGAGATGTCTCGAGCTGGAAATAGTCAAGCTTCAAGATGCCTTGTAGAGACTTACTAGACCGAATGTCCAATGTGTTCACTATGGAGCTAACCACCTGCCAGCAGAATACTCGGAATCTGGACCTAGGAATGTACCAATTGTCAAGGTATGGACATGAAGCTATCTACTATAGATTGCCATGACACCTGCCTCACTAGTAACCATACATACATTAGTATCTAATGAACTAATAATTTCAATTTACATGAGGAGCTCCATTATCTCTTTCACCACCTAATGAGCAAAGATCAGCTACACCTAGGGTAGAAATTAATCCAATCAGCATACCTAGACCCCTTAAACTAATCATAACACTGCCACAAAGTGATGCTTCTATACACTATGTCAATGAGCCACTCGAGGAAGAGCCCTACATGAGCCATTACAACTCATATGACAAAGAGAGAGAACCTAGTTCTTATGGACTATATGCCAATTCTGGTGATGACTTTGGGTAGGGGAAGAGAATGAGAATAAGAATAAACGCTGTCACAAGAATCTGTGACTTGATTAAATTGTGGTCATCCTAGAGAGATTTCTTCTTGATACCCTAAAAAGGAACATGGCAACAAGAACAAAGCCAAGTTGAGATGCCTTCAATGTGGGGCTACACATCTATATGTATACTACCCTAGGAGGAAAGCATCAACGAGTAGCACATGCATGCCATTAGTGCCCCTACGACTCTTTGGTATTGAATCCATCTATACACATAGTCCCTAGGAGAAAAGCATCAACAATGGCACATGCATACCATCAGTGCCCCTAGGACTCTTTGGTATTGAATCCCTTGATGATGAAGCCACACCTATTCCACTAAACGTGATGACTAGGGCACATGCCAAAGAAGTAGGAGTATCTATACTTGGGCCTAGCAATGTAGGTGTTTTGGAAATTGGAAAGAAAAATAATGTAATTGTGTTTGAGCACTACTACTGGGTTATAGTCATACTTAGAGTTGACATAGGTAGACGCTGACATCCTACTCTATGGTTAGCATCCATGTGCAGAGCTCGACATAGTCACAACAATGAAAACAAATACTAAATGTACTCAACAATAGAAACAATCTTGAATTATATTGCTATATGAAATCAATACAACTATCTTAGTGTAGATGGAAGATGGTAACACAATACTTAGGGACAATCAATGAGGGATCACACAACCTTCAAAAAATTTGAAACAATTGATGAATACAAAGACAATGGTAGTACTATTGTACCAGATGTTGTGGCTAAGGATAATACAAGGGATAGCTCTGCTTCTAAATAGCACTCAAGAAGCCAGTTAAAGGACTAGTCAGAGGGACACTCGAAAGATCTAATAGTTGATCATGGAAGCCCTTGAACCTTCAAATCCTAATTTTCCTTAGATACTTAATCTCTTCCTCTTCTTCTTTGATGTATCACCCTTGATGTCCTCCCTCCCTTCCTTATGTATCACCTTGCTATCTATTGTGACATTCACTCTGTCCATGTGCTGTGCTAGATGGTCTTCACTGCTCTTGCACTCGTCGGCTCATTAATGTGCAATAGCAAGCTCAACACATGCAAACATTGATGATAGACCGCTTGGCTGGTTGGGTCTGCACATCTATACTTAGCACATTGGTGATCATTATGATCCTCATATGGCCACTCAATTATCACTTATTATATTTAGTTTGTTGCACCTACCTATAGTTGACATAGTTAGAGCACAAGTCGACTAGTATAGTCATATATGGACTATTTGAAATAGTAGGCTACTTTTCTTTATGTTGTATCTTATCTATACTTAGTGTACATTGTATTGTGTGTGGAAGAAAAAGAAACCAGCAAGAAAATGTTTTGGTATTTATCTCTCTTATTATCTCCTTGAGTGAGCTTTCTCTTGTGTGTATGGTGTGTGTTTGGTATAGCAGCTCAAGCAAGTCCCCCCACCACGTGATTCTTGACATGGTATTAGAGCGGTGCCATTGAGAGAAGTTGGTTTTGAAGGCTGAAGTGAAGGAGAAAAACAAGAATTCGAGTAAGCAAGCAACATGTAATAAGCTCTCCCATTCTTCCACTCTTTCTCTTGCATAGTGCATGTGTGTTTCGGTGCCATCTAATGCCATTTCGGGCTCCATTTTAGATACGCAAAGTTGTGGTCTACAGTTTTAGAGCATACTAAAATTTCGGTTGTGTCGGCGGAAAGTGGGTGCATATGTTATAGATTTCAAATCTTTAACTTTTGAGGTGTTTGCCAGGAAGTCATAGTGAAAAAGACTACTTGGTGTATTAATGTGCACTTGTTGGTGAAAGATTATAGAATACGTACTTGCTATTTTATATCATTTTTGCGATAATGGCAGAGAGCACTGGAAACCCCATCATTAAGAAGCTGGACAAAAACAACTACCCATCATGGAATTTTTGTGTGACAACTTTCTTATTGGAAATTGTCTTTATGAGTTTGTTTTAGGTGAAGCAAAGGAGCTAGAGCTGAGTAATCCTGCAACTGTAGATGAATTAAAGGCATGTAAATGATGGAATGCAAAGGATAAAAAGGTGATGTATTGGCTATCTGTAGTTATTGATAATACTATGCTAGGATATTTTAGGAATACAGAAACCTCACATGCAGCTTGGACAAATTTTGAAAATATGTTTTTAGTAAATACAAAGGCACAAAAGATTCAACGCAAGCAAGAGTTGAATACTTTGAAGAAATGAAAAATGCCTATCAATGAGTGTGTTTTGAAGATGAGAAGCATTGCATATACTTTGGCAATGATTGATGCAATGTCTGATGATGATAATTTGGTTTTATCTACTTTAGGTGGCCTTAATAATGAGAAGGCTTGTTCTAGTTGATAGGAAAGCATTATTCTTTTTTAGGAATGGGAGCTTTCGGAATTGCTGGGGATCACGCCCTTTATCATCTTCATGCTTGTTCCAGCATCTTCTTCCTTCTTTTCTTTTGATCTCTGCTTTTCTTTCCACAATTACATCCTATGGTGGCACTTCTGGCTAAGCTTCTAGTCTTGGAGAGGGTGGTTGGGAGACTTGTTCCTCGTCTTGTTGTCTCACCTCAAAATCTTGCTCCACTTCAAGAAGTAGTATCTACTACTCTTCTTCTCACTAGCTCTTATGGTCCCTGCTCCTCCGTATACCCTAGCCATTCCATCCGTAACGTCCCTAGGTTGCGATATATTTTAGTAGTCCAAAGATGCTTCCTGGTACTCCCACGAAATGTCACAGGATTTGTCGGTTAGTGACTCCTGAGTCTACTCTGCAATGAAACGTATTAGCCAACCCTAGAAATGGTGAACATATCTAAGCATTTTACTTAAGTTTAGGAAGGACATGTGGCACATTCTCTTCAAGAGGTCGTGTTATGGAATGTATTAGTGATAACTAACAAAATAAGTTAAATCAGTAATTTGGTAAAATGGAGGTTTCAGGAGGCTATGGAAACTTTAGAGGTAGGGGGAGCTCTAGAGGAAGAGGTGGATAGCAGAGCAAAGATTTTGGCAATTCTGGTATTGTTTGTTACTATTGTGGCAAAACAAGTCATATTATAACTCATTATTATGCTAAGAATGATAGTATCCACAATGATAAATTGCATCAAGGAAATTATGCATCGTCTTCACAATAGAATGAAGAAAAAAATGAGCATTTGTTAGTTATGCAACATATGATGAATGTTGTTATATGAAAGGGGACACATGATGATGTATGATATGTCGATTTAGGTGCATCTAATCATATGATCAGTCATGCTGAATGGTTTGGAGAGATGTAGGACTTACAAAATCTAGGTTATGTACAGACAAGTGATAATTCATGCAACCCAATCTCACACATTGGAAAGGTTCCTTATTCTTGCATGATGGCCAAACAAAGACTCTATCAGATGTATTATATGTGCCATCAATCACAAAGAATTTAGTATATGTTGGCCAAATGGTAGAGCAAAGGTTGCAGGTTTGATTTAATGCAAAAGGTTTTTTTGTAGAAGACTTAAATGATAAAGTGCAAGATGGTCACAAAAGGAAGTAGAGTTGGTTGCATGTTTACTTTAGATGCATGAATTCCTGTAATGAATACTGCCATATATGCTAAAGAAAAAGGAGTAGTTACAGATATTGAAATATGGCACAAATGTATTAGACATGCAAATGTGCAAATGCTAAAATTAATGCAATCCAAAGGATTAGTTACATAGTTGCTTTTTTTTAGAGTTGTAAAATCTCACAAAGTGTGTGAAGCATGTTAGTTTGGTAAGCAGGCAAGACAACCTTTTTGGCATGACAAACTTGATGTTGTGCATATAGATATTTGGGGACCTACGCACAACATATCTCTTGGTGGCAGCAAATATTTTGTCACATTTATTAATGATTATTCAAGAAATGTGTGGGTATATTTCATGAAGGAAAAGAGTGATATATTTGAGCACTTTAAAGCTTTCAAGGTTGCTATTGAAACATAAACATGCTTGAAAGTTAATTGCTTGAGATCAGATGGAGGGGGAGAGACCTCTCTAATGAGTTTAGTGGCTTCTTGAGGTTTCATGGAATAAAGAGGCAATTTACTTACATGTATATCCCACAGCAAAATGGGTTTGCAAAAGAAAGAAAAAATAGGCATATTACAAAAGTTGCACAAGTATTGATGGCTGAAAAGAATATGCCATTTTTGGTCTAAATTTTTTAATACTACTATCTATATTATGACCAAAACTCCCACAACTGTAGTTCATGAGAAGACACCTAAAGAATGCTTTATAGGAAAGAAGCCCAATGTATCACACTTGAAAGTGTTTGGCTATATCACATATATTCATGTGCCAGATGAGCTGCGAAAGAAGCTTTATTCGAAGGCCAAAAAATGTATTTTTATTGAATAATCGTTAGAGAAAAAAGAGTATTGTTGCTATAACCCTATCAAAAGTGAGTTCAGAGTGAGAAATGATGTCATTTTTTATGAGATGAGCAATTGGTATGCATCTAGTGGTGATGCATTGGATTATGATGATGATCATGTTAGTAATATGCAGAAAAAAAAGCAACAATTACAGAGCCTTAATAGACCAGAAACATCACCTAATACTACATCTACAGTTAGCGCTTGGCCTGAAAGACTAAGGAGTAGCCCCACATCTTCAAATAGATCTACAAGCGTTGCAAGTAAATATAAAGGAAAGAAGAAAGTGTTAAATGATAATGATGCATCTACTAGTCATTTGGGATTTAATAAAGATTCTAGTGGTTTAGAGAGTTTGGATGATGAGCTTGGTATTCCTTCAGCCCAAGACACTAGGTGTACAGAGAGCACATGGTAATGTAAAGGCTCCATTAACTGATCCAATGGTATGTAGGTCTAGCAGGGTCAGATACCCTGTTAAAAGATTTGTTTTTGAAGGTTATGCAACTCACCATTATGCTTGTATGGTAAAAGTAGTTGAGGATGCTATTGGTTATGCTCATTGGGATGCAACAATGGATAAGAAGATAGAAGTATTAGAAGCCAATAAGACTTGGGATTTGGTATCCTTGCATAAGGGTAAGAAATCTATTGGATGTAAGTGGTTTTACAAAATCAAGCATAATGCAGATGACTTGGTTATTTAGCAAGTATAAGGCTAGGTTGGTTGCAAAAGGCTATGCTCAAACATATGGCATAGATTATGAAGAGACATTCAACCCCGTTGCTAGGATGGCAACTGTTAGATGAGTGTTGAGATGGTAAGCTTAACATGTGCGGACATTAATGATGGAGCATGCGGCTAGATGGGTCTGCAGGTCTATACTTAGCACATCATTGGTCATTATGATCCTCACATGGCCATAACTTATCACGTATTATATTTAGTTTATTACACCTACATACAATTGGTATAGTTATAAGGCCAAACGACTAGTATAGTCAATTATGCATTGTTTGACTTAGTAGGCCACTTTCTTTTATGTTGTATCTTATATATACTTAGTGTACATTGTATTGCACATGGAAGAAGAAGAAGAAACCAGTAAGAAAATATTTTGGCCTTCATCTCTCTTCTTGTGTTCTTGAGCGAGATTTCTCTTGTGTGTATAGTGTGTGTTTGGCGTAGAAGCTCACGTAAGTCCCCCTACCACGCAATTATTGATAGGTTTAAAGGTTGCCAAGTGTCACTACCTTTAATACTAGCACGCATGGTGCACTTGGACCTACGAAATTACTCATTGATATCGCCTCCATCCTTTGTGTTGGATGCATCGTTTTGCTAGTTCTACTCCAAGGGTGGAGGTGGGGTGATGAGGGTCGGAGGAGGGATGGGAGGCAGTAAGGGGTGTGGGTTGGGGTTTGGTCGAGGTCAGGGGTAGTGTGCTACTAGGATGAAAGGTTGGTGTCAAAGCAAGGGGAGTGGGATACATCAGAGGTGGTGCTACTACAGCCAAAGATCCATGCGAGTCCCAAGGGGAGGCTATGGGACATTGTGCAAGATCCATTGCAAGCTTCTCTAGGTAGATCACTCTGAGCTAGATTTGCTTCTATAGATGTTTATGCTCGAATGCAATCCATACGAGGCAAGCCTAGACTCCTTCAAGTTTGAGTTTATGCTTGGACTTGGAACTTAGGAGGGTATAGATGCAGTGCTATCGCTTGAAGAGGAGGGCTTCGGACCGGGGCCCGAAGTTGGTTAATATTGGCTAACTTCATGGTGTATGTGGTGGAAGTGGAGGGGTCTTTAGAGAGTGGATCATTAGGGTTAGGACATTTGCCTCCCTTATCCTTGCTTAGATCATTAGGATCCATGGATTCTTCTCTCTGATCTAGGTGCAATTTCTTCTTAACTTTGGTGGCACATGATTGGAGAAAAATATTCTCCCTCTGCAACAACTAGGCTTTGCTCTTGAAATCATCGGCAAAGACCAGTTGTGCTTGTTGGCATGCCTCTAGCCTTTGGTGGTGTTCTTAGAGAGTGGCATCCTTCTATCGGATTTTCTCAAAGAGGGTAGTGTTGGCGTGTTTAAGGCGGTCCACTTAGGTGGCAACAAATGATCGATGAGCCATCTCTTAGTAGCTAAATTCTGGGGGGATTAGCATAAGTTGCTGGGACAAGTTGGTGGGGAGGGGTGTGGCATTAGAGGAGGTGCCATCATAACTTGTGAGGGTAGGGAAATGAGGCCAGGGGCTTATTGTCTTCTGGAGTCTCCTCCTATCATTGGCACTTTTGGCTCTTTGACTTGAGAAGGGTGAGTTTGGTAGAGAGGCCAATGGAAAAGGTGGACTTTTTGGGGGACTTGGGGGTTGGCACTCCTAGGATGGATAGTCTTGCTCAGTAGGCTACTTGGCAATGTCTTTATCAAGTTGGTCCTCCTTTTTGAGGACTTGGTATTTAGCATACTGCTCCATAGGATCTTGGGAAACATTAGGGGTAGGCTTGTGTATGGTTCCAGTCTCAAGGGGAGACTAGGCAACATCCGATGTCGGTGATGAGAGTTGACGGGGGGGTTAAGAAGAGTGAACAAGGGGAAGAGTAGGGTAAAGTGCTTCACACACATCACCTTCATTATTTTGATGAAGGAGGGCCTATGGAATATGCATCTTGCCTCAATAGAGAGAAGCTCCTAAAGACCAATGGCCCAAGCGATGGGGAGATCAAGAGGAGTGAAAAAGAGAGAGGCCACCTTTTGGAGATGATGAATGCCTTGGCTTGTAGGTAGAGGGCCTCAATTGAGAACCTTAGGGCATCGACCTTGGTTTTATGGGCATTGACAATGTTGCTTAGCTGGTACTACTTGTTGAGCATGGGGTCAAAGATGTTGTCAATGGCCGTGGTAGAGAGCATTGTTGGGTTAGGCTCATCGAGGCTAGGTAGGCACAACTTCTCCTGCACTCTCTTCAAAGATAAAGTATATATTTGGCCTTGCATGTGGACTATGGAGCTTGTGAGGAGTTGTTGTAGGATGGATTGGTGGGTGTAAGGTGGACTAGGGTAGTGCTCCATGGGAGGTTGACAAAGTGGACTAGAGTAGTGCTCCATGGGAGGTTGACAAAGTTGGTGAGCTATAGGGAGTTGATGGGCATCTACAAAGGGCCTTAGGGCTTGGAGGCCAAACCTCTTCAGTGGTGAGTTGGAAGGTTGCCATGATAGCAAGATGGAAGAAGGGCGAGACATAGAGAAAGTAAGAAAAGTGAAAGTAGGTTTGAGCAAAGTGTTGGATGACAAATAAGGGTGATAAAAAGAAAAATCTTTCTTAAAAAGTTAATTGATTAATGTGAACCGATTTTGGCCAATGCATAATTCACCATGTTAGCAAAACAGGCCATAATACGACATGATTAGAATGGATTTTTTGAGATATCATGCCACCATCAAGAGTATGAGCTAATGAGTTGAGTTTATAAATGAATGCCAAATCAACAAAACTAACGACTTCTGGAAGTAAGTTGGGCAAGCAATGGGGAATAAAATCTAGAATGCAATTGCAAAGGAGTAATAAGGGAATCCAGTGGGGTAGGGAATGGGAACTAGAAGCCCACAACATGATAATGATGCAGCTAGAATCCATTGATAGGCTTCAACAACAACTTACCTTGTAAATCAGTCAAATAGGAGTTAGTGCCAAAATCATGAAAGACCCAAAAATGACAACTCCATCAAAATTTGAGCTTACTTACAAGCTTTCCTATCTGAGTCTTAACGATCAAGACAAGTTGGCCCTTTTGAAAAAGCAGTTTCTTAGATAATTTGTCTAGTTGATGCTTTTGTCAAGCTTAGACTTTAGGTAAAATATAGGTGCCGCAGATCTAGTTTTTTTCAAGTTGTGCAATGGTGTGATATTCTGACTTTATTTTTCAATCTTCTCGACTTCTTGCAATTAGATTTGGAGAAATCTAGACCATTAAATAGAGGAAGTCTCTAATAAAATAATCCAAAATTCATAACCCGACACCTTGCAGGGTTGATAGGATCTGTAGACATCCTTCACAAAGGTCACCACACGAATGGAAGTCATGGGCCATAAGTCAGAACTGACTAAACATGTTTAAAACTTAGGAAGTAAGGGAGAGTTTGAAATCTTTAAGGTTTAAAGAAAAGAAGAAGATGACGCGACGAACAAGCCCCCTCCCCCCCTTTTTTGATGAAAAACAACACTTAATTTCTCTCTCTTCTCCTAAAATTGGAGATGCTAAAAGCATGCACGAAAGCCTGAATTCTCCTCCTCAATCACAATTAGAACACTCTAGCAATCTCTCCCTCTTAATCAGACGAGAGGTCTAGCTTGAAGCAAGATCATCCAAGAGTAAGGTGAATCAATCATGGCATCTCTAACAGCCTCTTTCGACCTCACAAATCATATTTCTAGCATCAGATTGCATCTTGAAAGCTTTGAGATTGTTGGATTGCCAAGATACCCTCCACAAAGAGCTCCTCTTCTTGGCCACAACCCTTCTTCTTCAATTTAACTATAAATACGGGGCATGAGGAGCCATTGGGGGGCGGCTTGAGCAAGAGGGGAGAGGCTCTTCTCAAGAGTATAGAGCAAGAGGGAATGGAGCAAGAGGAGTGAAAGGATGGGACTTCTCATCACGAAGACAAGGAGGATACTCCACATGCTCTTGGAATCGAATCCCCCCATCCCTTCTACCATCACGTCCTTGTGGAATCAAGATTCTACTCGATTTTTCTAAATTCATAGTGATCACCATTCTCCATCAATCCAATTGCGACAACCCCCAAGCTCTCTTGTCAAAATTGACTCTACAATCTCGCGATTAAAGACCATGGCCCCAAAAAAGAAAGTTATGAAGTTGTGGTGTTAGGAGCTGCCAATAATGCTATGGATACGACCACTACAAATGGAATGACCATACTGGGATTACAAACAAAGCTGCAAATACCATCAACCAAGCACTCATCATAGATTTTCAAGTACTATATTTTGATATTAAAGGCAGCTAGTAGGTCATCATTCCATGAGTTGGCAACAAAAAACTGCATTTGTAAATTGGACTTTATTTATCTCATGCATAAAATATTTTAAAGGAATCCTTAACCGCAAATTTCGAGGGGTAATTTAGGTTTGTATAAGATGTACCAAGGAGAAGTACAATGAAGGTACTCTGTTCCTAAAAAGACTTAATTTTTTTAAATTTGTATTGATCTAACTAAATCTCTAATGAATAAACATGGATGTTAATTCTCGATATATAAAAGACCTTGAGATGAATTGTTAAAATAATACTTTTTGTAATTAAACTAACAAATATCTTTTTTTTATCATGGGCAAGAACCCACGAAACTCCATTGAGAAAATATCATCAAGGGAGTTGTTCTCAAAAAATAGAATTCTTGTTTAGATTCAATTCGAACTAGATCTTGAGGGAGGGTAATCCGTGAAGATTATTGGAAGGTATTGCCACTTATGCTAATTTTGCCTTGATGTTATTATTTTTGAAAGAAAAGATTTGTGTTGGAAATGAATTTGTTAAAAGTTGATGTATAATGCATTCGAAATAAGATGTTTGTGATTGAAAGTTAGGTATTAATCTTTCCTAAAATCATCAGGCTAAAATATCGATGATCAAGTACAGATCACCAACAATCAAGGCAGTATTCCAATGAGCATAGAACGCTGACTAAGGCAGTGTTCTTTGATGGTGCTAGACCTCCCCAAGGCGAGCATGGATAAGACCTACTCCAAGGGGTTTTCTTTTTTGTTTTCGCGTTAGTAAGTATAGACCAATCATGACGTGAAAGGTCTTGTCGTAGGAAACTCTAGTTGGTAGGAGGAGATGAGGATACCAGGGGGCTCTAGTCATAAACTCCTTAGGCTCTTATAAACTGCCAACCACCCTTCGAATTCTAGATAGTATCGTGAAATTTCCAATCTAGTTTAGGAATTGAACTTGGAGAGAATAATACATTCGAGTTCACATTATTTCTAGCTAGAACAGAAAACATTGTAAAAAGTTATTTTTCTTAAAGGAACTATTGAGAAGGGATTGCTTTACTCCATCTTTGTGTCATGAAATAACGGCGTGTAACAAATTTGTATTAGAAGATAATCAAAGAAGCTAATTTTATATGTTGAATCTAAGGTGGTTGGTAATTAGGTAATTAAAAATACTCTCTCGAGGAAAGCGGGAGGATGGAACCCCAACGGATCCAAACCTATGGTTGGGTGGTCTCGGAGAGCCAAGAGCTTTCCTAAAAAGGAATAAAAGTTACATTTTTGATAGACCATTAGAGATCAGAAAGCCTGACTTGCATCACCTTAGGACCATGGGGATCGAAGTGCCACACTCCCTTTGTCTCCCATTCTCTTTGAACCTAGCATAATGCAAGTCTATTTCAGTCAGGCAATTCTATAAGGAGTGGTAAATCAAACCATTGACACTAATCAACAGTTAGTAGTTGATTTGGCTCATAATTAGAAACCAAAAACTCAAGTTGATCCTCATGGGAATGGTCAGAACTTCCACGGCGGGGTAGACTCAAGCGAGCCTAGTTAGCAAACTTTGAGGGTTTCATCAAATCTCGAATGGCGTTTTCTAGGATATGTCTTGATGGGCTACTAAGAACATGGCAATGAGGAAGCAGCTCGGGTGAGCACGTTACAGTTGGTATCAGAGAGATGTTGATATGTGATACGACGCAAGGAAATAAAACCGGTTAATTACAACATAAAATATCTTTCCCTTAAGTTGCGAAAATCTTTTCTTGTTAATACATATTCTTGATTTCTAGCAGAGAGACAAACCTTGGGAACAATTCTTGATTTTCCAAGTTATGTTTATCTCAGAAATGCACTCCTCTAACTAGAGAAACCAGATAATGTGAATATTAAATCAGATATACAATCATTTGCCCTTTTATTACGAAAGACAATGGATGTTAAGTGGAGGATATTGTTACATTGACACAAAACACCTTGCTTACCTCCAAAAAAATTTAAAGAGGCTAAGGTGGATGAAAACCCTTAAGGTTGCCAAGATTCATCTCTTCTATGAGGCCAGAGTAAACTCAAACATGTTCACTGGAGGACAATAAGTCAAATTAAACTGGTATATCTATGAGGAGGTTACAAAGGTTATACTGGCTAATCAAGTCATGGTTGTATGATCCTCCAATTGCCACAACTACAAGAAAGATAGATTGCCTGATCTTCTCCTAAAATATGGATTTTGGGATATCAATTCCCACAATCCTAATTACTATGTAATGGATGTAGCGCAATGCCATGCCTAGATTGTGGTAGAAAAACCTTTTTCAAGAATAACATGAGCTTCCAAACTACTCAAATAATGTATTCCCTTCCTATTGACGTAAATAATTATTTTTGTTTACCCGTTTGTCTCCTTGATAATCAAGAATAGTGGGAAGATATTATCCGTTTGATGAAATTTTTAGACCCTAGAGAAAATAGAGTTAACTAATAGAGGTGACAAAGTCCGAAGAAATTCCCCACATTTCAAGCCATGTATATATGTGCCTAGCTTTTTTTAATACTAATTCTGGGGTATAAGGTTCTCTCCTCTCCTATTTGGGATGGCAATATGGGACGAATGGATTCATTGAAGGGGTATAAGGTTCTCTCCTCTCCTATACGGGATGGCAATATGGGACGGATGGATTCATTGAAGGGGTATAAGGTTCTCTCCTCTCCTATTCGGGATGGCAATATGGGACGGATGGATTCATTGAAGCTAACTATGTCATAGATCAACCTTATGTGAATCCAATGGATGGAGGACTTAAAGGCTCGTTAAACTATCCTTCCTTAACAAGACCCCATTCGTCATACAACAACTAACTAGATTACAAAATCATCACATAAGCTGAAAACCAACTAAGTTCGTCTCGATCGATGACATTACTATTTTAGGGAGTAACCCTTATCATAAAGATATCTAGACATTCCCACAAAAATATCAAGTTATGGATATACATGCCATAACTCCAGGAGGTGAGATCTATTAAGTTACTAGAGATTCACAAGTAAGTCGAAATAATTTCTGATTAAGATTAAAACTCTCTTTTGAAGCGTAAACCTTGATCATTATCAGAAAGACCAAGTAGTACATAATTCCCTTCCTAAATTAATGAGGTAGATTAAGCAAGTTAACATATTTTTTTGAATATGGTTGGAGAAAAAAATTGAGAAAAAAAATTGCATAATTTTCTTGAGTGTCACCTTGAATCTCAATATTACAGAAGCTCAAGAGAAGAAATTTCTTCTCAAGCAGTACAAGCCACCGAGTTTGATGGTTAGGGGAGGGATATTTCAATTGAAGCAGAAACATGGATAGAATCTATGGAAAACTATTTCACTTGCTACACGGATTGCACCATCAAATCAAGCAATGATCGCCAAACTAAAACTCACAAGAGATACCCGTATTTGGTGGAAACAATGGTGCAAGGACCAGAGAACATCTGAAAGCACTATCATTTGGGACAAGATTAAGGACATTGTGTGGGAGATACCTTTCACCCACATATCAAGCCCAGAAGATGAATGAGTTCTTCAACCTAAAGCAGTTAAGCCTAAGCCTAGAAGCTTACTACTCCAAATTTGTAGCACTTCTAAAATATGCACTAAAATGTATATTTCATAGAGCAAGTATCCAAATTTTGCAATGGCCTAAATCTGCCTTTGAATACAGGCCTTGAATCAATGAGATCATCAGATTTACATGATGCATTAACTCAAGTAGCTCCAATAGTTCAGGAGATCGAACAAAGGCCAATAAATGAAAAAAACTGAAACAGAAATCATCAGGAATAAGGGCAACTTTCAAGGATATGCAAAAAGAGCCCAAGGGCAGTATCAATCAAATAGGACGAAGAGAGCCAAATCAAATGCAGTGGGAACCTTTCTACCCATAGGAAAGAGCAATGAGGCTTCAAGGTGCTTCTATTGCAAGGAACCATGACATTTCAAGAGGAAGTGCCTGAAGCTTGGCCTAAACAATCACCAAGGTCAGTTTCACAGGCAAAACCAAGATGCCAGGGGCAAAGCTATTGGAATAAACCTAAAGGAGGTAAGTAATGATAATGATTCTACAATGGAATCTGATATGGAAAGAGCCAGACTACATGCCGCTCTCAATAAGAAGGGTCCAAATCACCAATTCTTAGTAATTCAAACACCAACAAATTATCAAGGTAAACCCTTTCGAATTTTAATCGACTGTGGACCACTCTTTCATATCACCAAAATGTGCAAAAAGGCTAGGCATAAACACTACTCTTGCACCTAGTTTGCTTGTGGAGCAAACGACAAAGAAGTTCTATCAACACAACAAACTAGCAAGGTTGAATTTAGCTTGGGTGGCAATTTTTCCAAACTGAGCTTCCGAATTATGAACCTTAGGGCTTATGAATGTCTGCTAGGTATGGATTGGCTAATTCCAAATAATGCCCATATCCATTGCGGAAAGGGCCAGATCATGTTTCAAAACTGAAAGGGAGAACAAGTAACCACTTAGGGAGAAGCAAGGAACCCTAAGGTTCAGTTGGCTAAAGCTTTCCAAATAGCAAAAGGACTAAAGAAAGGATTACCTGTCTATCTAATTAAACTCAACAAGGCCGAGTATGATAGTGAAGCCAAGGATCAGTCATCTTGGCTAAAATAATATGTGGATGTTTTTCTAGAAGACTTGATAGAGCTTCCACCAACAAGCGAAGTAGATCACGAAATTCAACTCATTCTAGGCGCTGCCCTTGTTGCCAAATGGTCCTACTGAATGTCAATTTCTGAAGTCATTGAGCTAAAAGAACAACTCAAGTAGGTATTAGACCAAGGATACATCTGGCCAAGTAATTCACCATGGGGAGCCCTAGTACTATTTAGAAAAAGAAAGACGGAACACTCCACCTTTGTATCGATTATCATGGATTAAACTAGGTGATAGTAAAAAACAAATATCCAATCCCCAAGATAGACGAGTTACTTGACCGACTCTAGGAAGCAAAGGTCTTTTCGAAGATCGATCACAAATCATGCTATTATCAAATAAGAATTAGAGAGAAAGATATCCCTAAAATTGCTTTTAACACAAGAGGTACTGTCATTATGAGTTTATTGTGATGTCATTTGAATTAACAAATGCTCCTACCACCTTCAACAGGTTGATTCAAGACATTTTCAAACCCTACCTTGACGACTTCGTCCTCGTCTTCTTTGATGATATCTTAACATATTCCAAGAATGAAGAAGACCATGGACCATAGCTACGAGTAGTTCTTGAAATAGTGAGAGCCCACAAACTGTATGGTAAAAAGAAGAAATATGCCTTCTTCAAAAAGCAGATTGAATATCTAGGATTCATAGTATCAGCAAATGGCATTTCAGTGGATTTTTCCAAGGTCCAAGATATACAAGATTGGCCACCCCCAACAATTGTCAAGGAAGTGTGAAGCTTTCTAGGGCTAATAGGTTGGTATAGAGTCTTCATTAAAGACTATGCCTTGATCACCATGCCTCTCACCACCGACCTTATCAAAAAGCAAGTATACATTATATGGACGTTCTCCAAACAATCTAGCTTTGAGAAGCTTAAGGAGAGTTTGGTAACCACCCCTATTTTAAGGCTACCTAACCTAAGAAAAGAATTCGAAGTCATAACTAATGCAAGCTCTCTTGCTTTGGATTGTGTGCTTATGCAAGAAGGACATCCAATAGCCTATGCTTCAAGAAAATTAAAGATCCATGAAAGAAACTATGCCACACATGATCTAGAATTACTTGTTGTAATTCATGCCTTTAAACTATGGAGACATTACTTGCTTGGTAATAGGTTTTCTCTAGTCATTGATCATAAAAGCCTAAAGTGGAACTTTAGTAAACCAGATCTCAATATGAGGCAACGCCAATGGATTGAGACCTTGCAATAATTTGACTTTGAAATTAAATATAGACCAGGCAAGGAGAATGTGATTGTGAATGCCCTAAGCCATAAATCATTTCTTATTGCTCTAATCCTAGAGGAACCCTCTAGGGCCAGAACTCTTGCTACAATGATTTCAATGCCCAATAGTCCTCTCATAGAAATGGCTAAAGAAGAGGCAATGAAGGATCCAAGCTATCAGAGTTTGTTAAGAGAGATTTCTGTCAAGGATTCAAATCCAAAACTCAAGTCTAAGTATCAAGATTTTTCCATATATGAAGAGCTTGCCTATTTTAAGACAAGGCTATGTATTCCTGCAAGTCAGAAACTCAAAAAGAAAATACTATGGGAAGCTCATGATTCTCCATTTTTGGGTCATCGTGGTTATACTAAGACTCTTAATATAGCCAAAAGACGCTTTTATTGGGAAAGACTCAAGGGTGATGTACTCAAGTATGTCACAAAAAACCTAAACTTCCAACAAATTAAGGCCAAACGTGTCAAGTTGCCAAGAAAGCTCCAGCCACTTGACATCCCTCAAATGAAATGGGAGTATATGAGCATGGACTTCATAGTTGGATTACCCCCAGTACAAGGAGGATATGACTCCATAATGGTAGTCATTGATATGCTAACAAAAGTTACACACCTTATTCCTGTAAAAACCAATTACAAGGCTTCAGATATTGCCAAGCTTTTCATTAAGGAAATTTTCAGATTACATGGATTATCCCAGAGAATCATCAGTGACAGCGATTCTCTCTTCACATCAAACTTTTGGAAGAGTTTTTTCGAAGCTCTAGGAACCCAGCTCTACTTCAGTTCTGCCTACCATCCCCAAACCGATGGTCAAACAGATTGAGCCAACCAAGTTATTGAAGACATACTGAGATCTTATTGTAGTAAGGAGCCCAAATGGTGGATCCAATACCTACCCTTAGTTCGATCCTACCCTATGGGTAGAACCATCTAGGCAAATGCTGAAAGAAATGGATCAACAAGTAAAGACTATAAGACAAGATATTCAAGCCATCAAGGATTAGCAGAACGCATATGCTGATCAACGAAGATAAGAGCATATTTTCAAAGAAGGTGACATGGCTTTCATTCGAGTACATCCAAAGAAAAGTTAATTTTCTTTGGGGGAATTCAAGAAGCTAAGACCTAGATATTGTGGACCATATAAGGTGCTAAAGTGTCTAGGACCAAATGCCTACAAGCTGCAACTCCCTAATAACTTGAAAGTACATAATGTATTTCATGTAGTATATTGAAAGCATATGTTCCTAACCCATACTGTGTACTTATTGACCAAGAAATTGTGATGCCAAGTCAAGGAGTCCTCGAACATCAACCAAAAAAGATACTTGATATGCGGGTGAAAACTCTAAGAAGCAAAACCCTTAGAGAGTATCTTGTCTAGTGGAAAGACTATCCTAAAGAGGATGCCACTTGGGTTAACCAAAAATCACTATGTAACCGATATTCCCAATTTCATTCGAGATGCGGACATCTTGATTTCTCTAAAGGGAAGATGATGTGATATTCCAACTTTATTTTTCAATCTTCTCGACTTCTTGCAATTATATTTGGAGAATTCTAGACAATTAAATAGTGGAAGTCTCGAATAAAATAATCCAAAATTCATAACACAACACCTTTCAGGCCTTATAGGATCTATAGACATCCTTCACAAAGGTCACCACACGAATAGAAGTCATGGGCTGTAAGTCAAAATTGACGAAACATGTTTAAAACTTAGGAAGTAAGGGATAGTCTAAAAGCTTTAAGCTTTAAATCTTAAAGCTGTAAAGAAAAGAAGAAGATGACGACGAACAGGTCGCCCCCCTTTTTTTGACGAAAAAAATGGTGCGTAATTTCTCTCTCTTCTAAAATTCAAGATGTTGAAAGCATGAACGAAATCTTGAATTCTCCTCCTCAATCACTAGTAGAAGACTCCAGCAATCTCCCCCTCTTCTCAACCTGACGAGAGGCCTAGCTTAAAGTAAGATCATCCAAGAGCCAAGTGAATTAGTCATGGCATCTCTGACAACCACCTTGGACCTCACACATTAGATCACCAGCATTAGATTGCATCTTGAAAGATTTGAGATTGCTAGATTGCCAAGATACCCTCCACAAAGAGCTCCTCTTCTTGGCCACAACCCTTCTTCTTCAATTTAACTATAAATACGAGGCACGAGGAGCCATTGGGGGGGCGGCCTGAGCAACAGGGGAGAGGCTCTTCTCAAGAATATAGAGCAAGAGGGAGTGGGGCAAGAGGAGCAGAAGGGCAGGAATTCTTGTCAAATACAAGGAGGATACTCTGCAAGCTCTTGGAATTGAATCCCCCCATCCCTTCTACCACCACTTCCTTGTGGAATCAAGATTCTACTCGATTTTTCTAAATTCCTAGTGATCGCTATTCCCTATCAATCCAATTGCGACAACCCCCAAGCTCTCTTGCCAAAATCGACTCTACAATCTCAGATTAAAGACCATGGCCCCGAAGAAGAAAGTTATGAAGGTTGTGGAGGGTAGGAGTTGCCAATAACGCTACGGATACGACCACTACAAACGGAATGTTTTAGATGGCGATTGTTGTTATTAGAGTTTGATTTCTCAATGGTAGTACATAAGGGTAAACAACACTACATGATCGAGCAAATATCCTACATAACAATTGGAGAAGCAGCTAAGCAAGGTGTCATGGATGATTTACCTGATACTCATCTCTTCTAGATCTCTAGCAAAGAAGAGCTTTATAAAGTAGACATTATACCCTACTAGGCTTTAGATCTTGGAAAGAGGAAGATCATCCAATTGAGAAGGCAAGACTAAGGCGACTCATTCTGAAGGTTCAACCCTATCAATTAATTGTTGGTTAGCTCTATTGGCTAGGACATGATGGCTTATGGACACAATGTGTCTGCACATATGAGATGCATGATGTATTCATAGAAGCACATGGAGGAATTGCATGAGGAAACTTCGATGGTGGAGACACAACCGCATTAAAAGTGTTTTAGTCTCAATTATGGTGGCCTATTCTTTTTTGCGATGTTATTACCAAGTTTGTTAATCATTATGATGAGTGCCAACATATCAAGGTATCCATTCAAAGAGACAAAATGGAATTGACACTAGTGATAGCACAACAACCATTCAAAAAACGGGGCATTAACTTCATTGGCCCATTAATCTTGCATCCCAATACCCACAAGCTAAATACATAATTGTAGCCGCTAATACCTTAGGAAATGTGTTGAAGATTAAGCGACCACAAAAAATGATGCTACGATGATATCAAAGTTCCTTTGGGAGCAAGTGATCTCAAGATTCGGCTGCTCTAGTGAACTAGTAAATGATTAGGGCACAAATTTCATCAATGAAGTCATTACTCATCCACTATCCACCTTCCTAGTAATCAATCAAAAATCATCCCCTATTATCCCCATGTCAGCGAGACGATCGACTAGTTGAAGCAATGAAAAAAATATTGAATGTATTGTGAAGGCTATCTTAACCTCATGTAGTGACTGGAATGACATGCTAATGGAAACCTTTTATGCATATCAAATGTCTTACAAAATAGCAACCAAACAAATACCATTCAAGTTGACCTATGGGACATACTAGTGATCTTATCAATCAAGTTCTTTGTTAAAAGCATGAGGATCATTGTACAAGGAAGATGGTAAGGAAAGGAGGCATGGATGTGCCTAGTAGAGTTGGAACAACTATTTGAAATTTGACTCATAGCTATCCATTCATTCAACTATGAGAAAGTGCGAAGAAAGGCCTGGTTTAACAAGCATATCAAATAGCAGGATTTCAAAAAAGGTGACTTAGTGTTGCTTTATTTAATTAAAGGCCATATAGAAAATGAAATTCAGAGGACTTGGACTTTTTGGAGTTTACCTTATTAGTAGAACTAGCAATATGGAGCTCAAAACCTTGGACAATGAAGGAATAGACTTCTTCAATGGAAGTCAAATTAAGAAGTACTATTCACCACTACCTAGAAAGGCCATGTCCTCGATGCGTTGATTAATGAAGTAGCAAAAAACAACATCCTTACCTATGAGGATTAGAAACCCCAATTGATCTCTACCACCACTAAAGTCAACCCATATGGGAGAATACCCTACTCCTTACTAGAAAAATGCTCTCAACATGGTATCAAAGCCATGAATGGGCTTTGTGGTGAATAGCATTTTGGAAGAAGACTTGAAGACTGAAGGCAAAGGGCTCCTATGAATAGCAAGTTGCCTGCCATTGTTGTTTTACAAGGTATGTGTTGAAGGTATTTCATCTTACTTGAAGGAGAGGTTGTCTGAGCATGTCTGGAGCATTGTGGAGGCTTGTTTGAGCACTTTGAAGAAGGCATTGGCCATCATTGGTGTGAAGGACTGATTATGATCCCCTGAGGCTATATAACGTGATTGCACATGTTTCTTGTTTGATCTCCTCTGATGCAATTGAAGACATTGAACACTAACCTAGCTATTCAATGCTTGGAGATACATTGTGGAAGATACTTGAAGGTCCTGACATGGCAGTGCATTGATGGAAGCTCAATTTGAAGGTTATGCACAGGTACACAGACCTGGAACAGAGCATGAACTACTGTAAACTGTGAATATACATCATACACTGGATCTTGGTTGAAGCGTTGAAGATATCTGACATGCATTCTTGGCTCCATTGAAGTGTAGATACATCCTTGAAGACATATGTATTGTGTCTTATGCATTTGAGTTGCAATTTCTTGGAAAAAACACTCAGATTTGAGTGTATGATAGGTGAAAAATTATCATAAAATTGTGGGCAGCAAGCACTCATCAGTCCTAAAGCATTACATAACATTGGTTAACTTCTGTCAAATGTATGACATGACATATGCCTACTGAATATTTGGAGAAGTGAGATGAGAATTGAATGCTCGTGAAAGCTAAAGTTTGGAGCTGAAAATAAATGCATTGACATTATTTTGGTTGGTTACAAATAGGGAATGCATTCTATGACATTATATGTTGAAGAAAAAGTGTCTATGGTTGTCTCTATGCTCATGTATTGATCCCTACATTTGATAGCACATGTATGAAGTACTTTGAGGACATTTTGAAGCTAGATAAACTTGGTTTGACTAAGCATTGGTTGAGTGCAACCTACAAGTAAGGTATTTAACACTTATACTTGATGCATATGCACTGAACTGTGCCCGCATGATCATGTATGGACTCCTACATGTACTAGCAGATGTTTGAGAGTTTTTGGAGCATGTATGACATGTATACATCTCAGTTTTGGCCTTGAAAGAGTTGGTGGTCATTGATAGCCTACAAATTTCAGACTGCATGTTTGGTTGACTGTAGTAGTGAGGTTGCATGATACAGAGTTACAGCAACTACATGGTCTATGTGTTGATTGATGTACCTACAAGTTATGCCACATGTTTGTGGATGGTATTGAGAAGTTAATGGGCTGAAATACGTTGATTCCAGTGACATTTTGTTGTAGAAAAATTTCATAAATGGTCAAAGACTGCAATTGGTCAGTTAGACTTGTTGGCTTGTAGGAGGCATTGACTAGCCATTGTCTGTTACAATATGGCAAATGCGGATGTGACAACATAACCGAGATAGTGGGGGAAAAGCTTGACAGCAATAATTATGCCATATGGAAGTTTTGCATGGAGAACTTCTTGATAGGTAAAGGATATTGGGACTTGGTGATAGGTGTTGAAGATGAATTTGGAATCCCAGAGAGGAATCCTACAACTGATCAAAGATGAGCGCATCGAGCTTGGTTGGAAAGTGCTCGCAGGATGCTACACTAGTTATCTTTGTGTATCTCAGATGATGTAGTAATGTAGATCATGAACTGCATGTCACTGGTGGGCAGATGCATGGAACATATTGATAAGGTATTATGGCACAACTACCAGTGCCACGAAGATACAGTTAAAGAAAAAATTCAACAACATGGAGAGAAAAGGTAGATCTATATAGGATTATGTCACAAAGATTAAGACTATTGCGGATCAGTTGGCATCCATTGGCACACAGGTTGAGGATGAAGATATGGTTGCAGTGACATTAAATGGCTTCTAATCTGAATATAAGTCATTTGATACTTCCATATCTGTGCGGCTAAAATGCCTGATTTCAATGAGTTGATTGCATTGCTTATTCATGAGGAAGTTAAACTTGGCTTGGCTATAGCCTGTAGTAGCTCTAAGAGAAAGGGTGTTGTCTTTTATTCGCATCAACGTGGCTATGACAGCCGTGGTAGAGGTTATGGTTCTGGCAAAGGAGGCCAACAAAATGTATCTTATGACAATAATAACCAGCAGGGTTCAAATGCAAGAGGAGGTGGAAATTTCAAAGGCAGGGCGAGATCTACCCCTAGAGGTAGAGACTCTTGGCAGCAGTAGCGTCCATATGACAATCCTAATAATGATAAAGATTGTCACTATTGTGGAAAGTACGGTCATATTGCCAAGGACTATTGGAAGAAGTAGGGCAATCAAAAGGGCAAGTAGAATGGACATTATGCATCGTCCAGTCAGACAGATGATGCTTCTAGGGATAGACTGTTTGCCATGACATATGTGAAAGGCAGGGCTACTGAGAAGTCTATTGATGATGTTGTTTGGCATATTGATTCGGGGGCATTGAATCATATTATCCCTCATGGTGATTGGTTTATTAACATGGTTTCTGAGAGGAATGACTATGTATGCATAGGGGACGACATGCAGTATAGCATTGAACATAAAGGCAAAGTGCCTTTGGTAATCCATGATGGCAAGAAGAAGAACTTACATGATGTATTGCATGTCCCGTCAATTACTAAAAAATTGTTGTCTATGGGCCAAATGACTGAGCAAAATTTTCAGGTTAGGTTTAATAAGCATGGTTGCTTCATTGAGGAGTTTGCTAATGGCTGCAATTGATTGGTCATGGTCATAATAATGGTAGGATGTTTACTCTTGATGCCGCTTTTCCATAGTTGAAATCAGCCATGTTTGCCCATGGCTCTAGCATAGTTAAAGATTTAGAAATATGGCATAAGAGAGTGGGACACGTTAACCTTGAGTGGCTGCAAATGATGTAGAAGAAACAACTTGTTACAGGTCTATCCAATTTTGCCTACACAAATATTGGTCATGTCTGCGATGCTTGTCACTTTGGTAAATAATCAAGGTTGCCATTTGAAGCATGTGAGAAATAGTAAGCAACCATTGCAGTTGGTTCACTTTGATGTGTGGGGGTCAGCCCATAATGCATCTATGGAAGGCTCTAAGTATTATGTGACATTCATTTATGACTTCAATCACTATACTTGGGTTTATATACTGAAAACAAAGGATGAGGTATTTGCTATTTTTTAGCAATTTAAGCAGTAGGTTGAAAAGGAATTTGATTGCTACATCTCTTATTTGAGATCTGACAGTGGTGGGGAGTATGTGTCAAATGAATTTGATAGTTTTTGACTGAAAATGGCATACGTAGGCAGCTTACATGCAAATACACTCCACAACAGAATAAGGTAGCTGAACGGAAGAACGAGGTCTTAATGGAAGTTTCTCATGCAATTATGAATGAGAAGAAGATGTCGCTCTATTATTGGGCTGATACTGTTATGAAAACCATGTATATCTTGAACAGGTCTCCCAGTGCAGATATTCATGATATGACACCATTTGAGAAGTTGTATGGCTACAAGCCTGATATTAGTCACATGAAAGTATCTGGATGTCTTGCTTATGTGCACATCCCTAATGAGAAGAGGAAGAAGCTGGATCCAAAAGCACATAAGTGTGTCTTTATTGGTTATTCGCAGGAGAAGAAGTAATATAAATGCTATGATCCCTCTACTCCGGAGACACTAGTGAGCAAAGATATTATCTTTGATGAGATGGCAACTCAGTATGCATCACCTGCTGTAGTGCCATTGGATATGTCATCTACACATGTTTCTACAGTTGATTCATAGCAAAGTATTGCATTGACATTTCCTAGTGGTATGACAGTATCTCCATGGACATGGAGATTACATAGCTCTAGCTCACCGTCCACCACTGACACCACTATGTCAGTGAGGGGGAGATATGATGTGGTAGATAGCAAAGGGAAAGAGCAAGCTTTTGATGATACATCTGGTGTGATGACACCTGGCCGAATGACTTTAGGCTATGACTCAGCTGATAGCCTAGACAATGAGCTTGGTATTTTCGACTATGTATATGCCTGGCACTAGGCATAATAGGTACATTTTGCCCCATGAGAGAGGGAAATTGAGTAGTGTGTTAACCCCAACACGAAGAAAGCAAAAGGAAATAAAAAAGGCGCAGGGCAAAGGTGGAAAAAAGGTAGTCTGACTAAAGAAAGAATAGGAGAAAAGGCCAAAAGCGCAAGGGCAACCTTAAAAGTCCAAGGCAAATGCAAAAGGGGAAAGTCGCATTTTTAAATAAAAATGCGCACCCTGAAATCTTGTAAAAGAGCGCCGGGCTCTCACCCGTGCAATTTGTAAATGTAGACGGGCGGTGGAAAGGAATCTAGGAAGATAGAAGGACAATGGGAAAAAGGGCCTAGGCTACGGTCGGCCATGTAAAAAAGGGGAAAAGGGGATGACCGCCCAAAAGGGATTTAGGGTTTTGTATATAAAGTTGAAAAGTGAATGAGAAGCTCATTCTTGTGTGTGGCCAAAAGTAGCTCTCCTCTTCTTCTTCTTCTTCTTCTTGTTCTTGCTTGCTTGAGCTTGTGCTTGAGAGAGGGAGTGTGAGGGAGTGAGTGTGTGAGGGTAAGGGACCGAGGAGGAGAAGCTCTCCAACTTCTCCTCTCTTCTTCTCTTCTCTTCTCTTCTCTTCTCTTGTCTTGCTCATGGCAATGGAGCTTGGAGCTTGGAGCGGGAGGATCGAGCTTGCTTGAAGCTTGCACTTGGATCGTGGAGCCACCGGAGTGCGTGGGAGAGGAGGTAACTCGAACGACATGGAGGTAAGCTCACTACACCCGTAGATATGGATGGCGCATCGGTTATGTGAGAGGTAGCCATTAGTGCTCAACTTGGAACGCTTGAAACAATAAGCGGTCCGTGGGTCTTGGTGGTTGAGTGAAAGCTCCCACATAGTGCACCATAGCTTAGATGCTCGTAGAGAGTCGGATATCTTGTGGATATGTTGACTTATAGTGGTTACTCTGCGAAGAATTATGCTTACATGACAAAAGTGAAGGAGGTCAAAGAACCTGCTACATATATTGAAGCAGTGATGGATAAAATTTGGCGTATAACTATGGATGAGGAAAAATCTACCTTGGCTAAAAATAGAACATGGGATCTTGTACCATTGCCACAAGAAAAGAATACCGTTGGTTGTAAATGGTTCTACAAGATTAAATGCAAGTTGGAAGGCAGTGTAGAGAGTTACAAAGCTAGCTTAGTCTGTCCGACCATTTGGACCATCGACTAATTTGGCCCTCGGCCCGTTTGAGCCATAGGATTCGGCCCTCGACCACGTGTCATATTCGGCCCTTGGCCCAAGTGTCTCGGCCCATCCGAGTGACCTCGTCCGAATTGACCACTCAGCCCGTCTAAGTCTACCTTGTTCGAGTCACTAATTCGGCCCTCAGCCTATGTGCCTCGGCTCATTCGAATTGACCACTCAGACCCTGCAATTCGGACTTGTTAGGCCGAATTTAGATTTTCTCAAATTTTAACCTGAAGACAGTGAAATTAACCGAGAAACCATACAGAGCCGAAACCATATCATAGATTGATCACTGGGCTGAAACTTAGAGCAAGTAGTTCAAAATTTAGCTATAAACGGTCCTCCAAATTGCGCATGGTGTTTACTATAACGGCCCTGTAGGCCGGGGGGGACCCCCCTCGGACCCTCGCCGCACCTCCCCCGAGTAGGTTGGAGAGAAAACGCCCGCTGTGACAAGTCCTCCAAATTAGACCCTAGTGTAGTAATGGCTCTACATGAGCATGCATCCTCACTTGTAAAAGTGCAACCAAAAGCCCATACCCGATCAGAGAGAAACAGAGACCCTAGAACATCAATGGGCCAATCTAGCCATCAAGGGCAAAAAGGCCACTCCACGAGAACACAAAGACATTGTGTTCAGACCATGTCTAGTCAGAGAGAAATGCAACATCAGGAAGCTACAAATGCCAAGATGACTAGACATAACCCTCTTGATGAGAGATGTACCTTGAGCAACACTGCACAGATGACCCAAGACATTGGTGGAGAATCCACGTCTGGTCATGCATGTGGGGACTCGAGGGCATCTATCAAAAGGCTTAAATTTACGAGCCGAGACCCAGAAGATGAAGACATAGTACCACCTGCTTATCTTAGGGTCAAACTCACTGCAAAAAGAGAGCATAGTGTTGATGCTCTCATTGATGAAGGAGCAGATTTCAATATCTTGACTTACGAAGCATGGACTCTACTAGGTCAACCAGAGCTCAAACCGACTGATGCAACTCTTAATCCTTACGGGGAACACCCACAAGCACTTCTAGGGAAGTGCAGAATCCTTGTAAATATTGAAACGGAAAGCTTGCCACTCCTGTTCTATGTTTCTCCCAATAGCGAGAATGGTGGAAAGGAAATCCTCCTAGGAAGGCCCTTCAAAAAGGCTACCAAGTGTGAGGCTGACTACGTAGCTCAGAGATACACTTGACACTACCGGGGGTGAGGATAGTCGCGACCTTTAGCAAGGGTGACCTCAGCAAACCTTGAGGAAAAGGCAAGGAAGGTGCTGACGTAACAATCAAGCCCATTAACGAGAGCAAGGACTTGTTGGAAGAGTTGATACAAGCACAGGTCGAACAATGAGAACCAGTGAGTGAGGCCATGCTTGAAACAAAAAGGTCAGGAGGCAAGGCCAAGGATGGAGTTGGGACTTACAGATATCGTAGAAGACCACGAAAGAAGTCCAAGCCTTATAGACGGAGGTGTCGGTGGAGAGCCAGCACAACACCGTGATGGATATCCAAAGCGTTGCTACATGCTCAAGGGTACTACACAGGTAACCGATGGATTTGGGTACCAAGATCCCTTGCTAAACCACCTCCATCAAATTGAAGGCCAGAATGCACCAAAAGCAACGAAGCACCGAAGGAAATCTAAGAGAAACTCTAGGTCTCGAGGCAAGAAAGCAGACATGAGTGCTCGAAAGAAAGAGCCTCAACCTAGCATGCTTAATAAGCAGATGTCATATGTAGCCATTGAGCATGCACAAAAGCCATTAGTGCCCAAAGAGCCTTTGATTCCCCAAGAGGATAAGGGGCACCAGAGGCACCACGCTACTTGTGAGATGGCTAATTGCTCAACAAAGCAAATAGCACAATTATCTAATAGCCTTGAGAAAATCATTCAGCTAGTGCCACATCCACCTAGGAGTCCTAGACCTCCTACGCCCTCTTCTCCCAAACCGACACAGGAAGCACTACAGCAGTTGTCAAGGGCGACTGCTCAATTCCAATCTCTATCTCCATCTAAGCTTCCAATAATCAAAGAGGTGGGACATGACGCCATCTGTAGCTCTCAACCCAAGGATATGCCTGAGCCACCTAATGCGACTAGATCAGCTCATGTTTGATCTACACAGATGAGTGCTCAAAGGCCAACAAAAGACACAACCACTTCTGATCGCCCTAGGGACTTGACACCGCAATCTACCAAGGGTAGCCAGCCCACTAGACTAGTTGCTACTACTTCCAATCAGGGATCACAGCAGTCACAGCCCTTGGCTGTGACAATGCCCCTTGTGGAACAGGTCCTTAGAAGTTTACCTGTGGAGAAGGTGTCACAACCAACTTCCTCGACAACTCCAGCACTTTCAAAGTGCCTAAAGCCTAGGCTGGAGGAGTTACACGCAAGAGAGTTGGCTGAAGAGCTAGACTCCCTGAAAAGGGAGGCAGTTGTGCCCTCACAGCTTGGTAAGGCTATTCAACAGGCCACGACTGTGTCCCATGAGGACACACTAGAGAAGGGAAATGCTGAGGCCCAACCAAGCACATCAGCGGCGGTCAACCTAGCCCAAGGTCCTGGGCCATTAGATGCACTTGCGCTGACCAAGAAAAAGAGGAGAAAGCAACGAAGACAACAACAATCATAGGTGGTTTTGGACCCCAAGAACATTGAGACGAAGAGCGCCGAAGAGCCGATGAATAACGCATCGAGTCCATCCACCAATGAACCCATTAATGCCTCTCCTAATAGCGGTGAAACCTCAGACACATCCGTGTGTTCTGAAAAATCAAAGCAGCTGTTACCATCAATAGTTGCTTGCAACACTCTATCCACTGACAATAGAACTCACATTGACCAATCAAGAGTGGATACAACGTCATCACAATAGGGTGACAAATCCATACCAGTCACATCTGAGAAGAACCATGACAAAATAGCAACAAAACCTCAGGGAAAATGTGAGAACCCCAAGAGGATAAGAAATCCTAGCGTTGACCAATCTTGCTCATCTAGGCCTGAGCCTCCAGCTATGCTAAAGCCTAAGGAAACTCCTAGAACCTTGCATGAGATAGCAACCGAGCAAGCCCTCGTTGAATATAGAAGTATCGCAGAATGCTTAATTGAGTTGGATGCTAAGCTTAAAGTGGTCGCACGTGTCTACGTCCTTGCGGACATGGTCACAATCCCCAAGGAGCAGCTTGGAGATTACTTGTCCTTTCCTCTATCCTGGGAAGAGCAAGAACATCTTAACGAGCATTATGACAGGCTCCTGCATGAACGCATGTGACTCATCTCTGACGAGGAGGTTGACAAACTGCGCTTAACCGTCACGTTCAATGAAGTGCTCTGCCAACCAAATCTCGTAGACATAGAGCAACTAAAGCGACTGTCAGCAGGCCAAAGTCAATTTGAGCAGCATTGGTGCGAAAGCCACATTGTAATGGCCGAACTAGGGGCTCAGATCATGACAGTCTCAGAGGAGCGATTGGCCAAATGGCGATCTCAAAGAGACCCAACCTATGTGGCACCAACTTCTCTTCGAGTGCTGACTGCCATTCAGGGTACGGACTTAGCTAGAACTAACCAAGAGAACGCTCTGTTTGATAAGGTTCTCACTGAGGAGGAGTTACATATTGCCAGTAGACTTGGACAAGGTTCCATGCTACTCGATGTGGCAAAATATCTATCGGTATTGAGTAAGCTGCCACGAATACTAGATGCGTGTGCCACGCTCCAGTACAACCCTGAGTTCTACAATTGGTTTCTATCCTCATGAGGTGACATGGATTCGTATCTGTATATATATATATGTATATATAAACAATGATTTTTGTGTCACGCTGTATAGATACTATCAACATAAACAAGCAATGATAGTCAAGCGTAGGGAGAAGAGTTGGGTTTGACAGGCTAAGCTTCTCAGGTCATCCTCTCATCACACTTTTAATAGTCGTATGACCATTCCCACCTCCAACTGAAGAGCATGCAGCCCTCATTACCGCCATAGGAAGCCTTGACCAATGACTCTGATGGTGAAGATGGGATACCGTCCCTTTCTATACACATTTCCCCCTTTCTGGTCTATCCTTTCGAGGAGGAGCCTTACCTAAATCCATGACCGCCAGCCGACGTAACTTGGCATGAACCAAGATCTGCTAATGGCAGGAGGCTAAATATACATCACGGGGGCCATCCCTCTGCAACAAGCACTGCATGCCCCACCCCTCCCCTTCTCGTCCTATGCGCTTGATAACCTGCACTATAATCCCTTACATATGAATGGTCTTATCATGTCACAAATCCTAATCCTTGATTTGCATCTTACAGGTCCCCCGCGAGGAAAACATGGAGAACCAAGGGCAGCTAGCTTGCAAGGACGCTCTCCGCAGCCGACGGGAACATGCAGTACACGCCCCTCCGCCAATGTGCTACGTGCCCACTCTTAAAAGGTACGCCAAGAAACACGGCCCCAAGCGACACCCCCCGGACGAAGGCCAAAGAATTCGCGGGCCAGGGGAGCGGATGCTCAAGGGGGCACACAAAAGGTGGCAACACCAGTTGCACAGACCCCCAACGCACGTTCGGGCACCAGGTGCTCATGAAGTGACAAGGCGGCTAGGGATAGGGCAGAATTTAATGAATTGTTTAAAGACATTTTGGAAATGGTAGCGGCCCGGGACTACACCATTCATGTCCCGGCCGACATGTTCCCTGCCCAGCCTCATGGGAGCCCCGCACTAGCACCGCCCTGGTCGCCGAGCCAACTGGACTCACCCCGCCTCGTACCTATCAACTAAATCCCTATGATGTGCAAGTAGCTCGACAAGTTAGCATGCCAGAACATTTTGTTTTTTGATGAGTAAAGGGGCAAGATCCCCACTTGTACACATTCCCGTTACTTCTCGTTAATGTATGCGACCTTAACAAGCAATGAAATAGGCATCCCAATAGATATCATAGAATTCTAAAAAATTATGTCTTATCATGATTGCATTTGTTCGATGCACTTAACACAAGCGAGCATATACTCTCACGAAGTGACAAGTGGATGCAGGATGATACAGGTCTTTGTGCGACAGTGTTCAATGCCCGATCGCCGCAAGACCATCGACCCCACAAGGAACCGCGGCAAAGCCACGCTGCCGAAAGCACGAATCACCCTTGCCGACCGCCCACATCGCATGGCCCAAAGCACATTCATGGGCCACGCTCCCTTTCTGGGTCAAGCTCTATAGTTGGCTCACGGCAGTCGTTACCTCAATCATACCAACATCACGTGTGTCGCAAGGAGGTTTGCAATATCTCAAGTGTGTCTCCCCATGTCAACAACTGTTTCTCTAACAACGAGGCTAGAGCACAATCATCATTGTAATATCCATTTCATGAGCCTTCGAAGCTTGACATTTTCCAACCCGTTGAAAGGCTGATAGCCTCAACATATTGTAATGGTTGTACTCAGGCAAGTCCAAATAAATAAATAAATAAATAAATAAATAAATAAGAAAAAAACAAGAAAAGAAAAGAAAATAAAAAGAAACGAATGAAAAGATAAGAAGCACCCACGATCATAGCACATCACCTAGGGGTCCTCAAATTAGGTACGTCTAGTGACCTTGGTCAACTGGCTTCGTCCCTAGTCCCCTAGCCCTTTACCATCACCCACAATTGGTCAGGGCACATCAAGGGCAGGACATACCTGGGGAGCTTGTCTCGCCTATGGTTAGACCTGTCACCCTGACCCACTTGCACAATTCTCTCTTGCACTCTGCCTTAGTACCATTGCAATCAGTGGTGATAAGCATCGCACGATTGGCCATGAAAAGTACACCGTACTCATCAAACAAGTCCAATAGTTTCCAGCTACTGAAAGTGCAGTGTCCTTGTATTCAATTGTGCAAGCTGTCACAATGCAAAGGATGTCTCATATACCTTCACGTGTACTTCTTCTCCACATGGACAACTTTGCTTCATCCACGCATTGTTATGAGAAACTAGTCCACGGTCTTCTAACTACATAATATCTAAGTATGCATGAGCACTCACATAATATCTGCACCGAAGTATATCCACAGTTTGGGTCCTCAAGTGCAGGACAATACTCTAGGCTTGCTTAGAGTTTGACCTGTCTCCCAAACTAATCAAAATATGTCTTGTGCACGATAAGAAGACTAACACTATCCCTTAAGGAGAGACCACATGCGAGGTTTTCCAATTGCAGGTATAAGGTGTTGTTCTCTCTTCATCAACACTCAACTCTGAATGCTTATCCCTTACCATCCGACAAGCCCGCAAAGAATCATCATGTGCAGAATCCCCAACAAACCAACACTTGTGTTGGCCATCAATGCAATCCCCAACACAGAATAGCCCTACCACCAACTCCAACAACCTTCCACCAGCTACCTTGGCCACCAACAGGCCCCCAGGACCTTCTGCCACACCACCACCAACACTCCTCCACTGAAACCATAGGCGTCCTTGTCAGGCACGTCTTCGGTGCATGCTACAGCCTGCTACCTACGACGGTGAGTGCCATGGGACTGGAACTTGTCTAGGAGGAGGGTAATATTAACCCCAATACGAAGAAAGCAAAAGGAAATAAAAAAGACGCAGGGCAAAGGTGGAAAAAAGGTAGTCCGACTAAAGAAAGAATAGGAGAAAATGCCAAAAGCGCAAGGGCAACCTTAAAAGTCCAAGGCAAATGCAAAAGGAAAAATGCACATTTTTAAATAAAAAGGCGCACCCTGAAATCTTGTAAAAGAGCGCTGGGCTCTCACCCGTGCAATTTGTAAATGTAGACGGGCAATGGAAAGGAAGCTAGGAAGATAGAAGGACAATGGGAAAAAGGGCCTAGGCTACGGCCGGCCATGTAAAAAAGGGGAAAAGGGGATGACCGCCCAAAAGGGATTTAGGGTTTTGTATATAAAGTTGAAAAGTGAATGAGAAGCTCATTCTTGTGTGTGGCCAAAAGTAGCTCTCCTCTTATTCTTCTTCTTCTTCTTGTTCTTGCTTGCTTGAGCTTGTGCTTGAGAGAGGGAGTGTGAGGGAGTGAGTGTGTGAGGGTGAGGGACCGAGGAGGAGAAGCTCTCCAACTTCTCCTCTCTTATTCTCTTCTCTTCTCTTCTCTTCTCTTGCTCGTGGCAATGGATCTTGGAGCTTGGAGCGGGAGGATCGAGCTTGCTTGAAGCTTGCACTTGGATCGTGGAGCCACCGGAGTGCGCGGGAGAGGAGGTAACTCGAACGGCACGGAGGTAAGCTCACTACACCCGTAGATATGGATGGCGCATTGGTTATGTGAGAGGTAGCCATTAGTGCTCGGCTTGGAATGCTTGAAACAATAAGCGGTCCGTGGGTCTTGGCGGTTGAGTGAAAGCTCCCACATAGTGCACCATAGCTTAGATGCTCATAGAGAGTCGGGTACCTTGTGGATATGTTGACTCATAGTGGTTACTCTGCGAAGAATTATGCTTATATGACAAAAGTGAAGGAGGTCAAAGAACTTGCTACATATATTGAAGCAGTGATGGATAAAATTTGGTGTATAACTATGGATGAGGAAATATCTACCTTGGCTAAAAATAGAACATGGGATCTTGTACCATTGCCACAAGAAAAGAAGACCATTGGTTGTAAATGGTTCTACAAGATTAAATGCAAGTTGGAAGGCAGTGTAGAGAGTTACAAAGCTAGCCTGGTCACTAAAGTAAGGGTTAGACTATGAGGAAACATTTAGCCCTATTGCTAAGATGGCAACCATACAAATAGTGATCACATTGGTTGCTGCTAAAGGCTAGAAATTGCAACAGATGGATATTAAGAATGCGTTTCTCAATGGTGATTTAGCAAAGGACGTTTATATGGATCAGCCCGAAGGGTATGTACACCTTGATTTTTAGCATTATGTATGCAAGCTGAAAAAAGCATTGTATGGGCTGAAGCAGGCTCCAAGAGCTTGGCATGCAAGGATCAGTAATTATTTGCAAAGTTTGGGATTCATTGTTGGCAGGGCTTATCATAGTGTATTTACGAAAAAGATAGTGGTAGTGTTGGTTATCTATGTTGATGATTTGATAATCACAGGTGATGACGACTTGGGGATACAACATGTTATGCGGATGCTGAAATCTGAATTTGATATGAAAGACTTAGGTGAACTAGAGTATTTCTTAGGTATTGAGGTGATCAAGGATGAAAATGGTTTATGGCTGATGTAGAAACCCTATGCCATGGAAATGCTAAAGAAATATGGCATGGCTAAATGCAAACTACTAGATACACCTCTTGATCAAAATGTCAAGTTGGACATCAGCACTGGAGCTGAAATTGATGATGTGACTATGTACATGCATATGATTGGAAGTCTGATCTACTTGACCATCACCACGCTTCTGACTTGAGTTATGTTGTTGGGCTCATAAGTCAGTTCATGCAGAAGCCTAAAAAGCCACATTCGGATGTTATGCAGATTATGAGATATGTAAAGTCCACCGAACACAATATTAGTGAGTTTGGGAATCTCCCAATTTTCATTTTTCGAATACTAAAAAGGTGAAACCCAGATAACATGCCCATAATTTTCTCAAAACCATATGATGTGACCTATCATTGGAAAGTGCTTGAAAATTGGAATCTATTGAGCTATAGAGTGCTTGATTTGGAGTTATAGTATTTAAGTTATGACAAATTCGAAGATTTGACCACATGTCCCAAACTTATGGAAAATTTCCATATTCCCCAATATGGTGTTACCATAGATTATGGGCTGTTTTATGTGAAAGCTAAGCCCTTGACACTGGTTTGGTGGATACAAGGATGTAGATTGGGCAAGATGCTCATATGATCATAGATCTACAAGTGGTTATGCCTTTGGATCTGTAAGTGAAATGATCAACTGGAGCAGCAAGAAGCAACCTATGGTTGCATTATCTAGCACTGAGGTAGAGTACAGGGGTGTTGCATTGGTAGCATGTGAGATTGTATGGCTGCTCAAGCTTATGGCTAAATTGGACATATAGGTGGATGCTCCAGTGACCTTGATATGCAACAATCTCATTAGTGTACTATTGGCAACAAATCTAGTTTATCATGCTAGGACTAAACATATTGAGGTACTCTACCATTTTATCAGAGAGATGGTTCTTGCAAAGAAAGCAGATCTTATGCATGTGAAGACTGATGAGCATGTTGCAGATATCTTTACCAAGTCTTCGGGTAAAGATAAGTTCAGTGTTTTTCGACAACTACTTGGTGTGAAAAGGCTGTCTTGAGCTTGAGGGGGAGTGTTAAGACTTCAAGCTCTTTTATCTTTAGTATGTGTGTAACCGATACTCTGTCACTTGCTGTCATATGTCTAGCTATATCAACAAGTGTGGGACATTAAATAAGTCGGTGACTTTAGGCTGTGTGTGAATGGCCTATAAGACCTTTAGTGTGTTGTGTTCACTTCAGTTATGTGTTATGGAATAATAAAAGAAATGAGATGAGAGCACATTTCTCCTCTCTGTTGCTCCAACCCTTCTCTCTGTCTCTCAATAGGCATGATACTCGTTGTAGCTATATGTAATAAATCTTAGATGCACATGCACTTGAGAGAGCACATTTCATTGTGCACACATAGTTCTTTACAAGCACAAGAGCTGGGATATTCATCACCAAAATTAGGAACCACTGGTTGAGTGGAAAGATGGATGGGTGAGTTTTGAGGGTCGTGAAGGATGCCTACAGTTATTATGAGATGGGTTAGTTTATCGGTCAACATTATGAGGACCATATTTTTATTGAGTGATTGTGAGATTTGGGGTGGGTAGAGTGGATACACCATTTCTTCTTTGCTAAGAGTTGAGAGGTGAGGTTAATGATTGTTAATTAATCAAGGAATCGTATTTGCATTTAGCATAATGCACGGGCACTTATAGATGGGCTAGGCACTAATTCTTCAATGCATTCACCTTTTCATATGTAGCATTGATTGACTAAATGCATGGCATGGATTTCCAATCATGCGCTTCTTCAAATTATATGTGGTTGAGCATAAAATCCACTTTCTATAGCATATTTTCAGCTAGGACACATTGCATGTTATTTAAGCAAGTACCTTTAAAAAAATATCAGTTGTGAAGATTCAAAGAGTGTATACATCCAGTGGGATCTAATGGATAAAAAGAACAACGATAAGCAAGATCTTGAAAAAAAGAATCAATGAATAATGGATGATCAGTAATATAACACAATAGTTGAGTTTGCAAAAGCTGGATTTCAGATTTGTGGAATACACCCCTGAGACGACGAGGCTCCAAAGCAATATCCTCCAAAGGTAGATGCCAAGCATGTCCTCTACACCAAGATGTTTGCACATGATAAGTTTTTAACCCTTCAGCTAAAAGAAGCTCCACTGAATGTACATACATCACAGCCTGTAAGATGACATCTCCCACATACAAATTGATATCTACCTCATCGGGAATCTTAGCAAAAAAACCATTACACAACTTTGCCTTCTGCTGTAACTGGTCAAGCTCCTCGTTGGAAGATACTACAGAAGAAACCAGAGGAGGTGGAGGAACAAAAAGAGTAACAATCTTCTGATTAAGCTCTGCAATCATCTTCTTCTGTGACTCAATAGTTTCCTGAGAAGTCTGTAGTTTACCCTCACAAGTACCCAGCCTACTGGCTAAGTCGATCATCTCCTCAAGGGCAGAATTCTTCTCTTTAGTCAAAGACGCATTCTCTGCTTCCAGGGTGGCCTTCTGGGAATCCATCAAGGTAGTAGCTTCAGTCATTTGTTCGTGAATATCCATGAGGGCGGCTTTCTCATATGCTAGATCCTCCAAATCCTTACTCAATTGACTAGTCAGGGATTCCACTTTGTCCTGCAAGGAAGTATACACCCGTGTGTAAATGGACTGAAGACAAGTCATCAGTGAAGTCTCCAATGTAGCCTGGACACCAAAAACTAGCTGAGGAAGCAAAGGTCTAGCTAACATTGTTTGTAAGGAAGCAGGGATTTGTTTATCCAACTGCCCATCCCTTTGTGCTACAAATAGATTAGGACATGACAAGAATGAAGGAAGGGAATTGGTAGAAACAGGAGGAATGGAGTCTTGTGTAGGAGAATCAGAAATTGAAATAGAAACAGGACTAAGGGGCCATTTAGTACATATTCTTTTACTGTGAGAGAATCTGGCAGGGAGCTCATCCTTCGAATCAGAATTGGGCTGTAATGGAGGAGTTGGAACAGAAGGCTGCTTTGGAAGAGGAGTAGGATCAGGAACTAGCACACCACCAGGAGGAGGTGCAAGGGAGATAATTTTCTGAAGAAAAACACCATAGGAGACATTACTACCCTGACCTTTCCAAACTCTTTGAAAATGATGATCCATCTTCGCGAGCATGAATGCTGTCCAATTGAACTTGGCTCCCTCCAGGATCCTAACAAAAGCAGTCATTAGGGGAGTTTTGAGGTCTCGAAAATGCCTTGTAAGAGATCCTAGAGAGAGAAAACAATTTAAGAAATAAAATCATTTTATAGAATTTTTAAAAGGTTTATATTTTGGTAAGTTAAAATATCAAAATTTGTTAATAAGTCATTGTCGTGATATTCTCGTAGTCACATCAAGGCTAGAGATCTAGGTCGTCATAAAGTTGGCAAAGGTTGTCATAATGAAGATCTTACCTCTCCTCATTAAAGTGAAAACTAATATTCAATTTGAATTTTGGTGGATACTCGATTGCCTCCCTCCATCGTTTCTCTCTTCTTTTTTTCTCCTCCTTAGTAGTCTCTTCTTTGTTTTCGTTCTTGCTTCTAATCATATCCTTAGCTATGGATCAATCACCCAATGATCTTTGTAACTCAGCTATGGATCAATCATCCAATGATCTCTGTAGCTCTCATAAAAGACCTCTCTATCATCTTCATATTGAGTTGGATAGTGAGGATGAACCAATAAGAAAGAGAACAAAATCTATCACGGTTACAGAGTCTATGAAACATATACTGAGGTTTGAAGGAAAGAAGAATATTGATCTTTGGTTAGATGGAAAGATGTATCCCAAAGATCCTAGCAGAAATAGCACTCCTCCTTTCTATAATAGTTCATCATTAATGAGGTTTATTGGTGATGGCTACAATGGATTTTTAGGTTATACACTTAACCTTGTTTGCAGAAAAGGATATCCTTGGACTAGAGAATCATCTTTTGATGAAACACAATATAGAGTTGTTGCAGAAGCTAGAGGATTGTCAACAAAAAATTCATTCATTGGAAAAGCGTATCAAAGCTTATCAACGAAAGCAAACTTTATTAGGCCTTTGAAATCGACAAATAGCTCTTAAAAATATTGAGAATCTCAAACGAGGAGGAGGAGGCTGTGGTAAAAGAATCCAAGCACCAATGTATATTTTTTTCACTTTTAAAATCTTAAATATGGCTTTATTTAAATTACTTGTATTGATTTTTTATGTTAATTTTGCTTCGATCTCTTCTACAACCAAATGCAAGTGAAAGAGATCCTTTAAAAGCAGCTCAGTTTTATTATCATCTTCTTCCTTCAGTAGTTTCAAAGGATATTTTGGAGAATAAGAAATTTAAAAAGGCAAAGAAACAATGCTTGGAGTCATTTGTAAAGGATCATTCTTTGGATTCTGAGTTAGTACAGAAGACACTAGATAGTATTGGTATCAGTTGAGATGCTTATATGCAACTTTTTCAGCTTTTACAATCAAATATGAAGCAAGGACAGATACGCAATTGCATACTTCCGAAGCCATTTGTGGTTAGGACTATCAGACAAAGAGTTAATAACAAAGTGATGGGGATTCTAGGTGAGCCTTTTCATATCAAGGCTACCTTCAAGGGCAAGAAAAAGGAGGTTACATTCAATGAATTTAACAATATTTTCCTTGACTTGCCCACCCTACAATGCTTAATGATCACATTTTATGATTTGTCAATAGCAGAGGCACAAGGAGTGGCTAGATTTGTGATTAAGCTTGATGAAAGTGAGATTCTAAAATGTAAAAAATTAAAGAGAATCTCTATCACCTTGATGAATAGAGCACTTTCGTCAGGTCATTGCAATCACTCAACATCATTTAGTGTTCAATCTAAATATAACATCTAATGGCTAGGAGCATTTGAGGTAGATACTAAGAATTTTGATATATTATATTGGGTTTTTCATCAAACATCAATACCTAATGTTATTCAAAGGCAACAAGTAGGAGAAGAGCTATTTGTTGAAGGATTTGGGAACTACAGGATTGAGTGGCACATAGTTGGTGACCTAAAGACACTCAAATGTATGCATAATGTATCAAAGGGAGCCAACTCGAGATCTCCTTGCTTATACTGCATGTTGCCAGCTACAGAGTTAAACTCAAGCAATTGGAATAGAGCTCCCTCTAGGCACAATAAGGATCCACAGTTTAAACCAGTCTTGGACATTCCTTTAGCGAATGCCCATATTTGTACACTTCATGCACTTTGCAGGATAATTGAAAAGCTTGTTCATCTCTATATAGGATTTGCATGGAAGCTGAAACAACTAGAATAGAAGCTTGTTCATCTCTATATAGGATTTGCATGGAAGCTTGTTCATCTCTATATAGGATTTGCATGGAAGCTGAATCCATTATCAACTAGAATAGATGCTATAACAAAGGTTGAAAAAGTTCTCTCTGCAATTGGTTTGCATGGTGGCAATGTTGTTATTGAACCAGATCTTCAGAAGTCTAAGGATGGTAATTGTGTCCCAAAAAAACCATCTATTGGTGGAGTGAAGGCTAGAAGGTTTCTAGGCTTTCATGGGAGACTTGGCAAGATAAACTCGAGAAATGGTGGCTCAACTATAAAATGTAATTAGTGGAAATCCCTACGTAATGCACTTAAGGATCACATTGATAATGGACAAGCTCGGAATAGAAAAGCTAAAGTTTGGAAAACACTAGACAAAGTGTTTTTTTATTGTGATAAGACTGAATGGAATGATGATGATTTCAAAGACTTTAAAAACCAATTGAACCTTTTCAAAAAGGCGATGGCAGAAGCTTGGGGTGATCAACACTTTACTCACTATATGGTAAGAAGTTTGTATATGTCTGTTTCTTCATTGTCGAACTCATATAATATTTTTTAATAACTTTCTTTATTTGTTGACTATGCAACATATTTTATACAACCATGCTCCATACTTTATTAAACAATATGGATCTCTATCTATCTAGTCAACCCAAGGTATAGAAAAATCACATTATCAAGCATGAACAAAATATTTCAGGCACACAAGACATGGAGGTGGAAGACACAAAGCCAACAGTTTATTAGAGGTCTTTCAATGGTTCTATCGACAAATCTGGCATAAATTCAAGTTTAAAGATACAACCACATCAAGCAATACATCATCTTTAGGAAGGACTATACAAAAAGTTACCCAAAGAAGAAAAGATAGATATTTAAATTCTTGCACAAAGCAAAGATTTACAGAATGGTTACAAATCAAACAAAGAGTTGGGAAAAGATGGGTTTCAAGAAACCCTTGATCTTTGGCATCTTCTAATCTGATTGTGTTGCAGAAGAGTCCTTAGTTTCAGGCACCTCGACAGGGCCTCTAGAGGAGTCCTTAGTTTCAGGAACCTCAACAGGGCCTTCAGAGGAGTCCTTCGTTTCAGGTAGCTAGACAGGGCCTCTAGAGGAATATTTTGTTTTATCCCACTCAATAAGACCTCTGTATTTCAAAAACTCATGTTTTCGATAGCCTGGAAGAAGCTTCAAATTCTTACTATCTTCTACATAAGAGAGCAAATAGGAGCCAAAAACTCCAAAATATCTAGCTCTAGATGCACTGTATCCAGACATGAAGCCAAAAACTCTTATGGCTTCTTCCTTCTCCACTAAAATGATCTTGTCCAAACCTCTGCTGAAAACTTGAGATCCAATTACCTTTGCGATAGCTCTCAAAGCCATCATTGGTAGACTTGGAGAGCTTGACATGTCAAGATTGTGGGAGAGAAGGAAGGAGTCTCGCTTGAAGCTTTCTTGCTTGCACAATGGGGGAAGACACACAAGGGTGGAGGCTGAAAACAGTTTTTCTCTTCTTAGTTGTGTAAGCCAAAAGAACTTAAGTACAAAGAAATAGAAGAACCCTCTATATGGGTCTCAAACCAAACTCAACTAACTAAGGTGGCATACTAACTGAGCCACGAACTAGAGTAGATAAGGATAGCTATCATGTAGCTATTATTCAGGGGCGGTGTACCAACCGCATCTGCAACTGACAAGTCGGTGACATAAATACACAACGGTCACCCTGGCATATCACAAGTGGAGCTCGATATCTCAACACTCCCCCTCGAGCTCAATCCCAATTCCTGCACAACAAGCAGGTCTCTGAACTTGCACAGCTTCTCTGCGCCCAATGCCTTCGTAAATATGTCAGCTACATGATCCTCTGTGCTGACATAAACTAGATCAATAAGACCTAGTAAAACCCTCTCTCGCACATAGTGATAATGCACCTCAATGTGCTTTGTTCTAGCATGATAGACTGGGTTATTTGCCAAGTGTATACTACTCATGTTGTCACAATAAATGACAACTGGCCCATCTTTAGACTGATGCATATCATAAAGTAGCTTATGCAACCAAGCTACCTCACATGCAGCCATTGCTGCACCCCTGTACTCAGCCTCTGTGCTCGACAAGGCAACTGTAGGCTGTTTCTTGCTGCTCCAAGTGACTGCAGCACTCCCAAAAGAGAACACATATCCACTGGTAGATCGTCTATCAGAAATACTACCAGCCCAATCAGCATCAGTGTATCCATGCAACTGTATCTGAACCCCAGTCTCATAAAATAGTCCATACTGCAATGTGGACTTCACATACCTGAATATGCGTCTAGCCGCATCCAAATGCGGTTTCCTTGGAGCCTGCATAAACTGACTTACCAATCCAACAGCATAGCTCAAATCTGACCTGGTAATAGTCATATAAATCAAGCTTCCTACTATGCGTCTGTACATAGTAGGGTCTTCCAGAAGCTCACCTGCATCTGTGCTCAGCTTCACATTCTGCTCCAAAGGAACTGAAATAGGCTTACAGCCTGTCATCCCATATTTGGACAGCATGTCCAATCCATACTGCCTCTGCAAGAGCTGTATCCCACTTGGTGATCTAATCACCTCAATGCCCAAGAAATAACGCAGCTCTCCCAAATCCTTCATCTCAAACTTCTGCTTCAATAGCATTTTCACATGAAGGATATCTTCATCACTGTCACCTGTCATAATCAAATCATCAACATAAATGACAAGTAGCATAATATCTTTCTCTGTTTTTCTCACATAAAGTGAGAAATCTGCCTTGGAAATCTGAAAGCCAATAGTGACAAGATACTGTCCTATCTTGTCAGACTATGCTCTAGGTGCTTGCTTCAAGCCATACAAGGCTTTCTTCAACCTGCAAACAAACTCAGGATGAACAGCATGCACATAACCTGGTGGCTGCTCCATATAGACCTCTTCTTGCAAATCACCATGCAAGAAGGCATTCTTTACATCCATCTGATGTAAAGACCATCCCTTTGATGCAGCCATAGCAATGACTGCTCTTACAGTTGCCATCCTTGCAACTGGACTGAATGTTTCTTCATAGTCAATGCCATATGTTTGTGCATACCCCTTGACTACTAATCTTGCCTTGTATCTGTTCACAGAACCATCTGCATTGTGCTTCACCTTATAAACCCACTTACAGCCAATTACATTCTTACCTTTAGGCAAAGGTACTAACTCCCATGTAGCATTTGCTTCCAAGGCATCCATTTCTTCATCCATGGCTTTCTCCCATTTTTCTTTTCCCATGGCTTGCTCAAAAGATGTGGGTTCTGGTTCCTGTATCACTTTGACCATATATGCATTGTGAATGGCTGTAAATCCATCATATTTCAGCCTATCCACAGGATACCTAGCTCTCGTAGACCTACGCAAAGTAGGTTCACTCCCAGGTGCTCTCAAAACATCCCTGGTCTTCCTTACTCCAAGTGTAATAATAGAAGGAATACCCAACTCATCATCAATGCTCTGTTCTGAGCCACTGGATTCACCATCCACATAAGAGTGACCTGCATTCACATCAAACATGGGCTGATCTACCTTCTCTTTTCCTTTTCGTGATACCTGCATACCACTATTTGCGCTGCCTTCAGAAGATTCTCCTGATCTCAATCTGCCTGTCCATGCCGAAGAATGTGAACCACTGCTAGAGGACGCTCTAGGTCCACTAATATTTTGTGACTGCTGCTTTGAATTCTGTGCAGCATTACCATTTTGTGCATCTACATCATGAATCACATTTACTGGTTTATACCAGCTACTCATCTCATCAAAAACAACATCTCTACTCACTGTAAACTTATGAGTAGAAGGGTTATAGCATCTATACCCTTTTTGCTGCAGAGAGTAACCAATAAAGATGCACTTCTCAGCTTTTGGATCCAACTTGGATCTCAACTCATCTGGCACAAGTACATAGGCAATGCAACCAAAAATTTTCAAATGAGAAATATCTGGTTTCCTACCAGTATACCTCTTCTCTGGAGTCATTCCATGTATTGTTGCAGTGGGAGTCCTGTTCATTATGTAGACTGCTGTAGCAACTGCTTCAGCCCAATAAAAATCTGGCAGGTCTTTTTCATTAAGCATGGCACGAGATACCTCTCCAATATGCCTGTTTTTTCTTTCTGCAATTCCATTTTGCTGTGGGGTATGACTGCATGAATATTGCTGCTTTATGCCATGCTCCTGCAGGAACCTTGCAAACTCATTTGAGAGGTACTCTCCCCCTCCATCTGACCTTAGGCATTTTACTTACAGGCCTGTTTCTTTTTCAACCATAGCTTTAAGAGTTTTGAAATGCCCAAAAACTTCACTTTTCTTTTTCATAAAATACACCCAAACTTTTCTGCTGTAGTCATCAATAAAACTGACAAAATAATGACAGCCTCCAAGAGATGTAGCTTTAGTAGTCCACACATCAGAGTGGATTAATTCCAATGGCTTCTTACTCTCTTGAACATGTCTAGGAAATGGTTTCCTTGCCTGTTTTCCAAACTGACAGGCTTCACATACCTTATGCATTTCTGCAACCTTGAATTTAGGCAATCCTGCAACAATGTTTTGGGCCTGCATTGATTTAAGTCGCTGTACATTAACATGACCAATGTGTTTATGCCAGATATCAATATCTACAACTACACCGGTCCCATGTGCAAACATTGCTGCACTCAATTCAGGCATGTCTGCATCCAATGTAAACATTCTGCCCTTCTTCTTTCCTTTTGCTATCAAGCGACCATTATTTTTCATATCCTCAACAAAGCATCCATGAGGATTAAATCTGACCTGCAAGCCCTGTTCAACCATTTGACCAACAGAAACCAGATTCTTGGTGATATTCGGGACATGAAATACATCGGACATGTATTTCTTTTTCCCATCCTGCATAGATAAAGGAATTTTTCCAATCTGCACAATCGGATGTGCAGTATCATCACCAGTCTCCACAAATCCTAGTTTTTCCATTTTCCTTGCATCTTCCATCCATTCTACATTACCTGTCATGTGGTTTGATGCACCTGAGTCAACATACCACACATCGTTGCTTTCTTCTGGATTTGTCACATAATTGTTCATGTGCTGCACCATAAAAAAATGCTCATTTCTGTCATCACCCTATCTACTAGAAGATGCATAATTTCCTTGTTGCAGTTTTTCATTCATGATGTCATTCTGCTTTTTATAGCAGTCTTTAGCCATATGACCCATTTTACCACAATAGTAGCATTCAACATTACTGTTTGCATTTTGGCCTCTTTGCCATCCACCACGACCTCTTTGGCTCCCCCTGCCTCTAGAGTTACCATGTCCTCCTCCATAGGACTGGTTTTCTTGAGTTTGCTGCATATTCTGATTTCTACCACGGCCTCCAAATCGGCCTCCTCTACCTCTGCCTCTACCTCTTCCAGCATTTGAGTAGAAGACAGCTTCTTTTGAAGTTCCTCCTGAAGAAGATGCACCACCATTTCTCTGCTCCTCAGAAATTAGAAAAGCAATCAACTCTTCAAAATCAGGAAATCTTTCACGGACGGAAATGGATGTCCGAAACTACGCATAATCCTTTCCTAGACCATTCAAGGTCACAGAAACTAAATTATCATCTTCCACTGGCGACCCAATGGAAGCAAGTGCATCTGCAATCTTCTTCACCTTCATGTGGTAGTCATTGATGCTCATACTTTCTCTTTGCACGTTATGCAACTCTTGCTTGAGCTGCATTTTCCTGGCTTGCGTATTTGTGCTATACATTTTTGACAGAGTATCCCATGCCTCCTTTGGCGTACTTGCATCCTGAATATGCACAATCATAGAGTCTAAAATACTGATAGACAGCCAATACATAACTTTCCTAGCTCTCTCATGCCATGCTTTGAATGCCTGCATTTTCTGTTGATTGGGAACATCAAGAAGAACTGGTTCTTCTTCATTTCCTGCAACAAATTCCCAATATCCTTTTCTCATAAGGAAATTCGTCATTCTAAACTTCCATGCTTGGAAGTTGTTCTTGTCAAGCTTTTCAGTTACAATCTGTGAAAGAGAATCAGACGCCATTACAGAACACTGCAAAAAATTCTGTCATTGCAAAAACTCAGCTTCACCCTCACAAGGGTAAATCTGCAAAACTGGCGAAAGTGGTATTTGACCACACAGTCACTTCCTAGTGACGATTTTGCATAAACAGGAACCAAGGATGATTCTGAAACTCCCAATGTCTCTGCGCACAAGCATACGATGCAATTTCTACAGTAAATTTTTACCGACCTGTAGAACAGTGGCTAACCAGCATAAAACTGAGCCTTTTCCTGAGTGCGTGCAGAAAACTTCCGCCTCCAAAACAGGCCCCGAAATGGCCTCAAATAAAAAAAACAGGGTCGCTTCACCGCGAAGGGCGTCTCAACCTGAGACAATGCACTCCTGCAATTTTCGGCTGTGCTACCTGCAAAGATCTGCTCCCAAAACAGAAAATGAAAGCAACACTGCTCCTCTTACCAGAACACCGCGAGCTTGGCTTGCTTTCTTGAGCTCCTTACCATGAACAAGGCTCTGATACCATGTCAAGATTGTGGGAGAGAAGGAAGGAGTCTCGCTTGAAGCTTTCTTGCTTGCACAATGGGGGAAGACACACAAGGGTGGAGGTTGAAAACAGTTTTCCTCTTCTTAGTTGTGTAAGCCAAAAGAACTCAAGTACAAAGAAATAGAAGAACCCTCTATATGGGTCTCAAACCAAACTCAACTAACTAAGGTGGCATACTAACTGAGCCACGAACTAGAGTAGATAAGGATAGCTATCATGTAGCTATTATTCAGGGGCGGTGTACCAACCGCATCTGCAACTGACAAGTCGGTGACATAAATACACAAGGGTCACCCTGGCGTATCACGAGTGGAGCTCGATATCTCAACATGACAATCTACTATGATATATTACAATTGTTTGATTGTTTAAGTTTCCAATATAATGGCCAAGGCTTTGATTTTTCCCAAGCTTCATTGGTCTAGAGCCCTTGGCCCTTCCAAGAATGTTGTCCAGATCTTCAATCTCAATCTACACAACAAACCACAACAGTATAAGATATAAGATATTTATCTATAATGTATAATAAAGTTTAACATAAACTCAATGGGTAACTTCGAATTATATTTTATACCTTAGGGTGTTCGTCTTCTTCGAGAAGACTATCATCATAAAGATTTATTGAACTCTTGGGTTTCTCATCTGATGGAGACTTCAATCTCTCTTCATATCCTATATCATCAATACGAAGTCTCTTCTGGACCTGCAAGAACTCTTCTTCTATAGGTAGCCCCTCCTTTTCGTATTCTACGATCTGATTAATACATGTATGTAAGGCTATAGAGCTGTCTTGGAAATTCTCTCCCTCAACATCAAGACTTGCTAGTGGTTCTTGTTCATAACCTATAAAATTCATGTCTTTTTGGCCCCAACCTGCAAGGATTGCTAAGCAATAATCTTCTCTAAGATAAAAAAGATGTTGAATATAATTTAGCAACACATATCTCTTCTTGTCGATAAGATAAGTGGGAAATGTTGGAACACATGCAAGAGGGCCTTCTTCATCAACCTGTGCACTTGGCTCGATCTCCTTTTCTTCCACCATTGTGATATTGTCACTCTTAAACAAACCTACATCAAAACCTTGGACAAGTTGATTCTCAATATCTTCTTGGAACATCTCCTCCTTCTCTTCGACCTCCTTATCCATACTTGCAATATCCTCTAGCTTTCTCTGTTGGGCTATATCTGGAGAAGAATTTTCCATGTACTGAAGATATACAATAAATCCACCATCCTTGTGGATCAGAAGGCATTGGTGTTGATCCCTGTGGAAAGGGCAACATGTTTCTCTCTTCCTGAATTTCTCATCAATGAGGTTGAACCTGCCTAGAAAAGTTGATCTAGCTGTACTGGTGACTCCCATGACATCACTATAATGAACAAATCCATTGACTTCTAAACCTTGCACATGTCTATCATAAAAATATATGTACTCCTTAAGTTGATCTTCAAGATCCTCTAATAACTCTTTCAAATCAAAAGGAACATTGAAAATTTCCCTGATATAGCTAAACTTGGAAGAATTTCTAATTGTGTCTAAGAAATCAAAGAGCCTATCATCAGAAGTTTCCATTAGCTCCTCCTCATCCATTCCTTCCAAAGATAGCTTTCTCTTTGTCATCTTGACCAACAAAAGATTTATCCATGCAAACAAATCAGAATGGCAACAATGTCCAATCAAACATGATAGAACCATGGAAAGAGGCCTCAAATGCAAACAAATCGCATTTCACAAGACAAAAGATCGAAAAAGGAGAAAATTTTTTATGTAACCAATGAAACGCAAAAACAAGTGTCCAGAGGCCAAAGCCGGTGAAGAACTCACGTTTCACCGGACACTACTTGAAAACAAGCGTTATTTCAACATTTGACCAGTGAAACACGACAGTTAGGAAGACATCACTAACCAGAGACATTATTTCATGTTTCATCGGTCAATATATTCAGAACACCAAGAGAAATATGAACTATGAATTAATTCTATTAAAACATAGAAATTTGTGATAAAATCCTTTCTAGAAGTGCCATGCTCCTTTTGAAAGACACAAAACACATGACATCTGTGATTTCTCAAGTGTTGTTAAAAATTCTTTCTATACTAATCAATGAAATTTTGTTCAGATACTTGTAATAACAAAATTTTGTTACCTATCAAAAATTGTTGAAGTGCTCTTCAAACAAGAAGCAAGGACCTTAAAGACAAATTGAAGCAAAATTTCAAGGGAAAGAAAGACAATATCGGAGAAGATGATTTCGAAAAGCTTTTATATTAATATTGTGTGTTTAGAGTTTGATCAATCATCAAACATGTGTTGATAGTTTCAATGAAAAAGTTAACGTAATGATGGCAAAATAAAGGCGACTGCAAATTTGGAGGAAATTTCCAATATTTCCGCACAAAGGAGACTCCCTTTTTTCGGGGATAACAATATCTCAAAATACGTGCGCACGTGTTCCACTTAACACACTGCCAATTAATGCATGTACCATCAATTTTTAGAAAAGTCCCCCAATAAAGGAAAATAACGGCCAAATTTGTTCACATTTATCAACGGACTTCGCAAAAGACAAAGCAACCCGAAAGAATCATCTAGAATTGCGAGAAAATTGTCGCATGAATTCATCCACACCAAGTAAGTATTCCATTTCATGTCTAACAATACTATTTGTTTGCAATTTTTACCATAGTAATTCTAAAATTGAAAGATGCATGGTAAATTTCATGACAAAACTAGCCCGATGTTATAAAAACAGTTTAATGTCACTTTGAAACTTATTTTTATTGCACAAACACAACATTGTCGGGTGAAACGCGATAAGAAGCTTCGGGTCGTGGTCATGTAGCACATTTGCGCGTTTCATCGAGAGTTTTTTTTAAAATTGGCTTTGATTCGCACTTCAAAATCCATGTTTGTAAGGTAAGCTGATACCAATGTGAAAAAGTATCTTTCTTTTCATGTCTTATGACATTGCTTCTAGGGTTTTTATAGAATGGAGCTTATAGGTAGTTGTCACTTTTATACTTGTTTTTTTTTATACCAGCATAACATTGTCGTGTGAAATGCGATCAGGGTCTTCGAGCTGTGGTTCTGAAGAACATATTCGCATTTCACTGGGGCCAGAACTAGTGATAACTTTGCTGGAGACCAAAGGAGTAGAGGGTTCTTTCTATAGGAGAGAAAGGATCTCCTCAACTGTCAATAATTGATTTCCACTAGGGACGAAAGACGCTAAAAGAGGCAAACACAATGCATCACTGATATTGGCTGTGGATAACCAAAAGTGTCGATTATAAACCAAGCCAGACTGGTTCTTGTAGGATGCTAGGAAAGAGTAGCAAATCGTGTTGTCCACTGGCGGAAACTTCAAAGCCATAAAAGGACGAAGACCAGCCCGGCGAATGCAATCCGCCTCGAGGAGAAGAGCATAGTCATGCACCGGCAACGGCACATGTTGAATGACAATAGGAGGAATAGAGGTAGATGCCATTCAGACTACACAGAATACCCACACACACAATCAAGGAAAAAGACAAAAAATTTCCTGCAAAAGCCAGATAAATCAACACTGACAAGAATATCAAAACAAAGGACAGACGACCAGACCGGACTGGAACAGACTTCCCCAAACAATCCACATCCTACGGAAAAAAAATTGACATGATCTACACACTCATGCGACCGAAAGTTTCATGCTATGCAACAAGCAAAAACCCTGATCCCTCGTAATCAAGCAATCAATTTAAAAAAAACTCAAACACACCGTACCCCAGGCAATGACCAGACTCAAACAGAATCCAAGACTTGGACCAAAAGAATAAAGAGAGATGAAAAAGACTGACATCTCAGACTTAACAAATCCCAATCCCCGTAAACATATTGCGTAAACCTATGGTGCAGTGAACGTGGATAGGTGAACACTATCGAATTCATTTTAACCATGTACAAATTAGACTGCAATTCGTTATTAATTAACCATTAATCCATAGTGAGTCAATTCCGCAATCCCAACCCCTACTTAGACTAACTTGACTAACTGGGGGTCTCTAAAAATGTAATTCATTGTTACAACTTACGTGATCTGTGGTACAAAGCGCATGCATGCGTGATGGCGGGGGTTCATTTTAATTACAAATAAATTGTGTCTGTAGCGCGTGTGTGCATGCACTATGGATTTATTTTTAGAAAATTATGTGGGTTATTGTGCCATGTGCTCGTGCAATAGCGGGGTTCCTTTTACAATTAACGGTCAGTTTTTTTAAAATTAAAATTTAATGAAGTGCATTCTGTTTATTTTGGTTGATTTTATTACAATTACATGTGTGTTACGGTGCAACGTGAGAGAGGAAAAAAGAGAAAAAACCTGGCAATGTGTGGAGTTGTCTGCAAAGTCTGATACCACATCCTCAAAAAAAAAGGAAAGGCGCAATCCACCACACAACGGACAAAAGGTCGACTAAAACTAGTCGTCCTATCATATAGAAAAAGGAAAAAACAACTAACACATTGACCAAAAATAATAAAATAGATGATACGTATGACCAAAAAAGAAGATGGATATGTTGGGATGTTGAATTGATTAGGATTTATGGTTATGATTTTTTTTTAAATAATAAGTTTTATTTGTTTAATTTTTTTTAAAGGAGGTGAACATAAAATTTCAGCAACCAATCATGAGCATCAAGTGTCAAAAAGGTAATCAAATTTACTTCACATTATTCAGCTCATTTTTTAGATTTAAAATGAACTTTATATGAATTTGGGCATCAAAATCCGGGTTTTGTCTTCAAATAACTATTTAGCCACATAAGGAAGCATTTTCAATTAGTCAAATATTCTCAAAATGTACAAGGGAGTTTATGGAATTTTTTGACTTTTTAAAAAAAATTATGTCGGTATTTTTATCAAATTTTAATGAATTTTGGCTAATTTTTTAATGTTTTTGACAAAATTTGATTTTTTTACAAATTTTTTTCTGAGATTTCCAGTTTGAAAAATATTTTAGTTGTTTGCAAAAATACTAGAGATTTTTTAGGATTTTTTAATAATTTTTTGGATTTTAATGAATATTTGATTTTTTAAATGTGTTTTTAGAGATTTCGAGATTGGAAGTACCCGTGACTGCATATGAACAGCTGTGCTGATGCCTATGACTGTGTACGAATGGCTACAAGACCCTACCGCACAAACAAGGCGGATGCGCATCCTCACGCGTGAACGCACGCGAACAGCCACGGACACCAAAAGGTCGACTGCAAGGCGTGAAGGGGGATGAACACAAGGGGAAAGGTTAAGGATGGAGTAGGGGGTGGGACAGGGGGCTTAGGCGGGAGGTGAGGTAAATGAAGAGAAGGGGAGGGGTAAATTTGGGAAGGGGGTCAAATTAAGGGGAGGGGGGTCAAATTAGAGGGAGGAGGAGAAGGGAAGAAGAAGGAAGGGATGAGGAGGGAGAAGAAGAAGAGGGAGGAGGAGAGAGAAGAAGAATGGAGGAGGAGAAGAGGGAGAAAGAAGAAGAAGGGAGAACGGAGGAAGAATGGAGGAGAGGAACGGGGAGAGAGAAAGAAAAAGAGAGGGAAGAAGGGAGAGAAGGGAAACTGTCGGGTGGGGGGTGGGTTTTTTGTTTTTTTTCAAAATTAATATGTTTTTAAAAAATAAAGATAAAAATAAAAATCCCCCTCGTCCTACGCATAAGCGCGGGGCAAGGTAAATAAATTTGCAGTAGCGAGAAGCAGCGGGGGCCGGGATGGCGATGGGGAAGGCGCGGCCGCCACCGAGGCATCGCGAGACACGTAAAAGCAAAAACATCGTGAGCTGAAATGCAATGCAGTAAAAAGGAAAACTATGCCGGAAGGCGAAGGGGAGACTGCGGAAAAGTACAATGAGTATCCGAAACAAGTCAGGGCATGCACATGGGGAAAATACCAACAAAAAAAAAAACAGGCCCTAAAACGTATACAACAATTAATATCGAAAAATTCACTCACCGAAATGAAATGCGAAAAAAGGGAAAATGGTGAGAAAAGTCATGTCGGACATGTCTATCATGTCAGAACATAGTTCCGATGGAGATAAGACCTGTCCACATGGAAAAAAACCCAAAGATTGTACCCAAAAAGAGATTCGAAAATTAATATGAAAGGATACATGCACCAGAACGAGGGGCAGTAAAAAAGAAAAATAACATGACGCATAAAATCTTCAAGATTCCCACATCAAATCGCAGTTCAGATGGGGTTAGGAGACATTCACATAGAAAAAACAAGAAAATAGAGCTAAAAATTACCAATAAAAATTAATAACAAAAAATCTAGAGGGAAAAACAGGGCAAAGAAAAAATGAAAATTGTGCAAGAAGGGTGGTCAGACAAGCCTATCTAGTCAGAATGAAATTTCGAAGAGAATAGGGCAGGTTCACATGGAAAAATGGCAAAAATACGCACGAAAAAGATATGAAAACTCGCAAAAATTAATAACGGACAACCCGTACAGCGGAAGGACAAGGTATAAAAAGGAAATATGTCTAAGGGAAGGCGTAGGACAGGGCTGGTATGTTAGATTACTATTTTGAAGCAAAAAGGATGCGTTCACATGGAAATATATCCAATTAGCAAAAATTGCTTCAAAAATTAATAACTCAAAAACAGTAAGCTGGAACAAGGGGATGTAAAAAGGAGAAATGTGTCAGTCAAAGCGACAAATTGGGTTATGATATCAAATATCAGATCCAGTGAACGTAGGATACATTCACATGGAAAAACATACAACTGTTCAAAATGGGATAGTGGATGAACCATAAGTTGGAACAAGGGTGTAAAAAAGGAAAAATGGCTAGTTCGGAGAAACAAACAAGGTTATAAGGTTGGATGTGAGTCTCAGTGAACGTAGGGTGCGTTCACATGGAAAAAGGACAAAACAAAGGATAAAGGCAAACGAACAAGGAATAATCCCAGGGACATGGTGAAATAAAACGGATGAGTGGGCAGGGACCCCATCAAAGAATGGAAAATTAATTTCCGCATTTGGAGGTGGATAGATATATTTTCATGATGATATGCAGAACAGATGTGCAGGGACGCGTCCCCACACTTAAGACCTTACCAGGCAGGGTTAGATGCAACAGCATAATCTAGGACTCCTCAACCTACTAAACTTTGGCATCCCCACACTCAAAACATAACGTACACTTGCAATCATAAGAATAGGCTAAGAAAAACTTGGCCCGGTTCGCGTATGGTCGAAGGATCCATCACTACTACTACAGAAGGGTTGGAGTCGGCTGCAGGAGGTACCATGGCTCGCTCCAGCATTCAACCAGCATGACATGGACCATGCAACAACACCCAGGGAGGTAGCTGGTTGATGAAGCCCATCAGGGGAGGTGTCGTTGGCGAAGGATAGTCACTCAACTCATGAGCACTCAAGAGGAATGAGCAAACACTCACTCGCCCCATAACTTACATCACTCGAGGTAATATTGATGGAAACCCAGATCTCACACCCAGTTTAGGAATTGACAAGTGGGTGGGGCAGAGAGAGTATGCCAGGGTGCACAATTGATGGTGCATTAGTGTGTCCAACCCGTCTGGCATAGGTGCAAGCAAGAAGGCTAGGGAGCTATGCAGTACCATGTACAGAATAGAGTGATGTGTCATGTGCTGATGGTAGAGACCCATCCCCTGGGTGCATAGGAAAATAGGAATGTATCTGATGCCAATTGTTGTAACGTCCCTCAAGCCTCACCTCTCAATAATTGATTGAAGAAACACCAGTCACACTCAGCCCACCTTCTGTCGCACTCTCTGTTGAAAGATCTAGGAGGGCAACCCATTCCTAAAACCCATTGATGTAATCCTCGCTGGCACTTGTGCAGAGGTTGTATGCCTTGTGCGCATTTGATGGTGCAATTGTGTATCCCGCCCTGTGCCGACATACAGTGCAAGAAGGAAGGCCATGAAGCCTTATGGTGCAGTGCACAGGAACAGATCGTGCATTATGCATTGAGAGGCCCATCCCATGCGTACAACACTCCGTTCACACATCTCACCTCTCATTTGATTTGAAGGGAAAGACTAGTCACTCACCCCACCCTCTATCTCACTCTCTGATAGATACAGAGGGCAGCCCATATACATGTCCCCATCCTGTTAGGATGAAAGCTCGCATCACTCAAGGGGTTGATGATGAAAATCGTGTTGGCTGTTGTTGTCATCAGGATATTGAAGACGAGGCGTACCCAGGGAGACAGCTAAAAAGTCTGATACTTCAATGATTTGTAAGAAAGGTCGTCTGTTAAGAAGGGCAAACTGACTGATATTGTAGAGATAGCGCACCAAGGGAGGTGACTTCAAATTACTTGCTGGAAAGGTGTTGCTGGTGAGTCAGCTATCCTGAACTATGGGGTGTTACTACCTTTTCCACAGTTAGCTTCCCGCCCAAGGGTATTTTCACCTTTTCTTGGAATGATTCCTGTTATGACAGGGAATTTCTTCCTTTTCTCCCATAACAGTTTTGTCTTTTTTTTTTGTCTTTTTTTTTGTTAATAAAGAGAATGGTAGAAATATCATGTGTCAAGACCAACCTCGCTACCGTTGTTGGATCAGACTAGAAGAGAATAAGGTAGGGTTGAGAGATATCTGTGAGGGGCTAGCAGAACAAGACCACCTCATGAGAAGATCATAAGGGCTATCAGAAGCGCGAAGAGAATGACAGTGTGACATCTAAAAGGGAGGGGTAGGTCAAATGTGATTGTCAAGATCCCCAAGGAGGGAAGTACTTCTTCAGACGATAGCCATTGATCAGGAAAGCATCATCAGAGGCATCAACAGTTTACACCTGAACAGAGCCGTTAGGTTTGATAGCAAGTACCTTGTATGGGCCCATCCACCATTGTTGAAGCTTGCCAAGAAACTTGCTAAATCTTGAATCATAGGCTAGGACAAGATCACCATCTTGGAACTCCTTGCGCTTGATGAAACTATCATGATAGGCTTTGCATCGCACCTGAGTGGTTTCCATACACTGTAGAGCCATCCGTCGTATCTCATCCAAGCATTCCAAGTGTAGGAGGCGGCATTGTAATGACTCATCATCTCCCAAGCGTTCTTTAACTGCCACTCACAAAGAGGGCAATTCCAGTTCAACAGGAAAGATGGCTTTTGTACCATACACTAACTAGAAAGGGGTCTGTCTTGTAGCTGCCTTATGGGAGGTTCTGTATGCCCAGAGGGCCTCTGTAAGTCGATCGTCCCATTCACGACGATGTGCGGCAATCGTTCTTGTCAGGATCGAGCAGAGGATGCGATTGGTGACTTCAACTTGGTTGTTGGCTCTGGGGTAGTAAGGAGTGGACTTGCGATGGCGGATCTTATACAGCTCCGTCAACTCCTCCATGATTTTGTTAAGGAAATGAGTATCTCTGTCACTTAGCAGCTCGAGGGGACTGCCAAAATGGGTGATAATATTTTTGTACATGAACAGAGCTACATTGTTACCATCATCCTGCTTCAAGGCTTTAGCTTCACACAACTTTGTGACATAATTCGTACATACTAAGATGTATCTATTCTGCTTCCATTTGGTGGGTGGATCAATGTTGAGAGTGGAAAAAGACTGAATTTTTGACTGATTTTTGTTGTTTTTGAGGTCTGAATGATTGACTTTTGGTGGACTTAGAGTGATATATGATTGTTAATGGAAGTATTTGAGAGTGTTTGGATTATATTGATTATGTTTTGGAAGTTCATGATGATTTTCAGTGGAGATATGAGGTTTTGTGATGTTCTGATTGGTTCTGTATACCTTCTGTATAGCTTCTGTTTTGTTCTGATTGTCTTCTGTATGAAGCATGGATTAATGATTGATGAAGATTGAGATCTTGTGAAAGCTTATTGAATAGTTTTTTAGAGTTTGGAATGGTTTGAGTATGAGTTATGAGGTTTTGATGACCTTCTGTAACCTTCTATAGATCTTCTGTAGAGCCTCTGTCTCTGTTCTATCTCTGCTCTGTAACTATACTGTAGTTGTTCTGGTACTGTTCTGTGATGACTGTTTTGTAGACCTTCTATAAGTGTTCTGTAGAATGTATGTGTGACTTTGGAAAAGTTTTCTAACCTTTGGAAAGGATGAATCTAAGTTCAAAAGAGCTAAAACAGGTGGAAGAAATAGCTGTTGAAGACTAAAGAGAAGACTAAGTGACAGTGACAGTAGTGAGCTGTGAAAAAACACTATAGTGGCTCTGGTGACTCTTCATATCAGACATGCCTCTTGGGAGGTGCATCCATGACCTAAGAAGGATTATTGAGGGTTATTATGAGAGTATTGTAGTGAGGATATGATGTACTATTGATGGAGAGAGAGAGAGAGAGAGAGTCAGAGATAGTCAATTCTATCAAAACAGTGTGATTGTATATGAGAGATTGAGAGAGAGAACTATGAAGATATTGAAGATGAATAATATGTGATTTATTTCCATTCAAAGATGGTGTATTCCTTTGTGTTATTTGTTCTATTGATGGATTTTGTGAAGATGTTGGAGAATATGGTTGATTCTATCAAATCCGTGGGAGATATCTACTATAATGCTACGTGAAGAATTGCTATTTTCTTTGTTTTGATGATCAAAAGAATGAAATAAAAGCTTGTTGATGTTACAAGATAGATTTTCTTGCAAGAGAATTCCCTTTTCCTTGGTGTTCCTCTTGGGGCTCCATGTTTTTTGTGCGCAGCCAGGGAAACTTGCTATCAACAAGCACCAGAAGAGGCTGAAAATGAAGGAAATGACATTGCCAAGAAGAGAAGAATTCAATGGATGTTTGTAAAGTTCCTTCTTCTACTGAAGAGTTGAAATTTCTCATAATCAAAGCCACTTTCTACAAGAAGTTCATCCCACAATGGCGGAAACACATCACCATCATGATGCATGCTCTATGTGGTGGACTGTTTCCTCTTCCTATTGAAGCAGTAGAAACTTGCATCTTGGTGGCAAACTGTTTGGGAACAAACTGAAGAGCAGAAACAGAGAGAATGACTATCCATGGAAGATTTGACATTCATTGAGAAGTTTCCAGACATCATCAAGTGGGAGATTGTGAAGAAGCTTCAGGAGTCTTGGTCTGTAGAGGTTCATGAAGACAAGAAGGAAAAAAGTTAGAATTTGTTCGTGGATGCTCAACAGCAAGATACATGGGATGCTTGGTGCACTGATAATCTTCTGTTTGTTCAATTAGCAACCCACTGGAAGTTGGTAGATAGAGTTTTTTTCACAACATACACTGTTGAAACCCTCAGAAGCTGGCATTATTATAATGACGCAACAACGATCCTAAGAAGAATGAGTTTTGATACTTTTAGAACAGAATATCTTCCCTTCTGTAGTGGTTTGAAAGCTGAATTCGGAGATGTTGAAAAGAAGGAAGTAGAGGATATGTTGGCCAGAGAATCCCTCAGAGACTGAAGCCCTCTCTGATACTATCCTGCTGAGTCCAAACCAACTGGTTGAAGCCAACCCCCTGATGAATGATGCAATAAAGAGGCAAGCGTTGGAACGAGTCCAGAGGTACATGAGAAGAGAGAATGCAAAAATCAAAGCTGAGAACGAGCTCGCAGCAGCAGAAGCTTCCTTTGACGCCCTAAAAGCACTCTTTATAGAAGTCCCCATGGCGACTCAAGGTCCCCTTCCTAGTCAGATTCGTCCTGGAAATATTGATGATAGGCCAGCAAATGTAGTCCCATTGCCAGTTTTTAAGGGAGAGTACAATGAAGACCCTGATCTTCATGTAGCAGAGTTTATGGTAGCATGTGTGGTTAACAATGCCAAAACCCCTGAGCATTGGTTAGCAATATTCCCCGTCACTTTCAAGGGCACGGTGTTTCAGTGGTATGAGAGACAAGCAGCAGGAACTTTTGGCACATGGGACGACCTAAAGTTGGCCTTCCTCACTAAATTCAGGCGTGAAGGTTTTGAAGAGCGGATGCGAGAGGAATTTATGAACCTAAGTCAGTCCTCTGGAGAAAGAGTAGAACCTTATGTCTCGCGAATGGAATCCATCCTGAAGAGATGGACTAACCATCATTTGGATGAAGGTATCCAGAAAGGAGTGTTTCTCAGGGGCCTACAACCAGAAGTTCGCAAGTTCGTGGAATTGAGAAGACCAGTCAATTTGCAAGCTGCAGTGGAAGATGCAAGATTATATGACGAAGTTGAAGCAAGGCTGTCAATGACTCCAGGAAGAGGAGTCTTACCTCCTCCTATGCCTGGAATGGTATACCCATCAAATGCGGTCCCATGGACATTTCCCTACCCCTATCCCCAGATGCAAACAGTGCCACAGTATAGTGCACCTAATCCAGTGTGGTCACCCGCAGACGACAATGCCTCAGATGATGGTTCAACCACAACAACAGTGGTCTCAAACAGTTCCTCCAATGGCGACTAAACAACAGTGGAATCCTACCAACTGGAATCAACAACCCCAAGTCTCAACAGGAGCTCTGAATCAGTACCAGAATAGAGAACCTTCTGGATCTACCCAACCAGTGTATGCAATAATTATAAAAGCTTTCCAAAACCCTACAACAAGCACTGCAGGAGGTGAAAATCTGAAGGACTACTTATCCAACTCAGTCTTGCAAGTATCAAGAAAGAGCTTTTGGATGTGATTACAGAGCAATTATAGACGTTGAAGGTGAATACCGCCAATATATCCACTTTTGCAGGAGCCAGAAGAGATGTGATGCGGTCAAATACTTGGTGTGGAAAGTATCATCAAGCGGGACATTTAGCCACTGAATGTACCCGAAAACCAACCTTTCCTGGAGCCTTCTGTTCTTACTGTTTGTGGAAGAACCGTACAGAGGATATTTGCTCTCTGAAAGAGATGCATGAATGAAGACAGAAGGATGAAAATGCAAGATTCAACTTGCTGGAATCTAAAATTACAACACAGGATATTGGACCCAAGCCTAGAGAGTTTGGTCCTAATTTTGGTCCAAGGAGGTTTCCCTCTCAAAGTTACAGAGGACGACAGTTTGGCCGTGGTCAGAGATCCGAGGTGGAATTTTATAAGTGCGGAGAAAAGGGACACATTTCACCAAATTGTCCAAATCCTAGAAGGTTAGTGGATTACAAGCCCTTATGCAGTCGATGCAAAGGAGAAGGCCACACTGCAAAGGACTATCCCAGTCCAGCACCTGTAAAGGCCAATGTCACTGATAGCCAACAAAAGGTACAAGAACCTGCTTCCAATTTAGTTGAGTTGAAAGTTGCCGCTGTGACGCGCACCAAAAAGAAGGAACCAGTGGTTCAGAATGGAAATGACTCTCTTGCCAAGACTGTGAAGTTTAACCTACCTACAAAGGGATAGAGCAGTACAAAACAGTACAGTACATTACAGAGCACTACAGTGCCACAGAAGGCTACAGAGATAGTCCCAGAGACAGGACTAGAGACCCAAGAGATAGATGATACAGAAGCACTTCCAGAAATAGAAGAAGTGTCGATGTTGCAATTGTTAGAAGAAAAAGGAAATATGAAAATGGGTGTAGCCCCATTCCCCAGTTGGCTGGAGAAGCCTGTGGATCCTGTTAAAGATTATGACTTGGTCAAAAACCTAGATACTTTTAAACCAAACTTAACATTTCGGCAGTTGTTGTTGATGATGTCTCCTAGCTGCCGAAAGAGATTCAAAAGCATCTTGACACGAAGGCGTGGATTAAGGATCGCTCCTTCAACAGCGACTAAGACCAATAAGGCCTCGGAGCCTGTAAAGGAAGTAGATGTGGCTAATGCCTTTTTAGATCCTAGAACCCCAGAGATTAGTATATGGATAGAAGGATGCTTCATTTCAGATGCATTGATTGATGCAGGCTCATCAGTAAACGTAATGACAGATGTCACCATGAAGGACTTAGTGTTGCAAGGAATTCAACCTACACATTGGCTTATCAGATTGGCAGACCAAAGTAGAGTCAAACCGTTGGGCATCCTCCCATATGTAAAAACAACCCTTGCAGGGAGAGACTATTGGCTGACATATTTGGTGGTCAAACCAAATTCTTATGGGACCTCATATCCTATGCTGTTGGGAAGACCTTGGCTTTTTGAAGCAAGAGCCAGGACGGACTGGTTCAAAGGAACCCTAACTCTAGGCAAAGGACCCAATAAAGCGGTGTTAAAGTTGTATGGATCGCAGAAATGCAATGGATCCACATCCATTGAAGTCATAACTGACTCCTCTAACGAGGTAACAGATGGTACATCAGGAGATAAAGAGGCTGTTAAGCAAATCTTTCTTAAGAAAACGGAGGCACAGTCCCTAATAGTGGGCACTGTAAGCCAACTGCCAAGGGAAGTAAAATCCTTGACCATGGATAAATATCTCCTACCTCAATTAGAATTAACTTCTGAAATCACTTCTGACAGTGAAATAGAAGCATGGATGTATTGTTCTCCATGTTACATGACAGTCGCAGAGACGGAGCAGAGTTAGTACAGAGGCAGAGCAGATACAGAGCTTCTACAGAACAGAGACAGAGCGGATACAAAGACAGTTACAAAGACAGTAACAGATACAGAGCCAAAACCAGAAGCAGAAGTAGAGTCAAAACTGGTGACAGAACCAGAAGCAGATGTAGAGGCAGAAGATCTGTTCTTCTCCTATAGAGCCTCTATAGCAGCAGAGACAGAGCCTCCAGAAGATGAGAATGAAACTGATGAGGAAGAAAATGAAGTAGGCTATGGAAGTGCAGATGAAGAATTTCCTTTGATAGAGGATGATCTAGTTGAAGTCCCTACAGAGACCTCAGAGGCCGAAAATCTCATGGTACTGGATGGAATAACCATGGTTCCGTTTGGGTTACTCAATGGACCCCAAATTATGGAGAATCTATATAAGCAATGGATTAAAAGAATAAAAATTAAGTTCACCAATGGCTCCTGTCGCCCTGGCTGTTCAGTCCAAAGAGAAGATGATGATGATGCCCCCTGCCAACAGACGCCCAAGCCCTCAAATTCATAGCCTCTAGCAGGTCCGTGCTATATAACATTCCTGGACGCATCCTCTGAAGATGAAGCCTTGAGTCCTGAAGAGGTCACCACTCAAACAAAAGCAAATAAGGCTCTAATACCCTTTCAGCAATTTAAACAGACGAATGAGTCATCTGTTCAGAAGGAGGACATTGGTTCTAGTGGGACATCAGACGAGGATACGACTCTCTTGAAGGAGTCAGACCTCTACCCAGAAGCAATCCGTGGGACATTTATCCGCGAAGTAGAAGGTGAAAGACAAGTAACGTTCTTGGATGCTGAGGATACTGAACGTCACCTGAAAGTGGGTCTCAATCTTCCAGAAGAAGAGTTGGTGGTCCTTCGAGACCTACTAAAGGAGAACTTAGATGTGTTTGCTTGGTCCTATAAAGACCTAAAGGGGATTGATCCTACCATATGCCAACATCACATTGATTCAGAGCCCGATACCAAACCTGTAAGGCAAAGACAAAGACGGATGAATCCTAATTACTCTGCTCTGGTGAAGGTTGAATTATTGAAACTTCTTGAAGCAGAGTTCATTTATCCCGTGGCTAAGAGTGAATGGGTTTCGCCCATTGTGGTAGTACCCAAGAAGAACGGGAAGCTCCGAATATGTGTTGACTTCCGAAAGCTCAATTCGAAGACAAAGAAGGATAATTTCCCTATCCATTTTACAGATCAACTGTTGGACACAATGGCAGGCCATGAGCTGTATTCCCTCTTGGACGGATTCAGCGGATATAACCAAGTCCAAATCGCAGAAGATGACCAATCTAAAACAACCTTCACCACGGAATGGGGGGACGTATGCCTACAGAGTGATGCCATTCGGGCTCTGTAATGCTCCTGCAACCTTCCAACGAGTAATGATGGTGGCCTTCTAGAACCATCTGCATGATTTCATTGAGGTGTATCTTGATGATTTCTGTATCTATAGTTTGATCCGTGAGCATTGGGGACACCTAGAGCAATGTTTTGACAGATGCCGAGAGTATGGGATTTCTCTCAACCCCGAAAAATGTGTCTTTGGCGTCTCCTCGAGAGTTATTTTGGGCCATATTGTCTCTACACAAGGAATTGCAACAGACCCGGCAAAGATTGAAAAGATTGCCGCCTTGACAGCACCCACCAACCTCAAACAATTGAGAGGATTTCTTGGCCATGTGGGCTATTACAGAAGATTCATTGCACATTTTGCAACTAAGGCAGTCCCTCTGCACAAGCTCCTAAGGAAAGAAGCTGATTTCCTTTGGACGAATGACTGTGAAGAAGCCTTTAATACCCTAAAACAATGCCTGATTGAGGCACCTATTTTACAGCCTCCTGATTGGACGAAGGAGTTTCATGTACACACAGATGCATCAGTTGAAGGGCTAGGTGATGTCCTATGTCAAAAGGGCCCCTCCAAATTAGATCAACCGATATATTATGCAAGCTGAAAGGTCACTGATAGGGAATGGAACTATACAGTGCTGGAGTGCTTGGCAATGGTGTTTGCCCTAGAGAAGTTTCGCCACTACCTACTGTCTACCCACTTTAAATTTTATGTGGATCATGAGGCCCTGTCCTTTCTGATGAACAAAGCAGACGTGAAAGGATGAATGATGAGATGGCTCCTTCTATTCCAAGAGTTCGACTTTGAGGTAATTACCAAACCTGGTCGTTCCCATGTTCTGGTTGATCATCTGTCACGTATCCCACAGACTGCAGACGAGGAGCAGGATGATCCAGACCTCCCTGATGCTTCCCTATTCTTGGTAGAAACTGTAACCCCCTGGTATGCAGACATTGCCAATCTGCTGGCAACCCAATAGTACCCTCCTGGCATTTCTAGTCGGGAAAGGAAGAAGCTTATATTAGAATCAGCCCCCTACACCCTGTTAGGTGGTGCAGTGTACAAGAAAGGCAAAGATGAAGTGCTCAGAAGATGTGTTGCAGGAGATGATATTGGGATTGTTTTGAAGGCTTGCCATGACGAGCCATGTGGAGGCCACTTTGCAGGAGAAGCTACAGCCAGGAAGGCTTTGCTAGCAGGTTACTTGGTGGACGACCATTCATAAGGATGCCTATGACTACTGCAAGCGATGTGATGCCTGTCAGAGGATGGGGAAACCCACCAAGACCAGCGCTATGCCACTGCAACCCATTCTTCCCCTAAAGCCGTTTGAGAAGTGGGGGATTGATTTCGTGGGTCCCATTGATCCACCCACCAGAAGAAAACAGAACAGATACATCTTGGTATGTACGGATTATGTCACAAAGTGGTGTGAAGCTAAAGCCCTAAAGCGGGACGATGGTAACAGCGTGGCCCTGTTCATGTACGAGAATATCATCACCCGTTTTGCCAGTCCCCTAGAGCTGGTAAGTGACAGAGGCACTCATTTCATTAATAAAGTCATGGAAGAGTTGACAGAGCTGTATAAGATCCGCCATTGCAAGTCCACTCCTTATTACCCCAGAGCCAACGGCCAAGTCGAAGTCACCAATCGCATCCTCTGCTCAATTCTGACAAGGACGATTGCCGCACATCGTCGTGATTGGGATGATCGACTTACAGAGGCCCTCTAGGCATACAGAACCTCCCATAAAGTAGCTACAGGACAGACACCCTTCCAGCTGGTGTATGGTACAGAAGTTGTTTTCCTTGTTGAACTGGAATTGCCCTCTTTGCAAGTGGCTATCAAAGAGCGTTTGGGGGACGATGATTCACTGCAACGCCGTCTCCTGCACTTGGAATGTTTGGACGAAACTCGTAGGATGGCTCTACAGTGCATGGAAGCCATGCAAGCTCGACGTAAGGCTTACCATGACAGCTTCATCAAGCACAAGGAGTTCAAAGAAGGTGATTTGGTCCTAGCCTATGATTCACGATTTGGCAAGTTTCCTGGCAAGCTCCAACATCGATGGATGGGCCCATATAAGGTACTTGCTGTCAACCTTAATGGCTCTGTCCAAGTGCAGACCGTTGATGCCTCTGATGATTCCTTCCTAATCAATGGATATCGCCTGAAGAAGTACTTCCCTCCTTGGGGATCTTGACAATCACGGTCACCTAATCCTTTCCCCCGTTGGCGTGGCACTGTAACGCTTATGATGCTACTTCTGATAGCCGTTCTTCAGCCACTCCTGATGAGGTGGACGCAACCCTCTGTCCCCTCAGCCCCACCTTCCAACCCTGATCTCTTATCCTCTATTTTCCACCAGCGACAGTGGCGAGGTTGGTTCTAACAAATGGTATTTCTACCATTCCCTTGCTTAATTCGAAAAAAAAAGAGAAAAAATATATACATATTGGTCATGCGAGAAAAGGACTTTGGTCCCTGTCATGCCTACCTATTCTTAGAGAAAAGGTGGAGACATCCTCGGGAATAGGAGAAAAAAAAAAACCAAAAAAAAAAGTTATGGGAGAAAAGGAAAAAATTCCATGTCATCATAGCAGGCCTCGTTCCAAGAAAAGGTGGTCAACACCCTTGGGCGAGAAGCTGGCTATGGAAAAGGTGGCAATGTCCAGTAGTCCAAAAAGTGGATTCATCAATTGACATCCCCAGGATCGAGTTGCGAAGCTGCCTCCCTTGGTATGCTGTGTCATGTGCCTTTCTGCAGAGCGTTTGACAGTCCTCTAGCAGACGCCAAGTTCCTATCTAACCCCACGTTCGATCTGATGGCTACCTCCCTGTGTACGCCTCTTCAACAACTGACGACGCAATCTTCATCGACAAACAATCAAGTGACGCAAGCTTTCATCCTAACCGGATGGGGAAGTGCGTATGGTTGCCCTCCGTAACTATCAACAGAGAGTGAGACAGAGGGTGGGGTGAGTGACCAGTCTTTTCCTTTCAAATCAAATGAGAGGTGAGAAGTGTGAATGAAGTGTTGCATGCACGGGATGGGCCTCTCAACGCACAAAGCACGATCTGTTTCTGTACACTGCACCATAAGGCTCCATGGCCTTCCTTCTTGTATTGTATGCCGACACAGGGTGGGATGCACAGTTGCACCATCAAATGCGCACAAGGCATACAACCTTTGCACAAGTAACCGTGAGGATTACATCAATGGGTTTCAGGACCTGGCTGCCTTTTGTATCTATCAACAGAGTGTGAGATAGAGGGTGGGTTGAGTGTGACTGGAGTTTCTTCAATCAATTACCAAGAGGTGAGATTGAGGGACGTTACAACCTTTGGAGTAAGGTATGTTCTCTTTTTCCTATGCATCCACGGGGTGGGTCTTTGCCATCAACATAGGACATGTCACCCTGTTCTGTACACTGCACAGTAAGGCTCCCTTGCCTTCCTCCTTGCACCTATGCCAGACGGGTTGGACGCACTTGTCAGAGAGAGAACCAGGGAGAGAGAAACAGGAGAGAGAAATACTGCAGGAAGAGAGAGAATAAGAGTGACGAGGAGAGAGAAAGACAAGAAAGAAGGGGAAGCCATAGAAGCTGTGAGCAAGAAGGGAGAGAAAGATTGTAATTGTATTAATGTGTCAAAAAGATATGAAAAATTACATCTTCTCTCCTTTTATACCAATGTCAGTGTGACATGGCATATTATCAACATTTTTAACTATTCCCAGCTTCTTACAATCCATCCCTTCCCAAAAGTTTTTGTCCTAAAAAACAAACCTAGAAACAACTAGAGAGGAGATGGATAGAACAGAGTACTACTCTGTTTTACATCTTTACAAATGGGAAATGAATGAAAAATGACCATTACAAGAGCTGAATTTGAAGAACGGAAGTAAGGCCCAACTATATACATTATTTGAAGTACTTCAGAAGCAAATGGAGCCATAAAATCTTCAACAAATAGTCCCAGAACAAAGTAGACAGCTTGCTGAATAAACAGTCCCTGTTGGACCAAATCTGCCATAACTTTTGATAGAAGTGTCCAAGTGAGATGTACCATATATCAAAACAAAGCTCTTGAAGAGTATTTTAAGCCCATATAGATAGCTTGATTCTGAAAATTAGGTACAATAAAAACTGTTCTAAAACAGCGTGTTGTCCTGAACCAGTCTGCATCAATACTAGCTCCATAAGCAATAGGCTTCAACCACCAATGTCTCCCTCAAGTATGGATACTCATCCAATATAGAATCAGGTCTCCAAGAAGCCTCTTCAGAGGGTAAACCTCTCCATTTGATCAAATATTCCATAATAGAACGTGATCAAAGCTTCTTTTCGCGCTGACCTATAACAGCCTCTGGGATGTACTGAACAAGACCATCTTCATCAATAGGTGGCAGCTCATCAACTATATCCACTGGATCACCATAATAGGGCTTGAGCTGACTAACATGGAAGACGTTATGAATCTTTGTAGAAGAGGGAAGCTCTAGTTTGTATGCCAAATCTCCAATCCGCTTAAGGATCCTGTAAGGGCCATAAAATCTGTGGGCAAGCTTATTACTGGATCCATCTTTCAACATAGAGTACTTGGATTTGGGCACCTTCAACAAAACCAGCTCTCCTTCTTGAAACTCTAAAGGCCTCCTCTTCTCATCAGCATACATCTTCATTTGATCTTGAGCCTTCCTTAGATTCACCTTGCATTGCTGAAGAAGGGTCTGCATTCTTTCCAACTCTTCCTTCCCATGAGGATTGATCTTTTCATTAAAGATGACTATGGGTAAGGGCACCTTGTAACCATACAAAGCCTCAAAGGGTGAGACTCCAATGCTCGCATGAGTGGAATTGTTATAAGTAAACTCAGCCAGGTGTAACCAAGAATCCCATGAGGTTTGGACATCATAGCAAAAATGGCGAAGATAAGTCTCCAACCATTTATTAACTCTCTCTGTCTGTCCATCAGTTTGGGGATGATAAGCCGTAGATGGAGCTAACTTAGTGCCCATAGATGTAAATACCGTTTGCCAGAAGTTACTCATAAACTTTGAGTCCCTATCATGGACAATCACCTGCGGTAATCCATGTAGTCTAAAAATATGCTCCATAAACAGATTGGCCACTTGAGAAGCAGTAAACTGAATTTTTGTTGGGATAAAATGAGCTACTTTGGTGAGTCTGTCAACCACCACATAAATACTATTCCACCCCTTCTTGGTAGTAGGTAAGCCAATGATAAAGTCCATAGTAATATGAGTCCATTTACCCGTAGGAATAGGCAATGGCTGTAACAAACCTCCTGGCTTATGGGTGCTATCCTTATTTTGCTGACAAGGCATATACTTCATAATGAAGTCCTTGACATCTTTCCACAGTCCTTTCTAGTAAAAGCTCTTGCTGATCCTGTCATAAGTCTTGAAAACTCCCAAGTGTCCAGCTAAAGGCAAAGAATGTAACTCCTCCATAATTTTTCGCTTGAAAGAAGAAGTAGAGGGAATAACAATCTTGCCCTTCCACCAAATAAGACCATTTTTAAGCTAGTAATGCGAGTTTTCTTCCATAAGACCTTGCTGTAATTTCTGAAAGATTTAGATGAATTTCTCATCTAAAAGATAGGCCTCCTGTAGTTCTTCAATCCAATCATTATGTAGTTCTGTCATGGCTGACACTTTGCAGGCCCACATACGAGAAAGAGAATCAGCCACAATGTTATCTTTGCCCCTTGTATGAGTGATGTCAAAGTCATAATTCTGTAATGTAGCTACCCATCGTCGTTGCTTTGGAGTGAGATTTGACTGAGTAAGGAAATACTTGAGTACCCAATGATCACTATGTACTCTGAATCGGCTGCCATATAAGTAATGGTGCTATTTCTTGATTGCATGCAGGATAGCCAACATTTCCTGGTCATAAACATTCATGGCCATCTCCTTATCTGTAAGCTTACGGCTCTCAAATGCAATTACTCCATGCTCTTGAAGCAAAACAGCCCCAATGCCACGGCCACTAGCATCACACTGTATAGTAAACTCTTTGGAGAAATCCGGGCATACTAGAATAGGAGCATAAGTAAGTAGTTCCTTTAACTGGTTGAAGCTGCTATCTGCAAGAGCATCCCAAAAGAAAGCCTCTTTCTTCAACCTGTCAGTCAAAGGAGCTGCAATTGCCGCATAATGCTTTATAAATCGGCGATAGAATGAAGATAGACCAAGAAATCCTCTAAGAGAGGTAGTAGTAGTAGGCGCTGGCCAATCTCTTATGCATTGCACCTTCTTGGGATCAGCATGTATTCCTTTTTCACTGACTATATGCCCCAAGTATTCCACTTCAGTCTGCATGAAAGAGCACTTCTTCTCCTTAGCAAAAAGCCTATGATGTCTCAACACATCAAAAACCTTCCTCATATGTGACAAATGATCCTGTAAAGTCTTGCTATAGATCAAAATGTCGTCAAAGAACACCAAGACAAACTGAAAGAGGAAAGGTTGCAAGATCTTATTCATCAGGCTTTGAAAGGTAGCTGGAGCATTTGTAAGCCCAAATGGCATCACCAAGAAATGATAGAGCCCATGATCAGTCCTAAAAGCAGTCTTGACTTCATCACCCTCTCTCATGCGAATCTGATGATACCCTGATCTCAAGTCAATCTTCATGAAAAATCGAGCCCCCTTAAGTTTATCAAGCAAATCATCAATCCTGGGTATAGGATACCTGTTCTTCACTGTTATCTTATTGAGTTCCCTGTAGTCAATCCACATTCTGAAAGATCCATCTTTCTTTTTGACTAACAGGACTAGAGATGCATAAGGTGAAGAACTTGATTCAATGAATCCCATTTCAAGAAGCTCTTTGATTTGCTTGGCTACTTCCTCTCGTTCACATTTTGATAGTCTGTAAGGTGGCTTATTGATTGTCTTTGAGTTGGGCTCCAAATCAATGGGGTGATCCACCGCTCTCTTAGGAGGCAATGAAGTAGGTACTTCAAACAAATCTCTATACTCCTCAAGAAGAGCTGTCAAGGCTGGATGGTTTGCTGAATTATTGGGTTGATCCTGTGTTTCTTTGTTCAAATGCAAAACAAATATCTGTGAGCGCTTCTTGTACTCTCTCTTGAGTTGTCGAATGGTGATAAGCTGAAAATCAGGTCTACTAGGAATTCCCTGTAAATGGATGAGCTGTCCATTGAAGAAAAACTCCATATATAACTGTGAGAAATCCATAGTAATCCTACCTAATGTCATCAACCAATCACAACCAAGTACAAATCTATGGGTCCCATTTCCAAAGTGATCAGGTTTACTTTGACTTCAAAATTTTCAGCCAACTGCAAAGAAACCTGTGGGCAAATCTGTGTGCTGATTTCCTCTTCACCATTAGCCACTTGTACTCTAATGGGTTGTTGTAAGTCTGTGGGAACACAATTCAACTTGTCTATAATGGACTTATTGACAAAACTGCGAGTACTGCCAATCAGAATGAATATTGGCTTTCCACATATGCTTCCCTTCATACGAAGTGTATTAGGGCTCTTAGATCCCGTCCAAGCATCCATAGAGATAGAACAATTAGTGGCAGCAAGCGACTCATCACAAGATCCACCAGGATCAAATGGAACATCTCTACCTGAATCAAAAGGAAAAGAGTCGGCTGGATCATAAAAGTACTCCTATCCACCGTCATCCTCAAAATCCTCATTTTCAGCATTGATTGCCACTGCATTAGCTTCATCTATGTCATCTTCAAAGTCCTCAAAAACTAGCATACTCTGAAGCTTTGGCTTGACATTTTTGTATACACACTTTGAAGCATGATCAGGAGTATACTTTTCTCCACACTTGAAGCATAAGCCCTTGTCCTTCCTTTCCTTATAAAGATCCATGGAAATAGATTTAGGATTTGTATTAGCTGAAGTGGACTTAGGCTTGTTGTCACCCTGCTTAAATTCAACCTTTGGACTATTTGCTGTCCTGAAATTACTTTGAAACCTAGAAGCATTGAATGGAGGATAAGTTGGTACCCGTAAGCTCCCACTAGGCATCTGATTGCTGCCATAAATGTTACCAACTTGTCCTTGCTTTAAAACAGTCCTTGGCTATCCATAACTTGGCTGAAATGAAGACTCTTTCCTATACTTTCTTCCATAGCGCTCCACAAGCTCAATAGCCTTGAAAAGTGAAGTAGGATTTTGTGCCATAACATCAGCTGACAAAGATGGCTCCAAACCATACATAAACTTGTGAAGCTTGGCCTCATCACTGATGCTTTCCACATACATGGTCAAGTTGAGGAATTGGTTTGTATATTCTCTTACACTTAAGCCCCTTTATTCCAAACCATACCATCTCCGTGCTAGCTTCTCTTTTTCAAGAGGCGAAACGAAGACTTCAGCCATAAGTGCCTTGAAAGCTTCCCAATTCTCAATAAGTACATTCTCTTTCTTCATATACCTCCACCAAGTATGGGCAAATCCTTCTAGGTGCAAGGAAGCAAAGTGAATCTTCATATCATCAATTTTAGGATATATATCAAAGTAGGACTCCATCTTAGAGGTCCACTCCTCTAATTCTGATGGTGAAGATGACTGGCCATTGAATTTGGCTAAAACAATTTTGTCCTTGAATTCTCTTTCATGAAAGGGTTGCTGTCCCAAAATTGGCTGATCAGGATTTCCAAGTACAGAACCTCCAAATTGAGACTGAAATCTTCCAACAAGTGGCTGCGAATTACCATGTAATCTTTATGTTGGTAAAGTACCCCTGGAATTCTGAGTATGCAGTCCAAAAGCTTGAGTATTGGCCCCATTCAAACTGCCCAAATAGTCATCATGCCTTTGTGAAGCTTCTCCTACTTCATACTGACTATTTGGAATGTCTCTTCTTTCAATAATCCCATTTCCATGACCATTCTGGTTAGATGGCTGAAGTGGGACTGAAGGGCCACTATTTGAACAAGCCTTCTCATTAACTTCCTTTGATGCCATTTGCAATTGCATAAATTTAGCAATTTGTGCCATGAGTTGTTCGTTGGATTCTACCAACTTATCAATAGAAGCCTTGGTCTGATCAGTAGATTGAACCATCTGCTCCATTCTTGACAAGATGGCCTCATGTCGTTCCCTATGTCTTTGTTCATGGGCACACAAAGTATTGTTGAGCAAACTGGCTTCTCCTTGTTGTTGAAGCTCTTCAGGGTTCTCTTGAAGTGTGCTATCCATCATGGAATCCCTGATTTGCTGAGCATAATCCTCCTGGACCTTATTTTTGCATTTATGTCCTGCCATATTAGTGCAGTCCTGCAGTACCCCCTGTCAGTAAAACGGCTATAACTTTGGCTAGAAAGCTCCGATTTCAAAACTTTTTTATGCAAATAAAAGCTAACAATGCCCTCTTCGAGATGAGCTACTAGCACGCTATAATAGTTTTAGGACAGAAAATTCTGTAACTGGATTTCAGAGTCTGAACTGTCCAGTCTTGCACCCTGTCTAGACCTGTAAGTGCCCTGTTTTGACCCTGTAATGCAAGATAATAACCCCAAATGGCTACCAAACCCTGCAAAGGGGTATATAGGACCTGTGGGTACCCTGTAGTATCTGCACCTGTGCTTCAGCAATGAAGGGTGTACCTGTATCCACTTGTAAATACCCTGTAAGTGACCTGTAAATTCCATATTTTACCCTGTTTTGGTCCTGTAGGTACTTGAGTCTTTGGAAAGTCTTCAATCTTCAATCCTTCACTCGTTGTACGTGTGTGAGGGATAAAATGGCATGACAGGCTCCCTACACGGGCTCCGAATCACTAGGAGGTGGGCAAAGTTACCCCCGGGTCAGTTAGTTGCACCCCTTCGGGATCTTCGATAGTGAGGGAGGGTCACCTCTCTTTTGTCCCACTATCTCCCCCGGCATCCACCTTTTTCCTCGGTGGGAATATCAACATGGCAAAGGCTAGTGTGCTAAGCAATCAGCATGATATGCAATTCAGAAATATTCATTCAGCCTTTTATGAGATGCAATTGATTGAGATAAGAAAAATTGAGATGGGAGAAGGGTCTTACCTATGCAATTCAGTGACTCACTGATTGCTAGTACTTACCCTTTTACAATATTTCAGCTTGGGTGAGAGAAATTCAACAAAACAAATCAAGGTTATGCATCAAGCCGATCAAATGATACCTATGATGAGTAATGGTTTGAATCAAAATGGAATTCAATGAAATAGGCTGAAATTGAGGAAAATTAACACTAATCTCTGATCTATTGATCAATCCAGTGAATTAATTGATCAATAACCTCTCATCAACAAGTGGAAAGGCCATTAGCAATAGGATTATTGAGAGATTTCAGAGATTAGTAAAAGGGAAATACCTCCATTAAGCTTGAAGAATATGATGGATGTCAGCTTCAACTCCGTTGATACAAAAGTTCTTCATAATCCATCATAAAGCTTAAAATCTCCATGAAATCAGTCCATACAAGCTTCAATATGATGAAAACCTTGAAGAATCAATGCTCCAGCCTTGCTTGAACACTTGAACCTCAAAGATTCAAGCTCCTTGATGAAAAGCCCTAAAATAATCCTTCCATTTGAGCTCCAATGTCATGCATGGGCTGAAATCTCTTCAATGTCTTCAATCTTGGAGTCTATCCAGCTTATACTTAGCTTTAGAGAAGCTTTGGAGGTCGGAAAGGTCCAAAATTTTGAGAAATTTGAGCTTCCATGTATGTGGCTATGGCTGCCCTGCTGTGTATTAGGGTTTGAGCAAGAGAATGACTGATCAGGATGCTTCAGAGGCTGAAGATTGTTGCCAATCAAGTGCTTGATGAGTCCTTTAAGAGCTGAGATCAATGACTGAGGATGTGGAGCAGGCTGAGCAGGGAATTCAGTGCAATTTTTGGCGCATTTTTCGGGCTGTTCCTGGCTGATCATCAACATCACACCTCAACCATGGTACTCCTCCTGAAGCTCATGCTGTAAGGATCCTTTGCCCCATGCTTTGACAGACAGAAATGTTCAGCAGAGAGAGATATTTGAAGAGATTCTTAACAGCCACCATGAAAGCTTCAGCCAAAAGCTTGAAGGAGAGAGAATAGAAGCTCTCTTTTGAAAAGTAACTGTAGTTTAGTCTCTAACTAAGCCCGGTTAACCATCCTTTACCCTAGTTACCTCCATTTTTGCATGAAATTTGATGATGTCCAGCCATTTAAGCCTTTACCCACCATATCTGACCTTGGATATCTCCAGATGTTGTCTCTTGCTAACTGTAGGTGTCCTGAAGCACTCCACTAGTCACAGTCTTGTACCATTTTTGTTTGAAATTGGTTTTGAAATAGGAAAATGGGACTGAAAATGGAAGAAAATAATGGATCAAAGACTCAAGCTCTGATACCACTTGTCAGAGAGAGAACTAGGGAGAGAGAAGACTACAGAGGAGAGAGAAAGACTGCAAGAAGAGAGAGAATAAGAGTAACGAGGAGAGAGAAAGACTAGATTTAGAGAGAGAAAGACAAGAAAGAAGGGGAAGCCATAGAAGCTGTGAGAGCAAGAAGTGAGAGAAAGACTGTAATTGTATTAATGTGTCAAAAAGATATGAAAAATTACATCTTCTCTCCTTTTATACCAATGTCAGTGTGACATGGCATATTATCAACATTTTTAACTATTCCCAGCTTCTTACAGCACTGATGCACCATCAATTGTGCACCCTGGCATACTCCCTCTGCACCATTCCTTTGTCGCTTCCTAACTAGGGGTGTGAGACATGGGTTTTCATCATGCTTTCCTCGAGTGATATTAGTCATGGGGCGAGTGACTGCTCTTTCATTCTATATGAGTGATTGTGAGTTGAGCGAATATCCCTCGCCATCAACAAATTTCCTACGCTTCCTTCAACCAACTACCTCCATGGGTGCTGCCACGTGGTCCTTGCCACGACAGACGTGTGCTGTGAAGATACCTTGGTACCTCCTGCAAGCCGACAATGACAGTGGACGTGCCATCGACAGTCAACCTTGATTCTCGACAACATGGGCCAAGTTTTTCTAATCCTACACCTTGTTTTGTCAGTGACGGTCATGTTTTAAGTGTGGGGACATTAGCGGTTGGTCTGTTGTGTGGTATTAGGTCCTTGTTGCTCGGTCAACCCTATCCGTTAAGGTTTTAAGTGTGGGGACGCATCCCTGCGCATCTACCTTGCATACCGCCCTGCATATGCCTCACTTTGATCATGTATGTATGCCATGACTTTCTTTTATCCTCCAGGGGTCCCTTCCCCACCCACTCGTCCACTATCACCCCTCCCTTGGGAATGTTCTTCCTCCATTTCTCTTTTTTTCTTATTTTGCTGTGTTTCTATGTGAACACACACTACGTTCCCCCAAATTCCAATCTAAACTTATAGCCCTATTCATCCCTTTGAACTGTTCAATTTTCCTTTTTACCCACCCCTGTTCCGATGCACGGTTTTTGAGTTCTTACTTTTTGACAGGTTTTGCGTACATTAGACGTTTTTCCCATGTGAACGCGCTTTTCTTGCTTCGGAACCGTGATCTGATGTCATAACCCTAACAACCACTTTCCCCCTAACATTTTTCCTTTTTACTCCATGTCCTTCCGATGCACGATTTGTCCAATATTAATTTTGCGGTTTTTTCGAAACCTTTTCATGCATCTTTTTGACATTTTTCCATGCAAACCTGTCCTGTTTGCATCGGAATTCCAGTTTGACTTGACAGCCGTGTCCGCCGCGCCTTTCCCTATATTTTTCCTTTTTTCTCCCCCTTATTCTAACTTTTGGATTTTTTATTATTAATTTTTAAAAGTGTTTTTGAGTGTCTTTTTGGTATTTTTTGCATGTGAATGCCTCTGAATCCTATTGGAATTGCGCTTTAACATGCCAGGCCTATGAAACCCCGTCCCCCGCACAGTTGTCGTTTTTGCTGCCCCCTGTTTCGGTGAACCGATCTTCTGTTATTAATTTTCGATCGTATTTGCGTGTGTCCTTTTTACGTTTTTCCCATGTGAACGCATCCTATTTCGGTCGAAACTGTGTTTTGACGTGACAGGTTGTTGGGCGCATATTGTGCACATTTTTCCTTCTTTCCACCCTGCATTCCGGTGAGCGGATTTCCCGAAATTAATCCCCGTATGTGTTTTCGGGGCCGTTTTTCGTGTTTTTTGCATGTACACGCCCTTTATTTCCCCCGAAACCCCTGTTGACCTTTTCCCCTATCTTCCCCCTATCGTCTGGTACATTTTTTGTTTTTACGCCATTTCGTTTCGACAACCAGATTGTGAGATATTAATTTTTCTTTATTTTCACGTGTTTTCGCGCGACTCATCTCGCGCGTAACCGCCTGCATTTGTGGTTTTACACGTCTCGCCACGCCTGGTCACGTACGCGCACCCCATGCCGATGTCCCGACGCCGTTCCGATCCCGCCACTGCAAATTTTTTTACCCCGCCCCGCACACGCGCACAAGACGAGGACACGCCTTTGTTTTAATTTCTTAATTTCTTAATTCATTTTTAAAAAAACAATTATTTACTTTCCCTTTTTTATTATTATTTTTATTTTATTCCCCCCCTAACGGTCACCTCCCCCCGCATCCCAACCCCCCTCTCTCTCTTCTTCTTCTTCTTCTTCTTCTTTCTACTTTCTCTCTCCCCGACCCCTCCCTCTGTCTCCCCTCTCCTCCTGCAATCCTGCTTCTCCCTCCTTCCCCTTCTCCCTCCCCCCCAGCGGGCTTCTCCCTCCTTCCCCTTCTCCCTCCACCCTTCACGCCTCCCCTCTACCCTTCACGCCCTCCCTCCCCTTCCAACGGCCACTGCCGCCAGCACCTGCCCATCGCCACCATGTTCAGCCACGCCGCCAGGGATGCCTGCTGCCGCCACCGTGTTCAGCCGCGCCGCCAGGAACCGCTCCACCGCCTGGATCGCACCGCCGCCCTCGCCACTCCCTTCCTCCTCCTCCTCCTCTCCCTCCCCCCCTCTTCCTCCTCCTCCTCCTCCTCTTTCCCACTAACTTAAGGTTGGTTAGACTAACCTTCTTTTTCTTAATTACCTTTCATTAATCCCACTAATCATAATTAGTTAGTCTAACCCCCCTAGGTTAAACTAACCCTAATGAAGTTAGTCTACCCCCCCTAGGTCAAACTAACCCTCATTTAGTTAGACTAACCCTAACCCTAACCCTAGGTTCCTTAACCCTCACTAGGTTCCACTAACCCTAGTTAGGTTAGTTACCCTCCTAATTAACTAACACCACCCCCAAGTTAGTTTAACTCAACTATGGTTAGTTTCCTAACCCCCTAGTTAGTTTCACCCAACTGTAGTTAGTTTAACCCCACCCCCTAGTTACACTAACCCTAGCATAGTTACACTAACCTAAGTTGAGTTATCTAACCCTAGCCTAGTTGACCGAACCCTAGTTAGTTAGGTTACCCTTACCCTAGTTAGACTAACCATACTTAGGTTAAACTAACCCTAGTTCAGTTAATCTAACCCTAGCCTAGTTACCCTAACCCCCCTTAGGTTAGTCTCCACTGACTTGCCTTAACTTACTTATCTAACTTTGCCTAACCCAGACTAACCTAGTTCCATTTGACTAACTTGACGTAACCTAGCTTGACTTATATGACTTACCCTGACTTCCATGCCTTAGTTGACTTAATTTGACCTTACTTACCACACTAAGCTGATTTTCCTGATTTAACTGATTTAATTAATTTATAAATTAATTTCCACTCAAAAAATTTTTAAAAATTTCCCTTCACATTCTATAAATTTTTGAAAATTTGTCAGCTAGAAATTTCAACCCTTAAAATTCCAGAAAATTCCATATTTGCCAATTTATTCTAAAATTATCTCAAAAATGCACAAAAAATCATTTAAAATTCGACAAAAATACAGAAAAAAAATTGAAAATTTTCAGAAAATTCCACCCACCCCCTGACCTATTCTCATTTACTTTTCACTTCAAACTATTTTTCTACATGGTACCCTTCTTTCAAACCATTTATATATTTTTAAAAAACCGACCAACACACAAAACTTTACCATACAAATCCCTATCTTATTTTCATACCCTACATTATGGATATTTCCTAACTGGCGGAAATTTTCTTTTTCTTTCATCACCTATTTATATTTTATTATTATTCCTTTTGATTAAAAACTAAAAACAACCAAATCCACAACCAACTACATACAATTTATTACAAAACAAATCCAGAAAAACACACATAACTCTAATCATCACATATCATACCCCCTAAAATACCAAGCAAACACAATAAAATTTTTATTAAAAAACAACACAAAACAAAAACTCTCCTAATACATCCTAATAAAATTAAAAATCATACTCAAACTCGACCCATCCACTAAGGTTTTGTCTTTGTTGTTCAGTCATTGGTCTTTACTTTTCTTTTACTGGATTCATTCCTTTTGGGGGACTCTTCCGTGCGCCTTCAGGCCATTGCATACACACCCCTGTCAGGTATTTATTTTATGTGCTTTATTTATTTCCATTTTTCCCTTAATCACAAATTAATTATTAAAATGACACATTTATTCACCCACATTTTCCACGCGCGTTCATGCTAAACACACAATTTCATAATAATAACATTCAACCAACCGTTCACTTTGCATGCGCTACGTGTGCTTAAGAGGCACTTTAATTTATAATAAAAATGAACCAGCCGTCACAAGAGCACGCGCACTGGCAAAAAAGTGCTCCACATCACTCTTAATTTTTAATTAAAGAATTTTCATTTAGAGACCCAGTCTGGGTATCGAAGTACAGGTTGTGTTAAAGCATCGTTTCAACTTAATAATTTGTAATTAAAATTTTAAGAAGAAACCATCGTTTTCTTATTAAGGTTATCACTTAATAAAATGTCACCCATTGTTAATAATTTATTCCAATGAACCTTTCGTTAAATTAATTTTCCCTTACTGCACTTATTTCTCCTTTTTAATGAACTCGCTTCGTGGGATGGGTACGTACAAGTCTATTAATTGACACTGATGGTCAAGTTATGGTCCAGTCTTGATGTCAGTTTTTTTGGTAGTCTGATTTGTCCTTGTGTTATGATTACGGGTACGATGTGTAGTTTTTTTCTTTATTGCCTGATACGGGGATTTGGGTGCTTGCATGTTGCATCGCATGAAGCTTTCGGTCGCATATGTGTAGTGGTCATGCCAAAATTTTTCTAGGTTGTGTATTGTCTGGGGTGGTACTTGGGTTAGTTACGTCTATATTTATATGAGTGTCCTTCTTTTGGATTGATTCCTTTTTTATCACCTTTTGGTTGTTTTGCAGGCATTCTTTGTGACTGTCTGTGTTGTGGTGTGTGTGTTTACCATCTGAATGGCGCCTCACGCTCCTCCCCCTATCCAGTATATTCCACTAGTCAGTAGGGATTACTCTTCCCTACTCACTTTTGAGCCTCTCACGAAGGCGGGACTCGCAACTTTTGTGGCTGCCTCCTTTCCATTGCTTCCAGAGGATCCATCAATGTGTGATGAGTTACTGGACTCCTACAGTAAGAAGTCGAGACTAGTCCAGGATACTTCCATGACTTTGACACCTCGAGGCCTAGGAAAGGCTCTGTCTCTTCCCTACAAAGGTGAACCCTTTGTTACAACTCGCCAGTTTTTCTCTAACAAAGAGATTTTGAAGCTGTTACAAAAACAGACCAGGGAAATTCTGGATGTTAACAAGGTGATCAACTCTTCAGGAGTTTCTTTTTCCATGATCACTGATCATGTGTGGAAGTTGGTCTATTAGTTTCTCCAAGATAGGTTTATGCCTGCAAAAACGCCATCCCATTACTTGTCCAAAGAGCTCTTTACAGCTTCAAGAATGGTGTTAAAAGGAGTGGCTATTGATTGGAGCACTTACCTACTCACTAAGATGGATCAACATTTCGTCAAAGTCACTAGGGGCAATGTTACCAATGTCACCTATGGATCGTACTTGTATGCCTTCTTGACCTATTCAGGTTTACAGAAGAGTGTGCCTCCACCTCCTCCATCTGATCCAGTACCTCCTCCTCCACCTTCAGATGAGTCAAAACCAATTGATATAGAGGATTTGGATTCTCCGCCTCCCTTAGTCATACAGCCCAAACGCTTGAAGCGGGTAGCAGATAGAGCTCCTTCAGTTCTTCCTTCCGTGCCCATTCCTGCTACCTCTGGCAGTGATCTCCCTACTTATCTCACATGTAATAACCTATTCCGAGCACATCGAGAAGGTTCATTGGATATATCAGTCCCCTCACTGAACAGTCTAGTCTCGGGAGATGCCATTCCTTTCTTATGTAAAGACATTCAGAGTTCCATTGAACTGTCAGTGACAGCCTGTGTTCAACAGCTGTACCTTCCTTTTATGACAAACTGATGCAGTCTAAGGACCAGTTGCATAAGGCAACATCCGAGTTAGCCTCTGCTAAGGATACCCTAACAGATTTGTTCAAGCAGATGGAGCAACAAACCCAACTGATTGAAACCCAACGAGATGAGATATCTTCTTTGAAGATTCAGTTAACAGAGGCTCAATCAGAGGTTACTAGCCTCTCAGAGGAGAAGAAGAGGATGTCCAAAGAAGCGCAAGAGTTCCAAACTCTCTTAGATGTCAAACTTTCAACCTTACAGACTGCTAATGACACAGTGGAATCACAAGCTTCCCAAATCAAGCAGTTGCAAGCTCAACTGGCAAAGTCATGATCTGTTTCTCTAAGCCCTAATGTTCCCTTGATCCCTTCTCTCTCACAGCAGGACTTGGTAGTTCTTCAGAGCCACTCCTTTAAATTATTCCTCCTTTTATGATTTTTTCTACCCCTCTCTTCATCCACTTTTACTTATTCTACTTCCATCTCCTGCCACTTCTATCTCTCAACGCCCTCAGTTGGTTAGTGAATATGACGGGTTTGATCATTAGATTTCCAGAAGAAGGGGATGGAGCTCGAACGATTCTCTTACAGGACCTCAGATAAACTGGCCAATTATTCCAAGAGATTGGACAACTGCCAGTCAAGCATACCAGAACTATATTCATTTTGCTCACCAATATTCACAGTCTCTGGATCCTTCGGCAAGATTGGCAGCTCATTTTGCTTGGTATCTAGCATACATGCATAGGCATTCCCATAATGATCAAAAGGCCATTCCAAAACTTTGTATGAATGTCAATGTGAACATTGACTCCCACCAATTGGATGTCTTGTATTTTCATGCCCTGTGTCTCCCTAGTAGATACCTTGTCTTGCTCGAAAGGATGTATTGCTTGCAGTTTTTTCAGAATCCTCCCAAGACATTTGTAGATGAATCCTTCTCCATGGATCGATTCCGAAACCACCAAGATTTTAAAAGGGATCATCTTCATTGATACCTTTGCCATGTATTTTGGATGAATTTTAATGATATATCTCTTTTTGGAGGTGTCATTCAGATGGTTGTGTTAGTGTTCGTGTATGTGTTGTCTTAATTGTATGTGATGAGTTCGTGTTGGTTGCGAATATTTGTTCAAGAGCTATTTTCAAAAGATTGCTGTGGTGGATGAAAAGCCTATGGTGGAAAGATGAAGAGAACCTCTTATATCCTTTACAAATTTGTAATGGTTTTTACATGATTAATCAGATGAGTTAATGAATAATGAAGTTTTTATTTAGTCGTATTTTTTCTATTAGATACAGGTGATAAGTTGGGGTCGTGTTTTGGTAAGATTATTGAAGATCTGAAGGAAGATCCAAGATTGAGCTCTTTAGTGAACTTATATTCTTCTTTTCCTTAGGTCGCAAGGACGCTTCCTTTCTAAGTATGGGGATATGTTGAGAGTGGAAAAAGACTGAATTTTTGACTAATTTTTGTTGTTTTTGAGGTCTGAATGATTGACTTTTGGTGGATTTAGAGTGATGTATGATTGTTAATGGAAGTATTTGAGAGTGTTTTGGATTATATTGATTATGTTTTGGAAGTTCATGATGATTTTCAGTGGAGATATGAGGTTTTGTGATGTTTTGATAGGTTCTGATTGGTTCTGTATAGCTTCTGTTTTGTTCTGATTGTCTTCTGTATGAAGCATGGATTGATGATTGATTAAGATTGAGATCTTGTGAAAGCTTATTGAATAGTTTTTTAGAGCTTGGAATGGTTTGAGTATGAGTTATGAGGTTTTGATGACCTTCTGTAACCTTCTATAGATCTTCTGTAGAGCCTCTGTCTTTGTTCTGTCTCTGCTCTGTAACTGTGCTGTAGCTATTTTGGTACTGTTTTGTGACTGTTCTATAGACCTTCTGTAAGTGTTCTGTAGAATGTATGTGTGACTTTGGAAAAGTTTTCTAACCTTTTAAAAGGATGAATCTAAGTTCAAAAGAGCTAAAACAGGTGGAAGAAACAGCTGCTGAAGACTGAAGAGAAGACTAAGTGACAGTGACAGTAGTGAGCTGTGAAAAGACACTGTAGTGGCTCTGGTGACTCTTCATATTAGACATACCTCTTGGGAGGTGCATCCACGACCTAAGAAGGATTATTGAGGGTTATTATGAGAGTATTGTAGTAAGGATATGATATACTATTGATGGAAAGAGAGAGAGAGAGAGAGAGAGAGTCAGAGATAGTCAATTCTATCAAAACAGTGTGATTGTATATGAGAGATTGAGAGAGAGAACTATGAAGATATTGAAGATGAATAATATGTGATTGATTTCCATTCAAAGATGGTGTATTCCTTTGTGTTCTTTGTTCTATTGATGGATTTTGTGAAGATGTTGGAGAATATGGTTGATTCTATCAAATCCATGGGAGATATCTACTATGATGTTGCGTGAAGAATTACTGTTTTCTTTGTTTTGATGATCAAAAGAATGAAATAAAAGCTTGTTGATATTACAAGATAGATTTTCTTGCAAGAGAATTCCCTTTTCCTTGGTGTTCCTCTTGGGGCTCCAATCAATGGGACCCACAAAATTAATCCCCCACTTCTCGAATGGCTTTAGGGAAAGAATAGGTTGCAGTGGCATGGCACTTGTTTTGGTGGGTTTTCATTCGCTGACAAGCATCACATCTTTTACAGTAGTCATGTACATCCTTGTGGAGGGTGAGCCACCAATATCCTACCAACAGAGCCTTCCTTGCTATCGCTTTTCCTTCGAAGTGTCCACCACATGGTTCATCATGGCATGCTTTCAATACTATGCCGATTTCATCCCCTGCAACACATATTCGCAATACTTCATCTTTGCCTCTCTTGTACAGTGCACTGCCTAGCAATGTGTAAGGGGCTGATTCTAATATAAGCTTCTTCTTCTCACGGTTTGAGATTCCAAGAGGATACTGTTGAGTTGCCAGGAGGTTGGCTATGTCTGCATACCAGGGAGTAACTATTTCAACTAGAAACAAGGAAGCATCAGGAAGGTTTGGATCATCCTATTCCTCTTCTACAGTTTGATGGATCCATGATAGATGATCGGCTAGGACATGGGAACAGCCAGGCTTAGTGACCACTTCAAAATCAAACTCCTAGAATAGGAGCAACCATCTCATCAGGAAGGACAGGGCTTCATGATCCACGTAGAACTTGAAATGCATTGACAGTAGATAGTGTCTAAACTTCTCTAGTGCAAACACCATTGCCAAGCACTCAAGCTTTGTCACTATGTAGTTCTGTTCCCTATCAGTGACCTTCCAGCTTGCATAATATATTGGTTGATCTAATTTAGAGGGGCCCTTTTGACATAGGATACCCTAGCCCTTCAACTGATGCATCTGTGTGCACATGGAACTCCTTCATCCAATCAGGAGGCTGTAAGATAGATGCTTGGATAAGGCACTATATTAGGGCATTAAAGGTTTCTTCACAGTCATCAGTCCAAAGGAAATCCGCATCTTTCCTTAGGAGCTTATGCAGAGGGGCTGCCTTGGTTGCAAAATGTACAATAAATCTTCAGTAGTAGCCCACATGGCCAAGAAATCCTCTCAATTGCTTGAGGTTTGTTGATACTGCCAAGGTAGCAATCTTCACTGGGTCTGTTGCAATCCCTTGTGCAGAGACAATATGGCCCAAGAGAACTCCCAATGAAACGCCAAAGACACATTTGTAAAGTTGAGAGAAATCCCATACTCTCGGCACCTGTCAAAACATTGCTCTAGGTATCCCTAGTGCTCATGGATTAAACTATAGACACAGAAGTCATCGAGATACACCTCAGTGTCCTCCTTCTGAACAGATGACTCATTTGTCTATTGAGATTGCTGGAAGGGTATCAGAGCTTTGTTTGCTTCTGTGTGAGTGGTGATTTCTTATGGACTTAGGGATTCATCTTCAAAGGATGCGTCTAGGAATGTCACATAACACAGACCTTCTAGAAGCCGTGGCTTTAATGGCTCTAGCTTCTGTTGACAAGGGACATCATCATCATCTTTTCTCCAGAATGAATGGTCAAGGCGACAAGAGCCACTAGTGAACTTAATTTTTATGCCTTTGATCCATTGCTTATGCAGATTCTGCATAATTTGTGGTCCATTGGTCAACCCAAATGGAACCATGGTCATTCCCTCCAACACCCCGAGATCTTCGGTCTCTGAGGTCTTTGTAGGGACATCAACAAGATCATCAGCTATCAAAGGATCTTCTTCAACTGCACTTTCATAACCTGCTTCGTTTTCTTCCTCATCATTTTCATCCTCTTCCTCTGGAGGCTCTGTCTCTGCTTCTATACAGGCTCTGTAGGAGAAGAACAGATCTTCTGCCTCTGTGTCTGCTTATGGTTGTGCTTCTGTCTGTGGCTGTGTCTCTGCGACTACCATGTAATAGGGAGAGCGGTACATCCATGCTTCTATCTTGCTGTCAGAGGTGATTTTAGAAGTCCATTCTAGTTTAGGCAAGAGGTATTCTCCCATAGACAAAGACTTGGCTTCCTTTGGTAGTTGGCTTACATTGCCCACTATTAGGGACTGTGCCTCGATTTTCTTGGGAAATATCTATTTAACAGCCTCTTCGTCTCCCAATGTACCATCTGTTACTTCGTTGGAGGAGTCAATTATGACTTCGATTGATGTGGATCCATTGCCTTTTTGCCATCCATACAATTTCAATACCATTTTGTTGGGTCCTCTACCTAGGGTTAGGGTCCCTTTGAACTAGTCCGTCCTGGCTCTCACTTCAAAAAGCCAAGGTCTTCCCAATAGCAGAGGGTATGAGGTCCCATAAGAATTTGGTTTAACCACCGGATAGGTCAACCAGTAATCTTTTCCTGCAAGGGTTGTTTTCACGTATGGGAGGATACCCAACGGTTTAATTTTGCTTTGGTCTGCCAATATGATAAGCCATTGTGTAGGTTGAATTCCTTTCAACCCTAAGTCCTTCATTGTCACATCCATCATTATATTTACTAATGAGCCTCCATCAATCAATATATTTTAAATAAAGCATCCTTTGATCCATACATTAATCTCTCGGGTTTCAAGATCTAGGAATGTGTTAGCCACATCTACTTCCTTTATAGGCTCCGGGGTCTTATTGGTCTTGGTCGCTATTGAAGGAGCAATCCTTAGTCCACGCCTTCTTATCAATATGCTGAGAGACAGCATCAGCAATTGTCAGAATGCTAAGTTTGGTTTAAAAGTGTCTAGGTCTTTTACCAAGTCATATTCTTTGATAGTATCCATGGGCTTTTCTAGCCTACTTTGGAGAATAGGGCTACACCCATTTTCATCTTTCCTTTTTCTTGTAGTAATGGCAACATTAGCACTTCCTCTGTTTCTGGATGTGCTTCTGTATCGTCTATCTCCTAGACCTTTGGTCCTGTTTCTGGCACTGTCTTTGTGACTCTCTATGGCACTGTAGTGCTCTATACTGCACTGTTCTATCTTGTAATGCTCTATCCCTCCGTTGGCAGGTTGAACTTCACAGTCTTAGTAGGAGAGTTGTTCTCTTTCTGGACAACTGGTTCCTTCTTCTTGGCACGCGTGATAGTGGCAACTTCCAACTCTACCAAATTGGAGGCAGGCTCTTGTACCTTCTGTTGGCTATTAGTGGCATTGGCCTTGACAGGGGTTGGACTTGGACAGTCCTTTGTAGTGTGGCCTTCTGCATTGGCTGCATAAAGGCTTGTAATCCATAGATCGTCTAGGGTTTGGACAATTCGGGGAGATATGACCATTTTCTCCATACCTATAATATTCCACCTCCGATCTCTGACCACCGCCAGATTGTCGTCCTCTATAACTTTGAGAGGGAAACCTCCTTGGACCAAAATTCAGACCAAACTCCCTAGGCTTTGGTCCAATATCATGTGTTGTCATTTTGGATTCCAGCAAGTTGAATCTTGCATTTTCATATTTCTATCTTCGTTTGTGCATCTCTTTCAAAGAGCAAATATCCTCTATATGGTTCTTCCCCAAACAGTAAGAACAAAAGGCTCCCGAAATGATTGGTTTTTTGGTACATTCAGTGGCTAAATGTCCCTCTTGATTACACTTTCTGCACCATGTATTAGAATGCATCACATCTCTCCCAACTCCCGTAGGGGTGGATATATTGGCGGTATTCACCTTCAGCATTTGTAGCTGCTCTATAATCACATCCATAAGCTCTTTCTTGATACTTGCAACTGAGTTGGATAAGTGGTCCTTTAGATTTTCACCTCCTGAAGTACTTGTAGTAGGGTTTTGAGAAGCTTCTGTAATTACTGCATATATTGGTTGGGTTGATCCAGAAGGTCCTCTATTTTGGTTCTAATTCAGAGCTCCTATTGAGACTTGGGATTATTGATTCTAGTTGGTAGGGTTCCACTGTTGTTGAGTCACCATTGGAGGAACTGCTTGAGGCCACTGTTGTTTGGTTGAACCATTATTTGAGGCACTGTCGTCTGGGGCGACCGCAGTGGATTAGGTGCATTATACTGCGGCATTGTTTGCATCTAGGGATAGGGGTAGGAAACTGTCCCTGGGACTGCATTTGGTGGGTATACCATTCTTGGCATGGGAGGAGGTAAGACTCCTCTTCCTAGAGTCATTGACAACCTTGCTTCAACTTCGTCATACAATCTTGCACCTTCCACTGCAGCTTGCAGATTGACCGATCTTCTCAAATCCACAAACTTACGAACTTCTGGTTGTAGGCCTCTAAGGAACACTCCTTTCTGGATACCTTCGTCCAAATGGTTAGTCCATCTTTTCAGGATGGATTCCATTCGCGACCCATAAGCTTCTACTCTTTCTCGAGAGGATTGACTTAGGTTCATGAACTCCTCTCGCATCCGCTCTTCAAAAGCTTCATGCCTGAATTTAGTGAGGAAGGCCAACTTCAGGTCGTCCCATGTGCCAAAAGTTCTTGCTATTTGTCTCTCATACCACTGAAATGCCACGGCCTTGAAAATGGCAGGAAATATTACTAACCAATGCTTAGGGTTTCTGCCATTGTTAGCCACACATGCTACCATAAATTCTGCTACATGAAGATCAGGGTCTTCATTGTACTCTCCCTTAAAAATTGGCAATGGGACTACATTTGTTGGCATGTCATCAATATTTCCAGGATGAATCTGACTAGGAAGGGGACCTTGAGTCGCCATGGGGACTTCTGTAAAGAGTGCTTTTAGGGCGTCAAAGGAGACTTGGCTCCAACCAGTTGTTTAATACTCAATAGAATAGAATCAGAGAGGGACTTCGGTCTCTAGTCTGGCCAACATCTCTTCTACTTCCTTCTTTTCAACGTCTCTGAATTCGGGTTTCAAACCACTACAGAGGGGGAGATATTCCATTCTGAAAGTATCAAAACTCATTCTTCTTAGGATTGTTGTTGTGCCATCATTATAATAATGCCAACTTCTGAGGGTTTCAACAATGTATGTTGTGAAAAACACTATGTCTACCAACTTCCAGTGGGTTGCTAATTGGATAAATAGAAGATTGTTAGTGCACCAAGCATCCTGCGTACCTTGCTGTTGAGTATCCACGAACAAATTCCAACTCTTTTCCTTCTTGTTTTCGTGAACTTCCACTGACCACGACTCCTGAAGCTTTTTCCAATCTCCCACTTTATGATGTTTGGAAACTTCTCAATGAATACCAAATCTTCCATGGATAGTCATTCTCTCTACTTATGCTCTTCAGTTTGTTTCCAAACAATTTGCCACCAAGATGCAAGTTTTTGCTGCTTCAACAAGAAGAGGAAATAGTTCACCACATAGAGCTTGCATCATGATGGTAATATGTTTCTGTCATTGTGGAATGAACTTCTTGTAGAAAGTGGCTTTGGAAATAAGAATCTCAAACTCTTCAATGGAAGAAGGAACTTTGTAAGCTTCCATTGAATTCTCCTCTTCTTGGCAATGCCACTTCCTTCATTTTTAGCCTCTTCTGATGTTTTTTTATGGCAAGCTTCCCTGGCTGCGCACCAAAAATATGGAGCCCCAAGAGGAACACCAAGGAAAAGAGGATTCTACTGCAAGAAAATCTATCTTGTAACATCAACAAGCTTTTATTTCATTCTTTTGATGACCAAAACAAAGAAAACAGCAAATCTTCACACAGCATTATAGTAGATATCTCCCACGAACTTGATAGAATCAACTAATCTTCAACATCTTCACAAAATCCATCAATAGAACAACGAACATAAAAGAATACACAATTTTTGAATGGAAATCAATCACATAGTATTCATCTTCAATGTCTTTATAGTTCTCTCTCTCAATCTCTCATATATAGATACATTGTTTTAATAGAATTCTCTCTCTCTCTCTCTCTCTCTCTCTCTCTCTCTCTCTCTCTCTCTCTCTCTCTCTCTCTCTCTCTCTCTCTCTCTCTCTCTCTCTCTCTCTCTCTCTCTCTCTCTCTCTCTCAATAATACATCATCTCCTCACTATAACACTCGAGAATGACTCTCAATAATCCTTCTTAGGTCGTGGTTTCACCTCCCAAGAGGTATGTATGTGTCGAAAAGGCACCAGAGCCACTACAGTGTCTCTTCATAGCTCACTACTGTCACTGTCACTTTAGTCTTCTCTTCAATCTTCAGTAGATGCTTCTTCCATTTGTTTTAGCTCTTTTGAACTTAGATTCATCCTTTTCAAAAGCTAGAAAATTTTTCCAAAGTCACACATACATTCTATAGAACACTTACAGAAGATCTACAGAAGAGAACAGAACAGAATAGGAACAAAGCAGAGATAGAGGCTCTACAGAAGGTTTACTGAGGGTTACAGAAGGCCATCAGAGAACAGCAGATCCTCATAACTTATACTAAAACCATTCCAAACTATCAAAAACTATTCAATAAGCTTTCAAAATATTTCAACCTTCATCAATCATCAATCCATGCTTCATACATAAGAAAATCAGAACAAAACAGAAGCTATACAAAAGATATTAGAACCAATCAGAACCTCAACAGAACCTAGCAAGACATCACAAAGCCTCATATTTCTACTAAAAATCATCATGAACTTTCAAAACATAATCAATATAATCCAAAACACTCTCAAACACTTCCATTAACAACCATACATCACTCTAAATCCATCAAAAATCAACCATTTAGACCTCAAAAACAACAAAAATTAGTCAAAAATTCAGTCTTTTTTCACTCTCAACATTTGTGCATTATTGTGATAGAGGAGGAGTTGAGGCTGAAAGCCCGATAAGAAATCAACAATGGAGATGTTGGATTCTTTTCCAATGCAAAAGGCAAAGGTGGTTCCTCCACCAAAAATGATGGTGATGAAAAGAAGAAGGATAGTAAGAAGAAGTTTCAAGGAGAGTGCTTCTATTGCAAGAAGAAAGGACATGGAATCGCAGATTGTTGTGTCAAGAAGGCAGATGAAAAGAATGGTACCCTTAAAAGTAAAGAGAAAGAGACAGTCAATATGGCTGAAGTAAAGTTGGACTTATTCATGGCGACCATTAAGGAAGTGTGCTCCTCAGCGCAATAAGAATCTACCACTGACTCATGGGTATTGAATAGTGGGGCCTCTCATCACATGACCAACAAGAAAGGTCTATACATTTCTATGCAACCCCTACAAGAATCCATCATTGTGATGGTTGGAAATGATGCAAAATGCCCTACTACAAGAACATGTACTATTTCTTTTATTACTACAAATGGTGAAGTTAAAAAGCTGTCAAATGTGTTGTATGTTGTCAAAATTAGAAGAAATCTGTTATCAGTTTGCTGCCATAACTGATCTTGGTCATGAAGTGAGGTTCAAGAAGACAAGTGCAGAAATTTTTGACAGTGTTGGTAAAGTTGCTGGCAAAGGAGAAAGAAGGAACGGCTTGTATGAGCTAAGTACTCTTATAGCCGCTGGAGTGGGCACAACTAAGCTTTGGCATGAAAGGTTTGGATACATTGGATTTGCAATGTTGAAGGAGATGCACAAGCAAGCTATGGTTACTCACCTACCTACAGTGAATTGAATTGAAGGAACCATGTGAAGCTTGTATGATGGGCAAGCAACAAGGAAAGGCATTTCCACACGAAAGCAAGAATAGAGTATATGCTCCTCTAGGGTTGGTGCATGCCGACTTCTGCGGTAAGTTGCCTACACAAACCTTGGGGAAATCTTCTTATTTTATGTTGATTATTGATGACTACAATAGGAAGATGTGGGTGTACTTCCTTCGTGATAAGACTCAAGATTTTGGTAAGTTTAAAGAATGGCTAAAACTTGTTGAGAATGAAACAAGGAAAAGTGTGAAGAAATTTAGAACAAATGGTGGTGGTGATTTCAGCTCACAAGAGTTTAAAGACTTTTATAAGAGAAAAGGGATCAAGCGTCAATTGATGACACCTCCACACCTCAATAGAACAGTGTTGTGGAACGCAAGAATCGCACGATTGTGGAGATGGCAAGATGCATGCTAAAGGGAAAGGGATTGCCTAACCATTTTTGGGCTAAAGGTGTTAATACTATAGTCTACATTCTAAATCAGAGCTAACAAAGGCTCTCAAGGGAAAAATACTTCATGAGGCTTACACTGGTAAGAAACCATCTGTCTCACATTTCAGAATTTTTGGATGTGAATGTTATGCACATGCTCCAAATGAGAAGAGAAGCAAGTTAAAACCAAAAAGCAGAAAATGTATATTTTTGGGTTATAGTGATGAGAAGAAGGCTTTCAAATTATATGACCAAGAGGCAAAGAAGATCATTGTGAGCCGTGATGTGGTATTCAAGGAGCTGTCGTATACAGTGGAGGAGGAGAAGGCAAGTTCTTCCAGTTTATCATCAAGCAAAGAAATAGTCCACTATGAACCTGTCCCAAGAGTTGACCCTATCCTTAAGGAGGAGGAAGCATCATCTTTAGATGATGAGAAAAAAGTTCACCAACCTGACATCACCCCACCAGAAAATTTATTGCCGCGTTGGGTGAAGCAGCTCTATGACCACAATAATCCTATGCCTACATCTGTTGAGGAGAAGGTAGATGAACCACAGAGGTCTCAAAGAATAGAGGATCAAAGGAGGCCTTCTGCTCACATAGTCAATATGGCCTTAATGGTGGCTGAGATTATGAGAGAAGTAAAGAAGCCAACTGACTTAGAAGAAGCACTTGCAGATCCAACATGGAAGGCAGCTATGCAAGCCGAGTATGACAGCATAATGAAGAATGACACTTGGGAGCTAGTGGATCGGCCAACCAAGTGGAAGGTTATTGGCACCAAGTGGATCTGGAATGTAAATTACAAGGCTCATGGTACCTTACAAAACTACAAAGCCAGATTGGCAACCCAAGGATTTTCACAGGTTGAAGGGTTTGATTTTCAAGAGTCATTTGCCCCAACTGCTAGAGTTACCACTATTTGCACAATACTTATAGTGGCTGCCCACAAGCAATGGCCAGTTTACCAAATGGATATTAAGTCAGCGTTCTTAAATGGTGACCTCAAGGAGGAGCTATATGTGGGCTCAGCCACTAGGGTTTGAGGCCCCACATTTTGAGAACAAAGTGTGTAAGCTGAAGAGGCATTGTATGGGCTGAAACAAGTCCGCCTAGAGCATGGTACCAATGGATAGATAAGTTCTTTTTAAGCTTAAACGTCAAAAGATGTGCCTCAGATGCTAACTTGTATGTTTACAAGGATGGTGAAAAGTCTATAGTGATTGTCCTATATGTGGATGGCCTTCTTATCACAGGTGACTATTAAGATATAATCAACCAACTTGAAAGGCTTTGAGTTTTGAGTTTCAAATGGTAAACTTGGGCTTGCTGCACTATTTTTTGGGAATTGAAATTTGGTAAGAGATAGGAAATATCTTCATCTCTCATAAGAAGTATGCATGGGAGATCTTGAAGGCATTTGGCATGACCAAGTGCAAGGAGATAGCTACACCTATGGAGGTGAATGCAAAGTTATCCGTTGAGGATACATCAATACTAGCACACATTGGGAGGTACATGTCAACAGTCTGATCTACTTGTGTAACACTAGACCACATATCAGTTTTGCTATTGGTGTTTTGAGCAAGTTCTCAAACAAACCTCATGAGATTCATTGGAAAGCTAGGATGCGGGTGCTTAGATACTTGAAGGAAAATCTTAACTATGGTATCACATAGAGTTCCGAAACTTCTCTTTTGGAGAAGTGTGACTCAAATTGGGTAGAAGACTGTGATTCCAGGATGTCAATTTCTAGTTATTGTTTCTCTTTGGCTTCAAGAATTTTCTCTTGGATTAGTAAGAATTAGCCAAACAGTGGCATTGTCTTCTATCGAAGTAGAGTACAAGGCAGCTTGTTTTGTTGCATGTAAAGCAGTATGGTTAAGAAGGATCCTATGGCATATGGGAGTGTAGGATGAAGAACCAATTGTGCTGAGATGTGACAATCAAAGTTACATCGCCATCACCAGAAATCCATTGTTTCATGTGTGCACCAAACATATAGAGATCCAGTATCACTATATGCATGATTTGATCAAGGATGGGATAGTGGAATTGATCTACTGTCCAATAGAGGAGAATGAAGTGGATATCTTCACCAAAGCACTTACGAAGGATCTCCTTCAAGTTCATCTTCAAAGACTTGGCATTGGGTCTTGAGGAGATAGTTCACCTGCTGGTGGACATTGCGGGGTGGTGTTAGATATGCTCAATGCCTCACCCTTATAAGGTGCCACCAATGATTCATGGTGCTCAAAGTTGTAAGGCCCCCATTGTGAGGAGAAGCCATATGTGAGCCCAGATATTTGGTAAGTCCTTACTTGTATGTCAAATGAGGTCTATGTGATCGGATGGCAAAAAGGTGATCGTTATGGGTCTAATCTTTGGGTTAGATGGAGTAGTTAAGCTGGTAGCAACTCGAGGCACATTGTATCAAGTTGCGGGGTAAGGGAGTTATCAGGGGGGCCTATTTTGGGGTCCAGGGGCCGCAGAAGTGGCTATGACCCCTGGCTGGGGGGTCCCAAGGGGGTCAGCGGTCCCCCTCGTGGGGCTCTGAGGGCAATGCCCTCAACTCTACAATAAAGGAAATATTACGTGGTCGACTCTGGAGGCTCATACAGTAGGTCGGTCAGGCTGACCTAACCACCTTCATGGGCTATAAAAGCTAAACCCCTTTACAGCCTTCCATTATCTATCTTTCACCCAATCAGAGTTGTTCCAGCTAGCCTTGAGCTCTTCACCTATCTTTTGTCTAGATCGCCATCTAAGCTTCATAGTGCAAGCACACGGGTGGGCAGAGCCATCTTTGTATTAGTTGTTTGGAGCTAAAGAATTTTTTTATTCTCCTCTTATCTGTTGTGTGCTCTCTATCTCTTTCTCAGATTATGTTCACTGCGCGTGTAATTTTTACATACGCTAGTATGTAGTCACATAAGCATAAATTGTATTGAGCCTTTGTGAGGAATGGAAGCACTATTTAGAAAGCAAAAAATATTATCCATGTTGGAAGGTGGAGAGAAACATCTTTTGCGCATTGTTTTTTGTAATCGATTACACACTAGTACGAGAAAAGAGAAGAAATGTGTAGTATTGATTAGCAATGCTTGCACTACTCATGCTAATAGCTAGAGAGCAAGTTGAAGATTGTGAAAGGAGAAGGGAATACTAGGTGAAAATATGGCGGCTTCATAAATCATTAATTAAGATGAGAGTTTATGAAGATATTTTATTCGAAAAAATTAGCACTGGACTAGAGAAGCTTCATTCAAAGAGGCCATCTTCATTCAAGGGTGGCTTGATAGATAATATGTGGATTGTTTACAAGGAACCTTCTATGCTAATCCAACTACTAATCATGCTTGGCTGCAGTTGCAGTGCTTGTACATTGTCAAGTAAGGCATCTTTTTCAGATGACTGTGTGGAGCTAGAGACTGCAAGCTGTAAATATTGAACATCTATGCAAAATCAGATCAAGGTGACAAGATTGAGAAGGTTACAGCCAACTCCTTACGTAAAGTTCTGACACTTGATGATTGTGATATTGTGATTGCAGTGCTTGACTCAACAGTAATTGTTGCTTTGGGATATGCAACAAAGGTTATTCCTTTCCAAAAAGGACAAATGAGGTCTTGTTATCTGGGATACACATTTTTTTTAGCCTTCTTGAAAGATTCGAGATTTTTGCAGTCAAGTGGTGAAGCATTTGTAAGAAAAAAAAGCCCTCAAAGTTTTAAGAAAAAACAAAAACGTGAAGGAAAAGATTTTAATCTTTTAAAACACATCATGTTTGAAGAGGGAAGAAAAACTATATAAAGGGAAGACACTAAGGAAGTGGGAATGCTCTTTAGTTTTTTTCTCAAGTCTTGATTTTGAGGGGAGGAGGGTCAGACCCAAGCTTAGGAGAAAATTTTGTACACTTCAAACTTCTACAAGCAGGAAGAAAAAAGCTTAATGTACCACAACAATCAAAATTAGAGGCATGAAGATTGTGTGCGGGTTTTTTTTTTTGAACTAGAGTTTCTTTACTTTAGTTTTTAAAGGTTGTAGATACTCTCCATTACGTGTGTTCTCAGTGTGTTAAAGGGTACGAGAGGCATAGTAGTTGTTTATTTGGGATCAGGTTTGCTAGTGTTTGGTTATGAATTATAGTACTTTATAAGTCAAGTTGAGCACCCACAATCACTTTACTAGCACTCCTTGTCATCTCCTTTTCAGGTCATGTGAGAGGATTATCTTCGAACACTGGTCATGAAATATCTTTTTCTGTGCCCCCACTAAGGAGTGCTGAAAATTTTGACTTTGTTTGAGATTTATGAATTCTTTTGCAAGAAACTATTTTCTGATGGCTAGTTCTTCTCCAAATTTTCATGGTACAAAAGGAGAGGATCCTCAACGATTCCTAAAAAAAATGGAGCTTGGATGTACTAACTCAACCTTGAAACTTCAAATTTTGAAAATTCAGTTGTTGGATGAAGGTAGAAAGTGGCTTGGAGGTTATGAAAAATTTCTCAAATTGAGAAATCCTCCTATTCTTATGAAATATAAAGTTACCAAACAAGCATTTCTTTAGCGATTTAAAGAAACTGAGACTTTACATGACCTTTGGCAAAAAAAAGAAACTTGCTAGAAAAAAGAAGACCAAACCATAGAATTTTTCACCTTAGAATACACCCCACTTTAGGATCATTGGAAGACATCCCTAGGTCTAGGAGAGAGAGTACTCAAAATGTTAAAAATAAAATATTTTGTGAAAATTTGCAAGGACATGTGAGAACAAAATTAGAAATTAAAGAGCCAAGCACTTTTGAAGAAACAATAATGATAGCAATAGGAAAAGAAAGAAAAATTGAGAAGATAAAAAAAGAGAACCATAGAGATCAAACATTGAGAATAGAAACCAAAACTGGCAAGGGAATGGGTAAATTATCAGATTTTAGCAAGACATAATGCTCAATTAGCTCTAAAAGTTAAGGGCTAATTGTCTGGGCAAACACAAAACATGAGATTAGGAACATTGAGAGGAAGACCCTAGGGAAGAGGTAGTGGGGGACCTATAAGACAAACTAGTCAAGAAAATTTAGGAGGTGAAAGAGAAGGAAATGGGAGAGGATATTTCTGAAGACCAATTGTGACTTGTTTTTCTTGTGGAGAGAGAGATTATATAAGCACAAATTGTCCATATCCAGCTAGAGCAAGAGGGGATATGCATCGTTTACCTCAAAATCTTTCAAACAGACGATGATTTTGGGATAGAAATAAAACCAAAAAGCTGTCAAATATTATGTAGTACTTTCAAAAGAGAGTGTTACCTTTGAGGGGCTATACCAGTCTGCGAGAGAGAAGCTATGAGGCATCCATCATTAAATGACATCATCACAGTGTGTTTTTAGAAAGGAGATCTTTTAGGCTAATTGTGAATGAGGAAAATCTTGAAGAGGAGTAGAAAAGCCATGATAAAAAAGGAGGGAGGGTAATTCAAACTCAATCTGGTCTCGTGGAAGGTGGTTGTTTATCTAGAACAATTTACACTAGCATGTGGTCACAAAAGAATAAATTGTGTTGAGCCTTTATGAGGAATGGCAGCACTATTTAGAAGCAAACTATTATCCATGTTGGAATGTGGAGAGAAGCATCTTTTGTACATTGTTTTTTGGGGTCCATTACACATTAGTACGAGGAAAAACAAGGAAGATGTAGTACTGACCAGCAATGCTTGCACTACTCATACTAATAGCAAGCTGAAGATTCTGAAAGGAGAAGGAAATACTAGTTGAAAATATGGCAGCCTCATAAATCATTGGATAAGATGAGAGTTCATAAAGATATATTATTTGGAAAAATTAGCACTAGACTAGAGAAGATTCGAAGAGGCCATTCTCATTGAGGAGTGGCTTGATAGATTATATGTGGATTGTTTACAAGAAACCTTCTATGCTAATCCAACTAGTAATCATGTTTGTTTGCATTTGCAATGCTTGTGCATTGTCAAGCAAGGCAGTTTTTCAGAAGACTATGTGGAGCTAGGCGGCCAACTCCTTACGTAAAGGTTCACTTGATGATTGCGATGTGATTGCAGTGCTTGACTCAAGAGTAGTTGTTGCTTTGGATGTGCAACAAAGGTTATTCCTTTCCAGAAAGGACAAATGAGGTGTCTTATATGGGATGCACATTTTTTTGAGTCTTCTCAAAAGATTCAAGTGTTTTCGGGTCAAGTGGCAAATCGTTTTTTTTTTTTACATTTAAAGAAGCCTCAAAGTCTTAAGCAAAACCAAAAGGTGAAGGAAAAGCTTTTAAGCTTTTAAAACACATATCATGTTTGAAGAGGGAAGAAAAACTATATAAAGGAAAGACACTAAGGAAGGGGGGCTGCTCTTTGGTTTTTTCTCAAGTTTTGATTTTGAGGGGAGGAGGGTCAAACCCAAGCTTAGGAGTAAATTTTGAATACTTCGAACTTCTACAAGGAGGAAGAAAAAAGCTCAATGTACCACAACAATCAAAATTAGAGACATAAAGATTGTGTGTGGTTTTTTTTTAAACTAGAGTTTCTTTACTTTATTTTTCAAAGGTTGTAGATACTCTACATTATGTGTGAGTGAACACATCTACAAAAGTGGTTCACTCTCTAGGTTCAATGGTGGGAACAACTCATTTCTTCATCTAACAACTCTCTACAAAAGTGGTTCACTCTCTAGGTTCAGTGGTGGGAACAACTTGTTTGTTAGATAATGACCAACGTTGAACAATGTCATGCCATAAAAACAACTAGGTATGACCCCACTTATATTGCTTCAATGTCATTCTGTGTGTTAGCATCACATAGAATCGACCATTAGAGAACCATGTCCTACTCCATCCTTATTTGGATCGAAATCCTGACTGAGGAGGAACTTCATATTGATAGTTGCCTAGGGACATGGGATTTCTTAATAGATGTCCTCACAAACATCACTCATGGGCATAAGGCCAAGTGACATGGACCACTAAGCTACCATGGAATACAACCCTAATTTTTATGTCTAGCTTTTGTAGTAAGATCCTATATTATCAAACTTGTCTAACTTTTCTTGTACATTTCCTAGATTCAATTTGTAAATGCACTCCATTCATTTCTTTTTCTTTCTTTTTCCATCCTTGTATAATAAGCACTCTTGACCCATGCAAAATCACACTTTCACCATTAACCTTCATTGCAAGCTAGGAAGCATTGCAAAATTTTAGAGAATGGGAGGGGATAATCACAAAGAGCAACCAAGGAGAAGACTGATGCTATGGCCAAGTTTAGATTCACAAAGCATGAGATGGGTAATGATGGAATGAAGATTGACCAACCTAGACATGACATTATAGGAAAAACTAAAACAAACATTGTTCTTGAGTACCCAACACAACTCCACAATGAACAGGATCCACTCAGGAATTCTTGAGGCTTTAGTCACAAGATACATGAGGAATGTGGATCTCAATGCTTCTATGAGAAACACCATCTATCTATGGCCAAAGTGCTCCCTGAGGCTAGTGATTCTAAGGAAGTCATGATGGGAAGTAGGGAACCAACAAGGGGAAAAGCAAGGCAACCATAGTTGGATTTGGAGATATACTAACTGCCATCATCAAGGAAGCATTAAATGACCCTAACATGGTTAGGGAGTTGTTGATGAGTACAAGGGAAGAAAAGGCAACACTGTCTATGAAGGAAGTGATGTAAAAGCAAAAGACACAAGAGAGAAAGCATCCAGTGCACTAGGAAGATAGGACAAGCACAAGAAGAAGAGGGCTCCCAGCTATCTCAAACTAGGAAAATGCTACAAACTTAGAGGGAAATGAAGTTCAAAGAAGAGAGGGGGAAATGGGCCAAAGAAGCACAACAAGCCGATATCTCTAAGGATCATGCAGATATATGGGCCCCTTTCCTTCCACTGAACGTTCCAGCATGTGAATGACACCTCGTAACACGATTTGAGTTGTGCATGTGGTGCAAGACTTGGAGAATTGGGAGAGGGGCCAACCATCCTCCATTCACCCATAGTATAGATCCTATCAAGCCAAGTGACTTGTGGCATGGTGTTTGCATGGCTATTTACCATGTGTACAATGTGATCTTTAGAACCACAAAGAAGTTTCTCCCTCGTGTGTCAAGGAAACCCCTCAAAAAAATGCTTTCTTGGGCCTCCTCTCCTTGGCCTCTATATACATGTTTGACCATAGTATATGTTACTAAATGCACTTAATTTCCCATTCACCACTTCAAGGCCATCACTTGACTTCATTTAATATAATATATGAATTTTCTCTCAAGTTTGTGCTCATTGTTTTGAAGTCAAATGGTGGCCCTAATGTGGCGAGCAAGGAATGATATGAATTTATTAATATTTATTGCAACCAAATGTGTATATGGGCTAAGATCTCCCTACTTGCATGCATGCAAGGAGGAGGCTCAAATAAGCATCCTTTTGAGGAGGATTTTGAAAAACGGGAGGAGAGTAACAATGCACAATAGAAGGTATAAAGGACCAAAAAAAAATTGATGGAAATTTACTATACTAATGTAGTCCACAATAGGTAGATTGACATCATTGTGATGAAACCAACTTCCCACAATCATGTCAACAAACTCTACAAGAGGAGGATGAATGTTATGCATGTGGCTACTACCTTCTCTTTGGGCCACTTGGAACAAAGGTATTCATATTTTGCTATTGTCTTCATTTTATGGCAAGAGTTTTTACTAAGTATGAGTTTGAAAGGTGTTTTTTCTCCACCTTTGAGAAAAAAGCTTCACTCATCCAATATTATTTTGTGGGTCAAGGTTTATTATTTACTTCCTTGGGCTTGACAATGGAGAGAGAGAGGCTTTGGATAGATATAAAGTAGCCATCTTGATCGTGTAGCATACAAGGCCTGCACAAAGCTTGAACTCCACTTTAATATTGTCATTGCGGTATTGCAATAATGGCTTTGATAGAGCAGCTCCATCATTGGTATTGTTTGATGGATCTAACATGTGATCCCTAAGAAGTACAAGTTTCATGTAGAATTCACAAGTTTATCAAAAACTTTTTGCATACTTGCAAAATGATAATAATATGCATTCTTATTCTAATTTACAAAAGCAATGTCTTAATGTTATTCTTATTTGTACAATCAAAAATTTTATAATAACATACATTTTACTGGATAAAGCAAACTATTTTAAAGTTGAACACGTGCATTGAACCACATAATGCCACAAAACCTACACTATATGCAAAAAAAAAGGTGTTCATTATAAGCAGTTGTGCACTATAGTTCAACTCTAATTATGTTCTAGATGATTTTACACTATATGCCCAAGAACATGCACTTAATCTAACCATGGGCCTTTGAGATGGATACTTATGCTAAACTACCATAGATAAAAAAATGAAACCCATCTAAAAGAAGCGAGATTCATACTCTTAACCTTGTACATTCCTTGTTTGCTAATATCATTGAGCTACAGGAATTGCATGTCAAGTAATTGTAAAATAACATAGAATGATATAATACATTGTTTGTTGGGAAGATCTGTCTACTGGTGCTATAAATCTATAAATGTCTTCCCTCTTTCATACTACACTACGAACATGTTTGGCTGGCTGGGGACCATTCCACTCTCCTTGGAATTACTACCATGCATGTGAATGACAACTTGCGACATGATTTGAGTTGTGCACTTGGTGCATGACTCGGAGAGTTGGTGGGAGAGGGGCCAACCATCCTCCAATCACACACAACATAGATCCTATCAAGCCAAAGTGCCTTGAGACATTGTTGTTGTACCATGTATGGTGTGCAACCTTTAGAACCACAAAGAAGTTTTTCTCTCAACCTTTAGAACCACAAAGATCCTATCAAGCCACATCACTTGCGACATGGTGTTTACATGGATGTTGTACCATGTGAAGTGTTCAACCTTTAGGACCACAAAGAAGTTTCTCTCCCCTCCTTCAAGGATCCCCCTCGAGCAAATGCTTCTTTGGGCTTCCTACCCTCAGCACATGTTTGACCATAATATAGGTTACTAGATGCACTTAGTTCACCACTCACCATGTCAAGGCCATCACTTGATTCCATTTAATAGAATATATGAATTTTCTCTCAATTTTTTGCTCATTTCTTAGAGCTAAGTCGTGACCCTAACTTGGCAAGTAGGGAATCATGTGCATTTATTAATATTTATTATAGCCAAATGTGTGTATAGGCTGAGATCTCCTTATCCACATGCATGCAAGGAGGAGGATCAAAGAAGCATCCTTTTGAGATGGATTTTGATAAAGGGAAGGAGAGTAGCAATGCATAATAGAAGGTGCAAATGACCAAAAAAGAGTTTATGGAAATTGACTATATTAACCTGGTCCACAATGGGCACATTGACGTGGTTGAGATGGAACCAACTTCCCACAATCACCTCAAGGAGCTCTCCAAGAGGACGAAGAATGCTTTGTAAGGTGGTAGGAAGAATGTCATGCATGAAGGTGCTACCTTCTCTTTGGGTCACTTGGAAGAAAGGTATTCATATTTTGCTATTCTTGGTGTGAACCTTGATTTTATGGCAAGTTTTGACTAAGCATGAGTTCAAAATGTGGTTTTTCTCCACCTTTGAGAGAAAACGTTCACTCATCCAAAGTTGTTTTGTTGGTCAAGGCTTCCTCTTTACTTTGCTGGGATTGAAAATGGAGAGGGAGGCTTTGGATAGATATAAAGTAGTCATCTTTGTTGTGTAGCATACGGGGCATGCACAAGCCCAAACTCCTTTTTACATGTGAACCTTGGCATTGGGAGGTGCCAAATCATGATTTCCTTGATGGATGAATGTCCTTTTATTTATGGTTATAAACTCTATACTTCCATTCTAGTATTGCAAAATGCATTTGGAAGAGTGGCTCCATCATTGTATACCATCTCATCGAACCCTAGCTACTAGTACGAGTTCTATGTAGAATTTACAAGTTTATAAAAAAAATATCACCATGCTTGCAAATGATAATAATATACATCATTATCATCATTTATGTAATCAAAATTTTTATATTGGACTTTCAACCTTGTACATTCCTTGTTTGCTAATATCAATGAGCTACAAGAATTATCTGTCAAGCAATTGAAAAATAACACATAATAATATAATATGTTGTCTATTGTGGAAAGATCCATCCAACTCCTCGATGATGCAAATCTATGAATTTCTTCCGTCTTTTGTATCACACTACTAGAATTTGTGGCTAGCTAGGAACCATTCCATTCTCCTTGGAATTACTACCTTGAATGTGAATGACAACATGTAACATGATTTGAGTTGTGCATGTGGTGCAAGACATGGAGAGTTGGGATAGGGGTCAACTATCCTCCATTCACCCACAAGATAGATCTTATCAAGCTAGGTGACTTGCGGCATGGTGTTTTCATGGTAGTTGGACCATGTGCAATGTGTGATCTTTAGAACCACAACGAAGTTTCTCTCCCCTTTGTCAAGGAACCCCCTTGGGAAAACAGTTCTTTGGGCCTCCTCCTTTGGCTTGTACACATGTTTGACCATAATAACATGTAAGATGTAACATGATTTGAATTGTGCATGTGGTGCAAGACATGGAGAGTTGGGATAGGGGTCAACTATCCTCCATTCACCCACAAGATAGATCATATCAAGCTAGGTGACTTGCGGCATGGTGTTTTCATGGTAGTTGGACCATGTGCAATGTGTGATCTTTAGAACCACAAAGAAGTTTCTCTCCCCTTTGTCAAGGAACCCCCTTGGGCAAACACTTCTTTGGGCCTCCTCCTTTGGCTTGTACACATGTTTGACCATAATAAATGTTACTAAATGCACTTAATTTCCCATTCACCACATCAAGGCCATCACTTGACTCCATTTAATACAATGTATGAATTTAATCTCAATTTTGTGCTCCTTGCTTGGAGTCAAGTGGTAGCCCTAACATGATAAGTGGGGAATCATGTGCATTTATTAATATTTATTTCAAACAAATGTGTATATCAACTAAGATCTCCTTGCTTGCATGCATGCAAGGAGGAGGCTCAAATAAGCATCCTTCTAAGGAGAATTTTGACAAAGGGGAGGAGAGTAACAATGCATGATAGAATTTGTAGAGGACCAAAAAAGAGTCAATGGAAATTGACTATATTGACCTAGTCCACAACTGGCAATTTAACATGGTTGAGATGGAACCAGGTTCCCACAATCACTTCAATGAACTCTTTGAGAAGAGGAAGAATGCTCTATAGGGTAGTAGGAAGAATGTTATGCATGCGGGTGTCCTACCTTCTCTTTGGGCCACTTGGAACAAAGGTACTCATATTTCCTATAGTTGGGGTGTACCTTCATTTACTACAAGAGTTTGGAATGAGCATGAGTTCAAAATGTGGTTTTTCGCCATCTTTGAGAGAAAAACTTCACTTGTTCAAGATTGTTTTGTTGATCAAGGTTTCTTCTATGCTTTGTTGGGCTCGAAAATGGAGAGAGAGGCTTTGGAGAGATATAACATAGCCATCTTTGTTGTGTAGCATACAGGGCCATTCACAAGCCCAAACTCCACTTTACACATGAAGTTTGAAAGTTGGGAGGTGCTAGATAGATTCCCCCAATATGGTGGACGAACATCCTTTTATTTATTGTTATAAATTTTACACTTCTAGTGTAGTATTGCAATAATGGCTTTGGTAGAGTAGCTCTATGATTATATACTATCTACTGATCCCAAAGGAGTATAAGTTTCATGTAGAAGTTACAAGTTTATCAAAAACTTTTAGAATACTTGCAATTGATAATAATATACATTATTATTCTCATTTATACAATTGCAATTTTTAAAGTAACACAATTTTAGTGGATAAAGCGAACTGTTTTAAAATTAAACATGTGCATTGAACCACATAATGTTGCACAATATAAACTATATGCAAAAAAGAGGTGCACTATAAGCGAAAAAAATGTGTACTATAGTTCAACTGTAATTATTGTCCATGTGATCTTACACTATAAGCTTAAAAACATGCACTTAATAGAACCATGGACCTTTGAGATGGGTACTTGTAGTGAACTTTTATAGAAAGCAAAATGAAACCTACTTTAAAAGCAAGATTTGGACTTTCAACCTTCTACATTCCTTGTTTGCTAATATCATTGAGCTACAATAATTGAATGTCAAGCAATGGAAAAATAACATATAACAATATAATATATTATCTATTGGGAAAATCTATTTGACATCTCCTTGAGGATGTAAATCCATGTGTAAAGTGGAGTTCGGGCTTACATAGGCCTTGTATGCTACACAACAAAGATGGCCAGTTGATATATATCTAGAGTCGTAGAGAGATCTCATCCTTCATAGTTGGACTAGCGATAGTGTATGTGGTGGCCATTACCTCTTAGCTATTACATTTCACATTCTCCCTTAGTCATTAAACATTGTTATATCTTGTAAGAAAAGCTTTATGCTACTAGAGGACAAGTAGCTTATTGGCTTCTGTTGTTGCTAGAATTTGACTTCTTGGTGAATGTAAGAAAAGGAAATCAACACTTTATGGCTAACCACAAACCATATATTGCCAATAGAGGATCTAGGTTGCACTATTACAAGTACGAGATTTGTATAATACAGAAAATATGGGACTATTATATGATGACCCCCAAAAATACAAGGTATGATATGAGGACATTTCAACAAATATAATGATTACCATATTGGATAAAGGAAATGATTAGTGGGAAAACCTTTTTGTACAAAACATTATTTTGTATGAAAGAATCTTTTGTCAGATATCTTTAATAGAAAAGAACTTTATCATGTGAAAGAATATGGCATATTTCCCTATAAAAATGGTGTTGCATTATGTATAACATGTCTAATCAATCTCTATAATAACCAAGGGATTGTAAAAGATAAAGGTGAGGACAACAAATCGCAATGAGCTATTTGAGTATAAAATTGAACTTAATGGGCTCTTATGGGTTTGATAAGCTTAAAAATTAGGATAATTAATTAAAATGATTAATTTATGTTGATAAATAATTAAAATAAATAATAAATAAATAAACATAAATTAAAATATCCATTTAAATAAATAAATAATAAATTAAAATAAATTAAAATATCCATTTAAATAAACTTAGAGTTTACTTTAAATATATTTGAAGTTACTTCAAAAATAAATCTTAAGTCTAGATTTTCTATTTGAATTAAAATTATTTAAATATATTTTCAAACTTAGAGAAAAGAAGCAACTCTATTTTATAAATTATTCTTCAAGTAAACTTATTTAAAAATAAAGGGAGACTAAGAAAATAGTGATGGCTTTACTTGACAAAATCATCTTTCAAGCACACTTGTTTAGGAGTAGGAAAAAACTTAGAGAATAGTAACAACTTGAAGAATATATTCTACAAGTAGAATTATTTAGGAGTATAGGAAAACTCAAAATGTTTAGTGGGGCTAAACTCAAAAGGATAGTATTCAAAATTATGATCACAAAAATTGGAGTCACTCAATATATTTGCAATGATGTATGGAATATACAAGACTACTTAGAGCTTGGAATTACCTTCCATTTTGTGTATTCTCTAGTGTAACTACTACCATGTCATTGCATTTTGTGGCCAAGGCCTCTGAACTCAACATGGTGATGATATAAATATAGAAAAGCAAGTGGATTTCCTAGGTGTGCCCCAAATGTCCTGAAGTTTGCAATTTTGGTTGCATAAATTAATAAGTCTCATGATTAAGCACCCTTTTATTTTGTGATCATAATTGTTATATATTGCAATTGTTTTGTAACATTATTCATAACCACTCAACCATTGAATGTCTAGAATCTCATCCTCAATATAGCAATGTTTCATGTGCACTTGAGCATATCACCATCATTGTGCAATGTAGTTGATGTACTCAAGCATTGAATATCTACAATTTTCTCATCAGTATAACAATCATTCTTGTGCATTCAAGCATACCTATGTGTTTCACATATGTATAGAAGTTAGTTATGTATACATTAATGTACATGTCATCATTTTGTAGGCTAACTCATGTGCACTCAAGTGATTCATAATAAACATGTAAACAGTTAATCGATAAATGATAGGAATAGCAAAAATGATTTACTCCACAAACAATTGGGTCACAAAAGTACATGAATGCAATGCAACTAACTCATATACAATTGGGTTGCAAAACACATTATTAACTCTAAATGATTGAGTCAAATCATGATTTCATGTCATTCAAACTTGTATACACATTCCATTCAAACCACAATTGAGATGACAATTCAAATCATGATCAATAATATAATTACTCATTTGATTCAAATCATAATTACAATAATCCACACAAGACATTATCAAATACTGAAAATTTTAAATTTAATATCACAATAAAAGAACTTAGGAAAGGAAAGCCAACTATTTGCACAATTTGTATTAATGAGAATTATTTATGCATCGTTATTCGGGCAAAGACCACTATATTCATTGAGGCAAAATACATGGGTATATGGTGCTATGTGGCTAATGAATCTCTTAATGCTTGGACTCTTGTGAGGCTCATCCATGTTATGGCTAAGCTACAAATTTCATCTAATTGCTCCACAAAAATTTACTCCCCACAAGTTGGATATGGAAAGCCTAGCTATAGAAGCTTATATACTATGTATCGAATCGAATACTTTTCTTACTTTGCATTAAAGGAGAGGGGATTCGATGAGAAGCATTCTAGTTCCATGTGCTCATGAAGATTGTGTAAATGTATCATTTTATCCATGGATTGGTTTGTTGGTTGAGGAGAATATGTTGCTTGTACCTTTAACTCTATATTTGTGCCCTAGTCAATAACCCGAATGAACACCCTCAATATTTTGGCGAGTGAAACATGATGTTTTTCATGTGCAAATCATTATAAATTAAATTTTTTTAATGTAGCACATGCATCATATTCACAAAGCAACCATTAAGGAAAGGGCATTCTCTTGGACTCTTATATATCAATCATCGTCATCAAGCAAGTTAACAAAGTCTCAAGGGGGCATAACATCTGCATCTCTCTTGGAATGAGAAACATCTAGCCAATGTTGCAAATCTTACCCATTCCAATAATGAAATACAAGCCCCAAAAGCACCTTATGACTACCCACAACAACTCCTAAACAATGCACAACACCAAGGTAGTGAAAGAATATGTGTATTCTCTCTAATGTAGCTTGTGTGTCTAATGGGAGAACTCCAACATGTCTTTAATAGTACTTTGCTACATATACTTCTTCCAAAAATCCCTCCTCTGCAACTCTCACTACTCAAACCGTACTTGAGCCACCATTACTAAACGGAGAATAATAACTACAATTGATTCGATCCATAGAAAAAATATTAACAATTGGACAAGGTGGATTGGGTTGCTTATGTGACCAAACATCTATGACTCCATGCATGCTTGTATGACTTCTTTAACTAATGGGTTCTAGAAACTATTGTATAGCTAACAAGACTAAGATAGGGTCATTCTTATTGTAGATTTTCCATAGCTTCATGACTACTTGAGTCTTCCTCTTTATAGTTGGAACAAAAAATTGAATATCTTTTGATATTTCCTAAACCTCAAAGTTGAATGCCCTCGAGGTTGGATCGCGGATCATTCCAGTATAGCCAATCTAATTACACTTCTTGATATTTTTAATTGGCTAGATGTATGAAGGCCTCATGCGTATCAACACTCAGCCATCCTCATAAGGATACCACTATTGAAAGCTTTACACTCTTATTTTGTGAGTGTCTCTCTCTTCTTATGCTTTTTTGCCACCAACATGCACCATAGAGACCTAAAATAAGGACAAATTTTATTTTTTAAAATAAAAAATTGCATTCATTAACTATTATCATTATTATTATGTAACCATTTATTATTTTAATTAAAATATTGTGGATTGATCATAGAGACTAATCCTTCTTGGTTTTGTAAGTAAATCATTTAGGATCACTATATATGTATGTCTAAATCATTTATGATCTTTGATGAGCACTAAATATTAGGGTGTTTATTGCCTAAGCATGTTACTGTTTGACATAAGCATGCTATGATATGGCTAGTATGACACAAAGACATGCTATACAACAACTATTGCATCTTTGCACATATGCTATATAAAGCTAATGTTTAATATGAGTTTGTAGAAAAACTCATTTCGTTCTAAAAATGGTGCAAGATGTAACACATTAAACCAATATTTCTTATCACCTTAGGTGTATTTCTTTCTAATAATAAACACACTAGCATAAGATGCATGTAGCTTGACACCAAGGTGATCCTAATCCAAATGCTTGAGTGCACAAGCAAAGCCTCTGTTCAAGAGCGGATGTTGTAATGTGCCCATTACTGAGGCATTTTTCTAACGACCATTAAGTCTCAAAATTTCAAATCTTAGTTTATAGATTGACAAAAATTAGTTTTTATTAAATGAACTTGGTTCACCAAGGTGCCCATGCATTTTAACTAGGCTAAATGATAAGCTTAGTTTGATAAATTTGTTAGTCTTTGATGAGAACACAAAAATTGAGCATACTAGAACGAGGTATTGTGTGTAATGAACATGTTTACTAATTTGTGTAGGTATAACAAGCTCAAAAAATCAAATGATCTACCAACAAAGCAAGAAATTGAAACTCAAGTGTGAACAAAACTTAAAAGCATAAAAAAGAGACATTAAAGAATAGTAAATAAGGAACAATTGATAGAGATGTGTTTCTAAGGGTACATAGCTTGAAAGAGACAATCCGCTGCTTTGTGGAATGCATTGAGCTAACCACCCCCTCCCCCCATTTCTCCTACATAAGCATCCATTATGGACCATATAGAGCATCATCTCTCTCATTCATATAGTAGATTTAAGAATCAATACCATGGAGAAGTACAAGAGATGTGGATTACTCATCTTGTGAAATAAGATACGCCATATTTTGAGGTGTGACGAAGAGGACTAAATGCTACTGCAACATTATGTATAAGATACCTCTTTAGGTACACACGAGCTTAGCCATTGGGCTCTCAACATGGTCCTCTTACTATTGAGAAGAGTACAATCACATTTGGTCTAACCTTATAAGATAAGCAAGTCCCATCCAAGGTGGGATAGTTTTTTGACACTCATACTACAATGTGATGATATAAAAACCTTTTGAATAAATATTTTATTTCACATTTTTTTCGTCTGATAAAGGCATACCAAGCAACCCTATTCAACAAGTTATAAAAGGAACTCACTTTAATGTTTAATAGCTTGGTAGTGTAAACCATTTAGATAATCAAATAAACTTTTTTTGTGTGTAAAAAGTAGGAGAGTTCAATGTGTTTCACAATATGATAGTATAAATTATTCAAGTAATCAAAGAAATTATAGGTAAGTGATTAGAAAGTAACAGAGTTCAATCCAAATGATTGAACTCTAAGGGTGGATGGAACCCATAAGTCTCATATCTTTTCAATCAAATGATATTTAGAAAGAGTTTATAGATTGAGAGCTCTCTTGCTTCTATAATAAACAAACATTATTTTAAGGGATGGAATTCATAATTATGCTATGATAGAGGGTTAACACATAGCTCCCCTCCATTAAGGCTAATTTTGATGCCAAATGGACCATCTAATCAAATTCATCAATGACAAGATTAGCAAATACAAAAATAAATTCATAGCATGTGTGGTCAAATATAATATTCCCACTCGAAAATATTACCAAACTTGACTCCTCGCATGCTGCGTAAAACCTGTGCAAGGTTATCTCCCGCATTGTATTTACCAATAGTTTAATCCGTACCCCGCACACGCAAAAATGAGGCCTCCGCATTGTGAAATCGAGCCCGGGGGTTCAAGACTGCATAATCGCGGGGAAACACCCTCTTGGGAGTGGACAAAATGGATAATAATGAAAATAATGCAAATTTATTTTACTAATTCCCCCAGCCGATGCATGGCTGGAGGGAAGGGAATGGGAGAAGGGGGTGATGTGGTGTAGTGTTGTCCAGGGGGGGAGCCATGCATCGCCACGTGGTGGCTACCATCTTCCCTCCCCCTTAGGCTATAAAAACCCCCCTTACCTTCGGATTGTAACTGGGGAAGGAGCCTAAGATGCTGCCGTGTGAGGGGAAGTCTGCGTGTTGTGCACGAGAGGTGTAGAAGGAGGACACCGATGTGAAGCCGTCAGGCTGGAGTTGTCACCGCCAAGAAGACGCCACCCTCATACGTCTGCTACCGCCGCCATAAATCTTTACCCCTCCCCAATCATTGGGGTCCTTCCACGTTGTTCTGTCCAGTTCAGAAGCTTCTTAAAGGGATAAGGCTTGGGCCTTGTTCCTACACACCCTCCCCGATTTTTAAACCGGGCTCATAAAAGCCCCATTCCCACAAGCAAAGCTCCAACCCCACAAGCCTTTCCGTAAGCCCTGAAGTCCACAAGCCCCCGGCCTTTTAAAGATTCAAAATTCGGTGAAGGAATCTCCTGCATACAAGGGAGAAGGAAATTCTTGAGGCTATTCAAAGAACACGGGGAAGCGAGGGTAATCCGCGGAGTTCAAGTCATCAACGATGGCTCCCAAGAAGTTGCAAGGCGCACCTGCGGGAGGTTCCTCCCCGAGCTTACACGTGGACATCTCCCCGAGCCCACAAGCCCAGGTTTTACGATTCTAATTCCACGCAAAAGTAATGCATTAAGCACAATAACTTTCATGGAATAGGAAGCACCTATGCATGTTCAAATTCATCTAGCCTAGTTAAAGGCAATTGGGGAAAAAAAAATTGACTATTTGAACGATTACTAGAATTAATTCATGACATGAAATTGGGTTATTGGTATTTTCAATGTGATGAACGCAAATTGTCTATCTATCTTACGACCTTAATAGCATGTTGTTGTGTCGTGCATTTCAAGATAACGAGCCTAAAACGCCTATTGCCTATCATTATAAGGTTGAAATTATTAAGTGCAATTTTTACTAGACATGGAAAGAATAGACATATGTCACATTTTAGGCAATATCTTCCTTGTAATGGTTCATGGGAAAAAGTCGTTAACACCCGTAGGATGTTATCTGAAAAGTAATTACTAAGTACGAAAAAGAATCTATGGATTTGCATGTGGCATGTGCTTGCAAGATAGAATAAGCCAACACTAGTCCTACAATATTCACTTTGCATGAACTTCATTTAGCTACGTTGTAGTTAGGAAAGGGTTGCATGTTGCACATTCATCACGCGTAAAATTCATTCATCAAGAGTTGCATTTAGAAAAGGTTGCATGGTTTATTAAAGCATGAAATTCTAAAGCTTAGAAAAAAGGGTTGTAGGCATGATTCTTTGATGTAAGTCCTAGTAGGTTCTATGAAAGTTATTCTACAAATTATCATGTGTTTTGATTTTAACAAGAAAGGAAAGGATTATTGCGAATCTAGTGGTGCGTAGAAGCAATGAATCGCGTGTTTATGTGTATTGTGACATGTTGCAACTAGTTTTCTCTTTTAGATCAAGTTTATCATTTCTAGGAAAGGTTCAAGATAAGTAGATCGAATTATCTAAATCACCTAACCCGCAAGGGATTCATATAGGCATGGTTCAGTCGATACGATAAATACCCCAAGTGCTAACTAGGGTTTAGCACGTTAAGGATTCGGCCTAGTTTCGCACTTTTTTGCCAAGTCGAAACCCTCAATCCTAAAGGTCCTATCCACATTCACGGAATGTTTGGGTCATTTGGACGCTCATGCAAATAACGATCTAGGGTCTCTACCCTAAGGATCGACCAACTTAATGTTAAAACTCAGTTCGAGTTTGGAATCCCTAGGACCGAACGTTGACGGCCTAGTGCAATTAGGATTGGGTTGGGTAAGAAGACACCCTAAACCCTGCTTCTTGACTAAACATAATTCCTTAACCAAGAAACGCCATTCAGTGGTGGGTGAAATGATCCCATGGAATAGATGCGACACTTGTGCAACAAGTTGCAACGTCGCATGGCCTTGTGGTTTGATCACAAGAGAGTTTTGCCATTCCTTGGAATGAGGTTGGCAGGTTCTTGCGCAAGTTTAACTTGCAAGAGGATGAGTAGTCATCCTGTTACATCACCTTCCCTGGGGAAAATTGCCAAGTTAAGGGAAGTTATGTATTTGCTTGGAAGCAAAGGATCAATTGTTAGAGCAACATGGCCGCCAAGATTTACTGTTGATTTATGAAACCTAAGGTGTTGGTTAAGTTGGGTTAACAAGGTATGGCCCTAACCCAAGGACAAAAGGGTGGACAAACAAACCCTTGGGGATCTTGCCAAGTCGCAATTGATCCCGGATCGAATGCTGGATGCATTCAAAGAGAATGATTTACTCCTTAGCAGTTGGCCAAATAAATGACCACTGGATTGATTATGCTTGTAATGGTTTAGGAGCACTGTTTGCATTGTTTGCTCAAGGAACTAAAAGATGAAAAGTTAATTAATGCTTCAGGTTGAAGACCTGAAGGGAGAGGCAACATCAATTACCCTCGATTGTCTGCCTAACCCTAACCAAGGAGGCTGTAAGCTGCGTTAGGAATGTGGACCGAACCCGTCGCGTGAGATCTCTCCGTTGAGCACTACTTGGAGCAGGAGGACGCTTGGGTGCCAGGGGGGGCTCTTGCCGTAAATCCCTTGCCTTCCGGGCCCTGCACAAGAGGCCAACATGACTCGGGATTGGATCTCGAGGCCCGCATACTAGTCTACGGGCGGAATCTTGGATTAGTAATCCCTGTGGATTGATGGATAGCCTTCGGGCGGATTATGGATTGCCTTCGGTCGGATTATGGATTAGCCTACGGGCTGGATTTTATGGATGTATTCCAAAGATAAGTAAGATAGCCTATGAAAATGAACTTGTTTGGCACTGTTTTCTATGTCAAGTACTAAGATTACGTGAAGGAACCAGTGTCTAAATGGCTAATTAAGGAAGCTGCTTGATGCATGTCTAACTAAATGTGGTAGGTAATTAAACAACTAAAACAACCCTGAGGAAAGTGCGGTGGATGTGGCCATGGGTCCGTCCTACGGATGGGTGGTCCCGGTTGGCCGAAAACTTTTCTCAATCAAAATGGATAGCAAGGAGCTCTTCTCCAAGGAAATGAACAGCAAGGGCGCTGACCTAAGGTTTAGGTTACTAGAACCCCGATTTATGTTGTTTTAGGGGAATGGAATGGGACTATGCCTTATGGGCAGACAGGTTGAGCCTTGCATCCCTCTTGTTTCCCATTCTCCTTGAACCAAGTGCAGCATGAATCCGCTTCGTCCCTGGTGTTTCCGCATAAAGTAGTTCGGATGCTAGCTACCGTTTAGGAAAGTGACCATTAGGGAAAACCCTGATTCAAGTCGATCCTAAGTGGGAATAGCCGGAATACTTCCGCTACGTGGCAGACGCGGAAAGTCCTAGATCACAAACCCCGTAACATTCCATGGGAGTGCTAGGCGGAGCTTTCTAGACTCTCTTTCCGATGGACTGCCAAGACGTGTCTTGAAAGGGAACAGGTGGACACGTTACATCAAATGTCATATTTGACTCTACTAAATCAAGAAATCTTCATCTATTTTAGCAAAAAGGTGGCAAAGAGTCTGTAATTACCAAGGCACTTCTAAGCAATAACATTATACTTGATGTGGTTGTTTGTCTCCCTTTTTTTTGTTTTTAATACCCTTGATGTGACTTATAAAAAGTGATATTACTTATAGTCACCTTTAATGTTCAAAAATAAAACCTACATCCATCTCATAACTGCATCGTTTTAATACTTGAGCTCCAATCTAACCTCATTTTTGAATACCTTCACTCCATTCCAACCTTGTCTCTTTTTAGTATCTCAAACTTCCTCTTTGGAATAAGATGATCATCTAACTCTACATAGACATGTATACGCTACAATACAAGAGAGGATGATATAAGGCATCCCTAACAACCTAGAAGGTTTGTAATTAAAGAAGGTTGAATCCCTCTTAAAAAGGTCCCTACAAAATCACAAAGTGAAAAGAGAAAATGCCAATTATGGGCTTCAAATCATAAGATAAAAAGTCATAAGTGATTCTACAAAAGATCTTCACTTATCACCTTTTACATACCAATAGTTTTCACTTCATTGTAAGGTAACAATTGTATCTCTTATTTGGATTGTTATTACCTTAAATCAAATTTAGGACTAACCATGAGAACTTTTCACAAATTTGTTTTCATCAACAACCAATTTTCATCTTTCTTATACTTTTAATTCATTAAAGACATCATTCTAGTTAATGCATAAATGTATGCTAGGTTGAAAGAGCTTCCTCCACTAGATTCTTTGTTTGATTCTTGTTTGGTATGCACTTTATACCCCCCTTGGCTTTTTTGAATCTCTTTCCCTTGATATCCTTAGGTACAAATATATTATCATATTTTACGATTTAAGCAAATAACCTTTGCTAAGATCCATCCATAAATTTATTAATATGAATCTTTTAATTTCCATGTGCCTATGCATAAGAATCTTATTCATTTTCATCTTTATGAGCCAAAAATAGTCACCTTAGTAACACTCTAATATAACTACACAATAATTCAAAAAAAATCAATTACATAGATCAATTATAAGCATCCTCTTCTTTATGTAGCATATACTCTTCTTAAAAATCTATCCATAAATGTATCAAGGTCCATAGAATAGTGGAGATGCCTTACTCTTCCAATAAAAGTGTGGCACTTATACATCAAACAAACCTTTATAAATTTGAGATCAAGTATTGCAATACTTCAATGTGAACTCCATGGACAAAAAACCAACATCATTAAACAATTAACATATTTTGGAATGTACTTACAAAAAAGCTTATCCCTCAATCTATGGTAGCATGGCATACTAAACTTGTTTCATGTCTATTTCTTGCAAGAGAAAGTGCATATTGCTTGTTGGGACCTCAAATACTCATTATTGAAAATATTACAAAAAGATTAGAAATAGGTATAAATATGGCAAGTGTTCCCAATCCCTAAATATACCAAGAGTTCAGCAAATTAACTTATTTTAACAAACTCTAAACCATCTCAAACAAAAAACAATGATAGAAAAATCGAAAAAGATGGAATCTATAATGGTATTTTATGCTTCAAAAGGAGATAAACAAAAGGTTCAACATAACCCTTCTTTTGCAAAATCAAAAGATGTTAAGGAATTTGATGATACGAAGCATAAACCTAAAGGTATATATCCTAACAACAACCAACAAAAAAAGATTAGATCCTCAAGAAAGAACTGAGCCAAATGCATGACACATAAGAAACTTGAAGACAAGTTTAAAGAGCTATAATAGAAGATACAATTTCATTACAAAAATGCTCCTCAAATTGGGGCATTATTAAAAACACTAAAATGAATGGTTGAATCCTACGACCTGCTAAGAGATAACTTAAGGCTTCTAGATTGTTACACCAATAACTTAGAGTTTGAACTAACATATTACATTTAAATGGTATAATAATTTATTACTTTGAAAAAATTGCAAATTTTATGAGCCAAAATTTAAGACACATGACAAGTACTAATAGAAATATGAGGACTTTATTCATTTTAAGGATATATATCAACTAAGACCCATTATAAACATTTTGAATACAAACATGACCCTATTCTGAGTCTGGATTTGAAAGTTATAACACTTTGGAGTACAATTTGGCCAAACCCTATGGCAAGCTCAAGACCAATTGAAGCTGACCCAATAAGATTAGTCTTTAGTGCATCATAAGGTCAAAAAATACCATGACTTAAGCTCCAAAACTTAAGAATAAATCATATTTACACTCAAAACAATCATAACAAGTTTTCTAAGCTTATTTATGATCTTAAAGTTATCAAAATTCTCACCTTAATAACTTTGCATAAAGACTCTAATATTTCTACTAGTGTTTCATTTACATCTCAAATTTTGGCTTAAAATTTTACAATTTTTTCAAGTAATTATGATTGACATATCATTCAATTCTCTATTTTAGCTCAAACAATTATCTCTTTCTCAAGTACTTGATATCACAAGTGTCTACAAAATATGTCAACATTATACTTGCATTAAATAAAATTTCTCAAAAAGCACCTAAACTCTATGACATGCTTAAGACCAATCCAATTGAGAAAGCATATGAATTCTATAGTATGCTTAGAACTAATTCAACCTAATCATATTCGTTCTCAACTTTGCCTCAATTATCTTATTCTTAGTAGATTTTATTCATTTAATATAGAATAGAGACCCTTAATGCAAAGGAGATAAGAAACACACCAATTGATCATTGGGAGTTCTTAAAGGATCCAAACATTGGGGAGAAGACAGTTCTTGATTTAGGAATCTCAAAGGACCTTGATACTAGCAAAATTATGTTAAAAATATAACCATTCAGGACAAGAACATTGGAGATAATATTTTTAGTAAAAATGAGACTCCAATTGAAAGGATGTTTTTTCCTTCATAAAGTTCAACTAACATAACAAAAATATTCAATGCACTATTCAACACAATTAATGGTTTTATCAAACATGTTTTGCTTCAAAGAGGAGTTCCAAATTTTTAAGCAAAGGGCTGAGGATGATAAAGTGGTTTTAAGGTCTTAAGATATTTATCCACTATCCATTTAAGAGAAGAATCTAAATCAAGGGAGGATTGTAATGAAAAGGATGCAACAACTTCTAGAAGATAGGCCATATTTGAATATCCATGCCATTAGCAAAATTCTAACTTATATGAGTTTTATTCTAAGATGAGAAATTGGAATAATGTCTAAAATATTTATACACTATTCATTTAATGGAAGAGGCTACAATCAAAGAATAATTATAGTAAAAAGGCCACAACTTCTAGAAGGTTGTAAGGACACAAAATCAATTATACAAGCTAGTTAGTAGGCAGATACAAGCTTCAATCAATCTATCCTTTATTCCCTACTTATATTATAGATAATAGAATTTAGTAGTTGGTAGTTACATTTATCAATATCTAGGTGGTAAAGAAGAAAGAAAGATGAAGATGCAAGATTCAACTTGTTGGAATCTAAAATGACAACACAGGAAATTGGACCAAAGCCTAGGGAATTCAGTCCTAATTTTGGTTCAAGGAGGTTTCCCTCTCAGAGTTATAGAGGATGATAGTTTGGCTAGAGATTAGAAGTGGAGTGTTATAGATGTGGAGAAAAGAGTCATATTTCGTTGAAATGTTCAAATCCTAGAAGGTCTACGGACTACAAGCCCTTATGCTGGATGCAAAGGAGAAGGCGACAGTGCAAAAGACTGTCCAAGTCTAGCTCCTATGAAAGCTGCTCCCGATATCCAATAGAAGACCCAAGAACTTGCTTCCAATTTGGTGGAATTGGAAGTGGCCACAATAACGCATGTAAAGAAAGGAGAACCCACAGATCCAAAAGAGAACGTTCCATCTGCCAATATAATGAAGTTCAACCTTCCTAGGGAGAAACATAATAGTGCATCATAGAATAATGTAGTACTACAGAGACATAGAGAGCTACAGAGACAATTATAGAGACTGGACCAGAGGTCCAGGATATAGAGGATGTCGAAGTACCTCTAGAAGTAGAAGAGGTGCAGATGTTGCTGCTCTTAGAAGAAAAAGAGAAGATACAAGTAGGTGCTACCCCATTCTCTAGCCGATTGGAGAAGCCTATGGATCCTATCAAAGAATATGATTTGGTCAAAGACCTAGACACTTTTAAACCTAACCTAACATTCAGATAGTTGCTAATGTTGTCTCCTAGCCATTGAAAGAAATTTAAAGCATACTAACAAGAATACGAGGCTTACGGATTGCTCCTTCCACAACAACCAAGTCTAATAAAGCCCTAGAACTTGTAAAGGAAATGGATGTGGCTAACGCCTTCTTGGATTTGGGAACCCTAGAGATTGACGTATGGATTGAAGGATGCTTTATGGTAGATACATTGATTGATGGAGGCTCATCAGTAAACATTATGATGGATGTGACAATGAAGGATCTAGGCTTGCAAGGAATGCAACCTATGTAGTGGCTTATTAGATTGGTAGACCGAAGTAGAATCAAGAATTTGGGCATTCTCCCATATGTGAAGACAACCCTCGCAAGAAGAGAATATTGGCTTATTACCCAATTCCTACAGGACCTCATACCCTTTGCTATTGGGAAGACCTTGGCTCTTTGAAGCAAGACCAAGGATGGATTGGTTCAAAGGAACCCTAACCCTAGGCAGAGGACCCAACAGAGTGGTGTTGAAGTTGTATGGATGATATAAAGGTAATGGATCAACATCCATCAAGTCGTAACAGACTCCTCCAATGACATGATAGATGGTACACCAGGAGAGATGAAGAAGCTGTCAAAAAGATTTTTTCTAAGAAAACAAAGACATAGTCCCTAATAGTGGGCAATGTAAGCCAATTGTCAAAGGAAGCAAAGCTTTTGTCAATGGGTGAATACCTCTTGCATGAACCCAAATTGACTTCTGAAATCACCTCTGACAGCGAGATAGAAGCATGGATGTACTGTTCTCCCTATTACATGGCAGTAGCAGAGATAGAGACAAAAGTAGAAGTAGAAGCAAAGGACATAATAGAGAGCCTATTCTTCTCTTACACAGCCGCCCCAACAGAGGTAGAAACAAAATTTTAAGATGACAAAAATGGTAATGCAGAAGAAGATTACGAAAGTGAGCTAGTAGAATCTATCCTACTCGCAGAAGGCAGAGATGAGGAAGAAGTTCCAGAAGCTCCTGAAGCCTGAAAAGCAAAAAATCCCTTTCTATTTAGAGTGACTATGGTAACCTTTGGACTGATTAATGAGTCATGTCATAAGAAAAGCCTCTAAAAGAAATGGATTAAGAAAAATAAGCCTTCCTTTAGCAGTGGCTCTTGCTGCACTAATCCACCCCTATCACGAGAAGATGATGACAATGCACCTTGCCAACAACTACCAGTTTGGTAGCTTAAATAAAATGTAGACGGTTCTTGTTATGTGATGTTCCTGGATGCATCCTCAAAAGAGGAATCCTCAAGCCAAGAAATAACTGCTCCCCAAACCAAACCTGAAACCATTTTAATACCCTGTCAACTTTCCAACAAGGAGCAAGCTAAATCTCCACTGAAAGAGGAAGTTGGTTCTAGTGAATCATCAAAAGAGGAGACCACTCCCTTGGAGGAGTTATATCTCTATCAAGAAGTAGTCCAGGGGACATTCATCCGTGAAGTGGAGGGAGAAAAGCAACTAACGTTCATGGAGGCTGAAGGGATTGAATGTCACTTGAAGGTGGGTATCAATCTTCCAGATGAAGAATTATTGTTCTTGCGAGACCTACTGAAGGAGAACTTGGACACGTTTGCATGGTCGTACAAAGATTTGAAGGGGATTGATGCCATAGTGTGCAAACACCACATCAACTTAGAGCTTGATGCCAAACCTATGAGGCAAAGATAGAGGCGTATGAATCCAAATTACTTTGCCCTAGTGAAAGCTGAATTACTAAAGCTCCTTGAAGGTGAGTTTATTTATCCAGTGGTTAACAGTGAATGGGTTTCACCCATTGTGGTAGTACCCAAGAAGAATGGAAAGCTATGAATATGTGTGGACTTCTGAAAGCTAAATTCCATGATGAAGAAGGATAATTTCCCTATCCCTTTCACAAACCAAGTGTTGGACACAGTGGCAGGCCATGAGCTCTATTCCCTCTTGGATGGATTCAGTGGATACAATCAAGTCCAAATTGCAAAAGAGGATAAATCCAAAACAACCTTCACAACAGAATGGGGAACCTATGCTTATATAATGATGCCATTTGGGTTCTATAACGCCCCTGCTACCTTTCAACGAGTGATGATGAATGCATTCCAGAACCATCTACATGATTTCATTGAGGTGTACCTAGATGACTTCTGTGTCTATAGCCTAATCCGTGAGCATTGGAGACACTTAGAGCAATGCTTTGATAGATGTTGAGAATATGGGATTTCTCTCAACCGCAACAAATGTGTCTTTGGAGTCTTGTTAGGAGTTCTTTTAGGCCACATTGCCTCTACACACTGATACATCAGTTGAAGACCTAGGTGCAGTCTTATGCCAAAAGAGCCCCTCGAAGTTGGATCAACCTATCTATTATGCAAATTGGAAAGTAATTGATAGAGAACGAAACTACACAGTGACGGAGCTTGAGTGCCTAGCAATGGTGTTTGCCTTGGAGAAGTTCTGGCACTACCCGCTATCGACGCACTTCAAATTCTACATGGACCATGAAGCTCTCTCCTTCCTTGAAGAACAAGGCTGATGTGAAGGGAAGAATGATGAGATGGGTTCGTTTGTTTCAGGAGTTTGATTTTGAACAGGTTACCAAACCCGATCACTCTCATGTCCTAGCTGATCATTTGTCGTGAATCCCTCAAAGTGATAATGAAGAAGAGTAGGATGATCCAAATCGTTGTGATGCTTTCCTCTTTCTAGTTGAAACTATTACCCCATGGTATATAGACATAGTCAACCTCTTGGGGCAACCCAACAGTATCCCCCTGGCATCTTGAGCCGTGAGAAGAAGAAGCTTCTGTTGGAATCAGCCTCCTACACCCTGTTAGGTAGTGCTCTATACAAGAATGAAAAAGACGAGGTCTTGTGAATATGTGCTACAAGAGAAGAGATTGGAATCGTGTTGAAAGCATGTCATGACAAGCCCTGTGGTGGCCGGACACTTTGTAGGAGAAGTAATAGCCAGAAAGGCCTTGCTTGCACAATATTGGTGGCCGCCCCCTCCACAAGGATGCCTATGACTATTGTAAACATTGTGATGCTTGTCAGGGAATGGGAAAGCCTACCAAATCCAGCTCCATGCCACTACAACCTAGTCTTTCCCTAAAGCCGTTCAAGAAGTGGAAAATTGATTTCGTTGGTCCCATTGATCCACCAACTAGAAGAAAATAGAATAAATACATCTTGGTCTATACAAACTACGTAACCAAGTGGCGTGAAGCTAAAGTTCTAAAGCAGGACAATGGCAACACCGTGGCCTTGTTCTTGTATGAGAACATCATCACCCATTTTGGTAGTCCCCTAGATCTCGTTAGTGACCAATGTACTCACTTCCTTAACAAGATCATGGAAGAATTGACATCACTGTACAAGATATGTCATCGTAAGTCCACACCCTATTACCCCAAAGCCAATGGCCATGTCGAAGTTACCAATCGCATCCTTTGCTCGATTTTGACAAGAACGATTGCTGCACATCGTCGTGATTGGGAGGGTTGACTTACAAAGGCCCTTTGGGCTTACAGAACCTCTTATAAGGTTGCTACAAGATAGACCCCTTTCCAAATAGTGTATGGAATAGAAGCTGCCTTTCTTGTTGAACTTAAGCTACCCTCTCTGTGCATAGCTATCAAAGAACACTTGGGAGATGGCGAATCCTTGCAACTCCATCTCTTGCACTTGGAATGTTTCGATGAGACTCATAGGATGGCCCTACAGAGCGTGGAAGCCGCACAAGCTCGTAGAAAGGCCTATCATGACTGCTTCATCAAGCAAAAGGAGTTCAAGGAAGGTGTCTTAGTCCTAGCCTATGATTCCCAATTTGGAAAGTTTCCAGGCAAGCTTCAACAACGATGGATGGGCCCCTATAAGGTACTTGCCATCAATCCTAATGGCTCTGTTCAAGTCTAGACAGTTGACGCTTCGGATGATCCCTTCTTGATTAATGGTGGCTATCGTCTCAAGACGTATTACCCTGCTTGGGGATCCTGACAATCATCGTCGATAGCTTCCTCATTCCTTGCATGATGTTCGATACAACTTTACCTAATGCTCTTGATAACCTTCTTGTTGATCCTAATGATGTGGCTTTGTTCTATTAACCCCTCACAGCTACCTTCCCCTCCTTGACTTCCTTTCTGTCTAATGTAGCAGAGGTGGTGAGGATGGTTCTGATACATGTCATTCCTACCATTCTACTCTTCCAACCAAAAAAAAAAACAATAGAAAAAAATATATCGATCATGGGAGAAATGGACTTCGGTTCCTGTCATGCTGACCTATTCTTCAAGAAAAGGTGGAAACACCCTTGAGAGTAGGGCAAAAGAAAAGAAAAAAAAATAGTAATAATAATATTTAAAAAAACTGTTATGGGAGAAAAGGAAGAAATTTGTTGTCATAACAGGCCTCATTCCAAGAAAAGGTGGCACACACCCTTGGATGAGAAGCTGGCTGTGGAAAAGGTGGTAATGCCCCGCAATCCAGGATAGTTGAATCTTTAGCAAAACTCTTGCAGAAGAAGTTTCCGAGCCGTCTCACTTGGTGCGCTTAATCATGTAACCTCATAAGTGCTTATGATTCCTACAACAGACTAAGTTTCCAACATGCAATTCAAGTACCGACCTTCTTGGTTACCTCCTTGGGTATGCCCCCTTATCAATCGATCCAAGTGACATTATCAACCTGCTAATGCCGATCTTCATCGACAAACCTAGAGTGATGAGAGCTTTTATCCTAATAGGATGGGGATGTGAGTATGGACTGCGCTCTGTATCTATCAATAGAGTGTGAGACGATAGAGGGTTGGCCAGTCCCTTACCCTTTATATCCAACAGAGAGGTGAGATGTGTGAATGGAGAGTTGCATGCATGGGATGGGCCTCTCAATGCACAAAACACAAAATTGTTCATGTGCACGACACTATAAGGCTCCTTGGTCTTCCTTATTGCATCGTATGCTGACACATGGCATAATGCACAATTGCACCATCAATTGTGCATAAGGCATACACCCTCTACACAAGTGACAGTGAGGATACCATCAATGGGTTTCAGGAACGGGCTGCCCTCTTGTATATATTAACAGAGCGTGAGACAAAGCGGGGATTGAGCATGACTGATGTTTCCTCAAACAATTTTTTGAGAGGTGCACTTGAGGGACATTATGACACTTGGAGTTATGTACATTTTTGTTTTCCTATGTACATACAGGATGGGTCTCTACCATCACCCCAGGACACATCACCAAGTTATGTACAATGCACTACGAGGATCCCTGACCTTCTTGCTTGCACCTATGTCAAATGGGTGGGACACACTAATGCACCATCAATTGTGCACACTGGCATACTCCCTCTCAACCATCTCCCTTGTCGATCTCTAAACCGGGTGTGAGATTGGGTTTCTATCATTATTCAATCAAGTGAAGTACGTTGTGGGGTGAGTGACTGTTCTTTCATTCTAATTTGAGTGGCTGTGAGTCGAGTGCAATATTCTTCGCCATCGACGATTTTCCACGATTCTCTCAGTAATATTGCCTCCTTGGGTACTACTACGTGGTCCCTGCCACACTGGACATGTGTTGTGAAGACACTTGGGCACCTCTTGTGATCGACTGCGACACAACACGTGACATCAACAATCAACTTTCATTCTCGAAAACATGGGCCAAGTTTTTCTAACCCTCCTACACCTTTTGTTTCTTAGTGAAGGTCATGTTTTAACTGTGGGGACATCAACGGTTGGCCTGATATGTGGTCTTAGGTCCTTGTTTCTTAGTTCACCCTTCCTGTTAAGGTCTTATGTGTGGGGACGTGTCCCTGCGCGTCTATGATGCATACCCTCATGTGTATACCACAATATGATTATACATGCATGCCATGTCCTAATTTTTCTTTGATGGGGTCCCTTCCCCACCCACGCATCCTCCTTCACCTCCTTCTCGAGGACGTTCCTTCGTTTCCATTTATCTCTTGTTTTGACGTTTTTCTATGTGAACACATCCTCCATTAATAGGACCCCACATCCAACCTTATAGCCCTATTTATCTCTTTGAATTGGCCATGTTTCCTTTTTACAGCCCCTTGTTCTGAGCCACAGATCATGAGTTATTAAATTTTGAAGAATTTTTTGCATATTTCACATGTTTCCATGCGAGCACACCTTTTTTGCTTCGGAACAACAATATGAGGTGACAGACCTAACCTATACCTTTCGTTGGATATTTTTTCCTTTTACTACCTATCATTTTGATGTATGATTTGTTAGTTATTAAATTTTTTATAATTTTGGATATTTTTGTGTGTTTTTTTACTATTTTTATGTGAAACTACCTTAAGCACCTCAAAATTTAATTTTGATCAAGTAGCCATTTCCGATTTGGTCCTCTATATGATTTTCCTTTTTCCCCCATCCTGATCTAGTCTATTGCTTTTATGTTATTAAATTTTCCGTGCATTTTATGTTCTTTTTTCTTGTTTTTTTCCATGTGAACAACCCCTTATGCCATCAGAACTGCATTTTGACCAAACAAACCTATTTCACTCACTTCCCCTAACATTTTTTCTTTTTGTTGCGCTCCATTTTGATGCATGGATTTCTTTGTATTAATTTTGGACTCTGTTTTTATTTGTATTTTTGTAAATTTTCCATACAAACGCGTCTTATTGTCCCCGAAACCGCATTTGACCTTATCCATCCTATTTGACCTATTCTTGCAAACATTTTGTATGTTTACTTTGTCGGGTTTTGACCACTGGATATTTTCGTTTTAATTTTTCTTTCTCGTTTTCGGATATGATTTTATGGTTTTTTCCACATGAATGGGTCCTATCTCTATCGGAATGACATTTTGATGTGATCGGCCTATCCAACACGTTGTCTCGCGTACTTTTCTTTCTTGCCGCACTTCATTCCGATGGATGGATTTTTTGAAATTAATTTTCGTCTAATTTTGCATCCCGACGTCTTGCAGGTTTGCATGCGAACGCCCTCGTTTTTGTCTTTGATGCACATATTGCATTCATCATGCCATCCTCCATCCTTGTGCATGCTGCACCCTCTCTCGTTCCTGACAACACAAATTTTTTACCCCCCATCTGCGCACACGCATGGGATAGGGGGACGTTTGCCTTTTCTTTATATATATATATATATATATATAATCAACTTTCCTCCCCCCCCAACTACCCCTCTCGCGTCCCCTCACCCCTCCCATTTCCCTCCTCTCTCTCTCCTCTCTCTCTTTCTTTCTCTCTCTTCTTGACCCCTCTCTCTCTCTCCCTACCTCCCTCTACCCACCCCCTCTCCCAACGAATCGCCTCCTCCTTCCCCTCCTTCATCCTCCTTCTCCTTCCCCTTCCCTCCCCCCTTCTCCTTCCCCTTCTAACCCTCCCTCCCTCCCCTCCCTCTTCCACCTCCACTCCTTCGCCCACCCGACGTCTTGCAGGTTTGCATGCGAACGCCCTCGTTTTTGTCTTTGATGCACATATTGCATTCATCATGCCATCCTCCATCCTTGTGCATGCTGCACCCTCTCTCGTTCCTGACAACACAAATTTTTTACCCCCCATCTGCGCAAACGCATGGGATAGGGGGACGTTTGCCTTTTCTTTATATATATATATATATATAATCAGCTTTCCTCCCCCCCCAACTACCCCTCTCGCGTCCCCTCACCCCTCCCATTTCCCTCCTCTCTCTCTCCTCTCTCTCTTTCTTTCTCTCTCTTCTTGACCCCTCTCTCTCTCTCCCTACCTCCCTCTACCCACCCCCTCTCCCAACGAATCGCCTCCTCCTTCATCCTCCTTCTCCTTCCCCTTCCCTCCCCCCTTCTCCTTCCCCTTCTAACCCTCCCTCCCTCCCCTCCCTCTTCCACCTCCTCCACTCCTTCGGCCACCTCTTCACCTCCTCCATCAACTGTCGCCTGCAACCTCCTCCACCACCCTCCTCACCGCCTTCACCTCTTCCACCTCCTTCCACCCCCACAGAATCACCTTCTACCCCTTCTCTAGCCCCCCTTCCCAAACCCCCCATAATTCCACCCCAACCCATAAAGAAGAAAAAAGAGAAATAAAAAACAAACTCACACCCCCCCTCCCCTAGCACCTTCTTGGTCACGCGTTCTGTCTCCCATCTCTGTGTTGTTCTTACATGGAATCATTCTTATGGCAGTTCGCGTGTTGGTTTGTGTCTTGGATTTTTTGTATGTTGGTAGCACCCATTCATGCGCGAGGATGCGCGTCTCATTTCGCCCATGCCATGGAGCTGCTGTTTGCACGTCGCTGCTATTGATAACTTGTTGTCTCAACTTTGATTATTTTGATCCCATGAATTAGAAAACTTGCAAAATTCATTAAAATTTTGATAAAACTTCTAAATTTTAATAAAAAAATCATTCAATTGCCAAAAATTATAGAAATTTCAAAAATCAATAGTAAATGAGAAAATTTCTAAAAAAAATACTGAAAAATCCCAAAATGTTTTGAACAATTTGGATAATTTCTAACAGCTAATAATTTCACTAAAAATAGAAAAACATAAACAAATCTCATTAAACCATAAAATTCATACAATTTTCATAAAGTCCTTAAAAATATTAAAAATTAGTGAAAAACCTCAAGAATTTTTCATAAATTCCAAAAAATTCCCTCGTTCATTCTGGTTAGTTGACATGAGTTGAAACCTTTGAAACACATTGAAAGGCTATTATTTCCATAAGAAATTAACTCTTAAATGAGTATTTTTTTTAAAAAATTTTAACAATCCAAAAAAATATATAAAAAGTTCTTGAAAATTATGGAAAATCAAGTGGATCTTTTGGTTTCATTTTAAACCGCAATTTTGCCAATTCAAATGAATGAAAAATTCCAACTTCCACACAAATATGCCTACATTAACCACATTAACTAGACAACCATGCGTGTGTGCGTGTGTGTGTGTGTGATCTCTCAGTGATATGCTAAGTCTTTTTCTTAAGTTTATATATTTTGTGTGCTTGTTTTCTGCCTAATAAGACCTTGGCCTTTAGATAAGGGCCTTTTTGCAAGAACTTATTTTTAGTTGCAAGCTTTGAGGTTTGAACTTATAAAACAAATTCCAAACCTTTTTTTTAAAAATACAAAGAAACAACCCCTTAAATCTAAGCCTACACATTTTATATCACATCCATGGATCCCTGCTGAAAATCTAATCACCACATTAAAAGCATGTTGAAAATTTTTATATGTTGTTTCATTTTTTTCGCTTATGTCCTTAAATTTTCAGCTATTTGGTCTACTTGTTGGATTTCATTATGATTGCATTCAATCAGTGCTTGCATCACATCAGTGGACAAGTGGACCAAGTTTTTAGTTGCATACACAACCCTCCCAGGTATTTCTTTCCTTTTCTTTTATTTTTGCTACCCCAAAACCACGATTAATTATCAAAAGAAACTTTAATACATGTGAATTTCTCATGTTTTCTACACAAGGTGGTTGCGTTTATAATTATGCAATATTATAAATTTACATCAGCATATAATGGTAAGACTTCAATCGTGTTGAATACAAAGAGAATGATATTTAGCACCCAAACCTTAGGCCATGCTGGTAGACAAACCAATAATGGTAGAATATGGATTAGTTTTAGGCTCATATTTTGGTAATTTACCACATTCTTAGATGGTTTCCCTCATTTCATTACAAATGGAGGCCCCAAAGGAGAAGACTAGCACCACATTTGGTCATATAAGGTGCTTAGAAAATTTGGACATTAGAGAGAAGATGGTAGATGATGCAAAAGCCTTGAGAGGACTCGAACATGGAGGGTAATTATATTGGAGGAGAAATTATTGGTAGAGAGGATTCCCCATCTAAGTTTCTTTTCCTTCACAAAGCCAAACAAACTAGTTGCTTTGGCAATGCCAAAAAGATCTTCACTATGTACCATTCACAAGATAGCTCAAATCCTTTTTACACTATCCATTCATTTCTAAAGCTCTAATAGAATGACGAAGCCTAGAAAAATGGTATAAAATCCAAATCCTTTATACACCATTGATTCATTCCATAAATATTAGTGTCAGTTGTACAAATTCTACTTAAGGAAGTCAATCAACCCAAGAGGTCTTCACAACTTACCATCCATCTATACCATACTTGAAGATTTTGAGCAAGCAAACGTGATGTTGAGGAGGTATTGCCCATTCGAAAGGAGGCTATGCTAAAGAAACTTGACACAAAAAACTTCGAAGGGGTATATCTAATAGACAAAACAAAGAAAAAATACATCCTAGAAGCTATTGAGCAACCCGTACTTCGAAAGGAATTCATTCTACTAAATGATATCCAAAATCCACAAGGCTTGAGAAGCGCTTTTGCAAAGTCTTGCAAAGAGGACTTTGTGATTATATTAGGTGTCCTAATTGATCCCAAGCATAATCCATTACAAAATACTCACCTATTTTTCATGTTAATTTATAATGATAAGCACTTACTAGCTCATTCTAGTGGTCCAAGGGCCAAAATTGGGGTGTATTCTGCTCTATTCCATTACTTTCCAAAGCTTAATCCAAACTATTTTAAGATTTATCATGCAAAGCTTGTAAAAAATTTTCTAGATGTTAAGAGTTTTTCCACATTTTTCAAAATAGAGATTGCCTTATCCTTATCAAAAAGTGTAGGGCAATTAGATTTTTTGGGTATGCTCCAAAGCTTTAGGAGCAAGAATTATACCATATAGCTATCTAGCACAATCGAAAAACTTCCTTTAACACAAGTTATCATAGAGATTGAAAATGCATGTTAGTAGACGATTCAAATTAAGGACTTCATTTAGTGCCTACAACTAAAAATTTTACGTTTATACTACTAGTGGAATAATTAAGAAACCCATCATAAAAGCTACTGTAAAAGGGTTTCAAAAACATAGTTGATGTTTGTTACTTGGGAAAAGGAGGAGCTTGGACTTGTGTTTTAAAGCAGAGATAGTTAGAGAGTCCAGTTGATGAAACAGCAAGATCCACACACACACTCTCTCTCTCTCTAGTTAATCAAAACCAGTTTCACAACTGTAAGCATTCAGAAATTTTAAGCTTCACTTCTTTCTTGCATTCAGAAATGATACCCCTGCGCAGATGGCTACCCCTGCCTTCCTGGAGGGTCCGTCAACTTTGTTAAATAAATTCAACTGGAAGCAGACAGAATCAGATACTTTACACGACAGACTCGAGCATAATCGTGTGGCATCCTACATCAACGACTAAGCTGCAGTGTCGAAGTGCACCCCAGTTTTTACATAGAATTAGCCGTCTTATGACAAGCTTCCGCATGCTTCCGTTTCATACTTCCAAGGTCAACCAGATGTCGCATAGTTGGTCTACCATGTGGGCAGTTCCAAGGGGAATCCAATTCTGCAAGGTGACACAGAACCTGCATACAAGTAGGGCGACCTTTAGATAAAAGCCCCCCACCCCCCCCTCTTTCCCTCTTATCTCTCACACCTCTGTCCCCTTGTGCCCTGCCTCGATACTCACTCTCCCCTATAATCATCCTCAGTCTCTCCTTTTAACTGCTGGCTTGTACATACCAAGAGACCTCACTATCAACATAGGAAGACCAAGTCTATGATCTTCGATCTCTCTCCAAACTACACTGCCAGATGGTGCTTCAAGTAAAAGGGGACACGGCAGAAATAATTCCATCCTATATACTAACGACCAGATTCATAGCTACTACCAGGAACAGAGAACAAGGAATAGGGAACGGTCCAGGAACAGGAAGGCGGCATTTTGGGAACAGGACACTAAACAAAATAGATAAAATAGGAAATGTTTATAACTCTATTCAAAGACACTCAAAGCATCACTCTAAAGATCACATTGCACTAGAAAAACAAAATAAACAGTGCACCACATATTAAGACCACTCGATGCTCCAAAATGAGTACGTACATACAACATTAAAAAGAGCTGCATAAAGTATGGCTTAAACCTTGTATCTAGGCAAAGCCTACATACAAACTATGGCTTAAACCTTGTATGTAGGCAAAGCCTAACGTGCATATGAAAAAGGACCAGTGCCAATTCAAGTGTCAATGTCAAGACTCAAGCCTTGAGAGAGCTGCACGAGAGGGAGTATACTAACGTCTTTGAAAGGCCAATGTGGCTATGAGACTCCACCAATACATACCCAAAAAAAAAGGTCTCCCATTTAAAAAAGGATAAAAGGCATGCCCAGATGTTAGGTGATATTCTATGTAAGAATGTCTATGGTACGCGTACGCACGCGTGAGAGAGAGAGAGAGAGAGAACCAGGTTTTACAGGGGGAAAAAAAAAAAAAAACCAGGTCAGCCATCTACTTGAAAGAGAAATGGTTGTGGACAAAATACATTCTCACTGTTGGCTGATTTTTTGGACGAAGAGTTGCTAGCTGCATTGGAAACAAACGCAAAGGGAAGGCAATCATATTCTTATATCTAAAATTGTATCTCTATATTTAATGAAAATCACTACTCAAGAATGTTGGGGGCATTTGCTCTCAAAGTAAAACAGCGTGATATGTGAAGAGTGTTGTCTACACCCTAGACATCTATCCTCCTCCCAATGCTCTAGCACTCTAGCAGTCCTCTCCTTCTCTAGAAGGCCCTACCTCCTCTTCATGGCCTCCTCCTTGAAGAAGAGAAGTGGTTTTTCACTTCTACACTTTAGGGGATAGTGGCATAATTTGGTTATCCATCATGCTTTCATTTTTTATTCCTGTTCTGGCATGCAGATGCATATCCAGCATTTGCAATGCCTTCTTCAGTGGCTCAAGTATGCAAGTCTTCTTACAAGGGATGATCTGGCTCCTTGGCAAGCTGCCATCTCTTTTGTCACTTTGTGTGACACTAAGTAGTCATGTGACCTTGTACATCCTCCATAATTAATACAACTACCCTTTATGAAAAAAAGAAAACAAGAAAGAGAGAGACACACAGAGAGAGAATAATGCCATGAGTTTCAAGCACATGCCAAAAAAGGTCCAATATAAGCTTTTAAAAATGATTGAACAATCCTTTCTTTTGTGTCCCTTGCAGCCTGTTCCCTATAAGATCTTGGCTGGAACATTCCAACCAAGGAACGACTGTCAAGAATGAGGATTGTAATGCTCCCTTATCTTGGAACACATTCCCCATTTCTGACTGTCATGGAATGGCATTCCCCCATTCCAAGCTGCAATTGTCTCCATTCGATGTCATTATGGTCAACAATAGAGAAAAGATGAAGCCAATAAGACAAAGATGAGATGCCAAAGCAATTTCACTTTTTCTTCTCTCCTTCATGCTTCAAAATGTATATAGAATATACAAGAAAGACCTTCTGATGCATGAATTAAGTCTACATCGACTATATGAGAAAGGGAGTTAGTTTTAAACTAATAAACTAAGTGTAAACATGATTAGGCAGGCTAGCACTATAACTACATCACTTATTATAAACATATGGACTACCATTCAGAATAGAATCATTCGCACATCTTATACATTTTATCAAGCAACTATGTCCATGACATTAATGTGTAGCAAGCAACTGTGTAGATTATAAAAATCCCCTGAGACTTTAACCCATACGTTGTACTCCAAGTAAACTTCTAAACCATTTGAGCTTGTCTACTTTTAGGGACTTTTTGAAGATATCAACTACCTAATCCTTTATAGTCACATAATTTCATTATGTCTCCTAATGCTCCTACTAATCCTTTTCCATCACAAAATGATAACACACTTCTATCTACAAAAAAGACCAGGTTCCATGCTAAATGCATATTTATCTACAATGGGGAATGGGGCCCCCCTGGAATGGGGGAAACGACCAATGCCAGGGAATGGGAACAGGGGGAACAGCACATAACTTAAGTGCCACAAATGCCCCAACTATGCCTTGAATGCCCCAAAATGGCCCCAAATTATTCTCAATGCCCAAAAAATGCCACAATTTCCAAAACACCCCCACTAGCCCTCTTCGATTGCACCAATAGCCCTCAATGCTCCAAATACCCCAAAATTGCCCTGATTACCTCAATAGCTCCAAATAGCCCTAAACTGCCCCAATTACCCCAATTTCCCTTGAAATTAAACGATACGAATGTGTGATTACCTTGGAATCGAGGACATGGCTGAAATTGGATTGTGATTTGCAAGAGTTGATGATGCATTGAATGTAAACCCTGCATGGACTCATGATTGGCTTATGACTTGTCTCAACGCTTTGAGTCTTCGGTGAGAGAGAGAGAGAGAGAGAGAGAGAGAGAGAGAGAGAGAGAGAGATGTGTGCACATTAGGCAATGGAGACGGATGAACATGTGGCAAGAGTGTGAGTTGTGACACAAGCAAGAAGAAAAAATGGGAAAAAGCATCAAATTTTGGCCAACAAGCTTGGAACAACTATTCCAAATAGGGAATGGCGTGGAACATTCCCTGGCTGTTTCACCTCCTTTGACGGCCTGCATTAGGCTGTTCCTACAAACCAGAACAGCCATTCCCTGTTTCTATAGCTAAATGTATACTTATTTATGCCATCACGAAAATATGAAAACTACTTCAATGCTATTGTAGGCTGCTTCTTGTTGCTCCATGTGACAACACCACTCTCACTTGAAAAATATAAAAATTTCTGGAAACTAGTGAGCATTGAAGTAACCATACATCTATGCTTGACCTTTTTAAAAACCCGTGATGCAAAGCTGACTTCCTTTCTCACTATTTTCACTAGATCCAAATACATCTCCCTTGGGATCTACATGAATGAAGTCATTAGAACCACAATCAGATCCATCATCATCCCACATGGGAATAGTCCACCTAGATACCTACGCATAGATAACAAAAGCAACAACGACACCATCCCATGATGAATCTATTATACACCAAGATGATGGCCTAACTAAAATATTACCAATGGATGGTGGCTTCTCCCTCTAGTTCTCTTTTAGCTAGATTTACTTTCCAAATCTAGATTAAATTAGACTATATTTGTTTGACAATCTATACCTCCATACCTCTATACATCTCATTTGTTATGTGCTTCCTATAAGCCTCGAGGAGGACTACAAGCCAATTTTGGCCTCACAAGGACGTTAATATTACATTTTTTTATTTCTTTCTTTCTTTTTTTTGTGTGTGTGTGTGTGTGTGTGTGTGTGTGTGTACACACACATACACAACCTTTTATTTTCTGTGAAACTACTATTCATTAACTCATAAAGTCAAAAGTGTACAAGAGGTGCATACACTTCAGTATAAAGTCTCTCTAAAACAATAAGAGGCAATGGTAAAACACATCCAGAACTAAAGGATCCAAATCACCCACATGGCAACGCTCTTATAATGATAGTCATAGTGAAAATCTAAAATCCAACCACCCATAAAATTAAGATCCCTACGAGTCCAAATAGTCAATTAAGCCCAATATTCAACCCAATGAAAGAAGAGGGAATAATAATAGATCCCTCCAAATAGCCTCACAAACAAAAGAAGAATTTTTGAAATCTTTCAGCCAGAAATCAAGCTTACAATTGTCGAGAAAATGTGAGAGTGCACAAGGGAAGCAAAAGTAATAAACAAGGCATGAAACACAACATAATGAACAATGGATAACAAAGAACAATGATCCCAAAGAGAACTCATAAATGGGCAATGGACTCCATAAAGAAAGCATGAGGACTAGGTATAGTACCACCAAGTGACCAAGGAACAATGGAGCCAAAGATGGCAAACACATCAGCTAGCCTTTGAGGGGCCAATAATGATAAGTCACCTAGTATTAAATGTTGCTGCTCACACGGATAATGTGTCACCCACATGGATAATGCGCCGGCCACAGAGTTTCCTGTTAAAGCCCAATGATGTGCCCACTAATACAATGCCAAAACCCATGATATGTACCATCATTGTGATCGATATAATAGAATATACAATGATGATAGCATACAAGTCCCTCGAAACCACCACCATGTCCCATACCACAAGAAGTCTACTAGAAACCTATGACACAATATTACATCAAACAATGACAACAAATAGAACCATAGATAGCCAAACCTTGCATTATCATGCCAATGCTAAGGTAGCTCGAACAAGACACATATGTTGATGCTGATCATACTTGAACCTTTGTCATAGAGAGTAGAGATGGCCAAATAACTCTGCCTGCCACAAATAGCCCTATAGAAGCATGTCATGACCATGGATTCTCCACCTTCACCCATCCTACAAAAGGTCCCCCATGTGAGAACCAACTAGGAGCAAAGCCAGCTACTTGTCATTGAATTGATGCATGTAGAAAGCCACGCTCAAGGAACCACCACATCAAGGATATGAGTGAGGCCAGGATACCCCAAAACCACCATCCTTTCACAGATGCTCTTTGGCCCCATGAACTCTTGAAGGACGACAGCATCAACAAGCTAGAAGATAGATTTTGTGGTCACAACAGCCGTGGCTGCCTAACCAAAATCAAATTCAAATTCAAACAAGGATGCAATATCCAAATCATCCTTGCATTTTGCCTCCTTCCCAAAGCTACTAGTTTCTAGCAATCCATATGCAAATACACCTTCTTGCCACAAAAGGGGCACTTCCCCTTCTTATTACCCCTCTCTCAAGCCATAAGTGTTGTCGTATAGCCACTTCCAACTGAAGAAGGCTGTATCCTAGAAGATATGAATGAGGAAGGTGGAGAAAGATACATTGGGCAATTTACTGGCCATGAGAGCCCGAAAAAAAACACAAAAGGCAATTCAATCAGACACAAGAAAAATGCAAAGTATGAACCTAACTAGGATTATTGGTGGATAAAGCTGAGTGTTGGCATTGAGATAAACACGGACTTCAGTCTCTTGAGTACAAAATGCATATGTTGTTAAGAGTGTGAGGAGTGTAAAACACATCTCACACAACAAAAACAAGTACAAGTGAGACTAGGATTAACATTGAACAAAGTGTTAGCATTGAATTAACTACAAAAGACCCTCTCTCAAGTAAAATGTGTGAGTGCACAACAAAAAGAGAAAAGTGAACACGGAGAGGAGACAAAGAGAGAATACAAGAGAAAGAAGGAACAATGTGACTGCAATGGCTGAAGGTACAAGGTTACAACAATCAGCCCCAACATGCAACTCTATGCATCAATATGGGTGCCAGACGGTAGCAAGGGGATGAGAGAGTAAGGAGGGTTGAAGGATCAATGATGGATAATAGATAATGCAAGTGGGAGGGCAAGCTGCCTATATATAGGCAAAAAGGAGGGAAAACCTAAATGTGGTCAAACCCCTAAAGAATAGCCAAAAGTACACCAAAAAAATGCACTAATGTGCACTCCATCTAAAATGTCTAAAACACACAAAATGACAAACAAATACAATGGCAGAGCTCCTAATTTCCCTATCCCTTTCACAGACCAACTGTTGGACACAGTGGCAAGCCATGAGCTCTATTCCCTCTTGGATGGATTCAGCGGATACAACCAAGTCCAAATCGCAGAAGAGGACCAATCCAAAACAACCTTCACAATAGAATGGGGAACCTATGCTTACAGAGTGATGCCATTTGGGCTCTATAATGCTCTTGCCACCTTCCAATGAGTGATGATGGCTGCCTTCTAGAACCATCTACATGATTTCATTGAGGTGTACGTCGATGACTTCTGTGTCTGTAGCCTAATCCGTGAGCATTGTGGACACCTAGAGAAATGTTTTGACAGATGCCGAGAGTATGGGATCTCTCTCAACCCTGACAAATGTGTATTTGGCGTCTCATCATGAGTTCTTTTGGGCCATATTGTCTCTGCACAAGGGATCGCAATAGACTCGGTGAAGATTGAGAAGATTACAGCACTGACAGCACCAACAACCCTCAAGCAATTGAGAGGATTTCTTGGCCATGTGGGCTACTACAGAAGACTTATTGCACATTTTGCAACCAAGGCAACCCCTCTGCACAAGCTCTTAAGGAAAGATGCGGATTTCCTTGGACTGATGACTGCAAAGAAGCCTTCAATACCCTAAAACAATGCCTCATTAGAGCACCCATCCTACAACCTCCTGACTGGACAAAGGAGTTCCATGTGCACACAGATGCATCGGTCGAAGGGCTAGGCGTTGTATTATGCCAGAAGGATTCTTCTAAGTTGGATCAACCAATATATTATGCAAGTCGAAAGGTCACTGATAGAGAGCGGAACTACACAGTGATAGAGCTTGAGTGCTTGGCAATGGTGTTTGCATTGGAGAAGTTTTGACACTATCTATTGTCGACGCATTTCAAGTTCTCTGTGGACCATGAAGCCCTGTCCTTCCTGATAAAAAAGTAGATGTCAAAGGATGACTGATGAGATGGTTGCTCCTGTTCCAAGAGTTTGATTTTGAAGTGGTCACTAAGCCTGGCCGTTCCCATGTCCTAGCTGATCTGTCACGGATCCCTCAAATTGCAAAAGAGGAACAGGATGATCCGGACCTCCTTGATGCTTCCTTATTCTTGGTTGAGACTGTAACTCCCTGGTATGCAGACATAGCCAACCTCCTAGCAATGTCCTCGTCCTGAGGCTCACAAACAGGAGATGACCACACAAGACACACATGACTGCTAACACCCCCTCTTAGATCCTAGATATGGCGGAAGGCCAAAGGAGATCCAGATCCAAGGGTGGCAAGAAGAGTATCAATACTGATGTAGTCCGTCAATAAAAAAAGCCAACATGAAGGAGCAAGACCCCTCTCCATAGAAACAACCGATCAGAAGGAAGGCCACCAAAGACCAATGAAAATGAAGAGGCCTCGAATAGATCACTCCAAAAAACTTCAGCCGGAGATGGGTGACCCAAGCCTCTAACCCAACTATGAGACAATAGCGAGGAACTATCAAAGGCACCATAAGCTTCATAGAAACACCAGAGACCAAGGACCAAGCAACAAGAAATGGTAGAAACCCTAAAGCAACTTCTCACGATCCTCGGAAACCCACTCTAAAATACAAGGGGCCAAGAAATCCACAACCTCATCGCCAATATCGCCCCCCTTTGAAAGGGATGGAAGGCACAAGGAAACCACCAAAGGAGATGCTAGGGGATGGGATGAAACCTGTGGGATAAACGGTGCACAATCAAGAACGGTGCGACAATAGAAATGTGCCTTGGAGGGCCCTACAAAATGGAAGGGAAATGGGGTATAGATAGCCCCCTCTCTTGCCAACCTGTCACAAAAGTGGCTCCCGTAGAAAAATCCTCACAAATACGGCCGGCTTGATGAAGATAATGCAAGTGCCAAGACAAGGAAGGCCATGAACAGTGAGGAGAGGAAGGCCCAATTCCAAAACATGTAGGGCCTCAAAAACGGAGCTCGACAGACTGTCAAACAATAGAGGCAAGGCGGCAACACCACTAATAGGCACCAAAGAAATGTTACCAATACTGACAATACCCTCTGATGAATGGAGAACCTGTAACAAATCACCTCGGGGAGTCATAGGACTCAATGCACCACACTGGCAATGAGCCAAGGCTGCTCAAAAGAAGAGACAATCAAAGAAGTCTCCTCCACTTGATAAATGTGTAGAAATAGTGACTTTGTGAAAATAACGGGTAATGAAATAGAGCTAGACAAAGCTTTGATGTAGATCCACCGTTCACTCCCGGACAAAGATAAGGGTATATCCTCTAGCACTTTTCCTTGGGATGCGAGGCTTCCCACAATGAGGACACGTGGGATATCCTCTACACTTTCCCACAAAAGCTATATCAAAGTCCAAAGATGACTCCAACTTCTTCATCTTCCCTTTCTTTTGCATGATTTGTCCTGTACCTATACATAAAACTGCATAAGCACGGCCATGTGCATGAGCTCCGCAAGAATCTAGCTCACTCTAATGCGCATGTTGCTCAAGCACTAATGAAACTAGCTCCTCCAAAGTGAGAGTCTCTCGAGTACAAGAAGTGAGAATACTGGTATAGAACACATCATATGTTGGTGACAGAAGATGTGAGAGAAGTGTCAGCTAGGTCCTCCAAAGAAATGTTTGTACCAAGGAATGAAAGCTCATCCCGAATCTTCTCCATCTTGTGGATGCAATCCCTCGTCATAGGGAAATCTGCAATAGAAAGCTATCGTGGCTTCCACTCAAGAGAAAATCAATGCCCAAATGTCTAGATCTGGAAGAGAGATGCCAATCTCCTCCAAATTTTTGCAATAGTGCAGAGATATCTAACATGTACGAGCATAGAATTTGTACAACACAAAAGAAGAAAAGAACAAGCTCTAGCATTCAACCGATCCCATAAAGCTATAGAAGCCGCAATCACACAATCATAAGGATCCATGGTAAGTCCAAGTATAGGGACTAGAACAAAATCCCAAAGGTCACAGTCGTCAAGAAGACACTCCATGCAACGCGACCACAACCGATGACCTGCCTATACAAAGCGTAGAGATATAGGGATTGTCTACACAAAAACGCAGGTAATCCGGAGCTTGGTTCTGCAACACGTGTGCCGAGGGCTGCCTGCAGAAAACATAAGTCTATTTTGATGTCACCCAACCAATAGAATGATCGCCCAACCTATTAAACACCGCCTAGGCACAATAATGGTGCCACCCAGCCTGGTAGAGGCCACCTAGGAGCAAAACACAAATCTTCCCTAGTAAATGCAGCCTAAAAAAGGCCTGAAAACAAGCCTCCCTACCCTATTTGACTCCAAGGGCAAGGTCTGCAACATGTGGGAATGACATCTAGCAAGTTTTGTCATGGACAACATGCTTCTCTCCGAGATCTCCAACTCCCATGCATGGATTTAATACCATGTGAGAGTGCGCAATGGAAAGAGGAAAGTGAACACAAATAGATGAAAAAGACATAGAGAGAACACAAGAGAGAGAAGGAACAATGTGACTGCAATGGCTGAGAGTATAAGGCTGCAATTCTCAGCCCCAACATGCAACTCTATGCATCAGTGTGGGCACCATACAGTAGTAAGGGGATGAGAGAATGAGAAGGACTGGCTGATCACAAAGGATCAATGATAAATAATGCAATTGGGAAGGCAGGCTGCCTATATGTAGGTGAAAAGGAGGGAAAACCCTAAATGTGATCAAACCCCTAAAAAATAGCGAAAAGTGCAAAAAAAGAAATGCGCTAATGTGCCCTCCATTTAAAGTGTATAAAACACATAAAACGATAGACAAATACAATATCAAAGCTCCTAATGTCCTCATCCTAACTCAAACTAAGGCTCATAGGCAAGAGATGACCACACCAGACACACATGACTGCTAACAAAATGCAGGTGGGAGAAGATTCGAAGCAGCAATCGTCACCATAGACAACCCAAACTGGCAACTAGTACACTAAAATGGCAGTCCAGATTGCAAGACATCAGCATGGGAGGCCAAAATGCAAGGGTGATAGATGTTAGAGAAGAAAGACAAAAGCAACAAGCTGTTTCCACTCATTGAAACAGGCCACCGAGCAATAGACAATGATCAAGAAGTTGAAATGCAATGCACAGCAGGTCTAAAGCAATCAAATGCAAGGTCGGCATCTCTTACTAATCAATACACAACTGTTCAGGACCTGCATTCAGCCAACCACAAACACCAGCAGCACCAAGACCTAGAGATCCAGATGTTTCATACGACATCAGAATGCAGAACAGAAGCGGAAGCAATGAACACAAAGCACAAAACAAAAAATGAAAAGTAAAGACCAATGAACTTGGAGAGAACTAATGAACAGGCAATGGATTCCATAAAGAAAACATAAGAACAAAGTACAACACCACCGATGTAATCAGCACTCACATGACCAGCAGCCTCCAATCCCTCTTTTCAAGGATGCAGGTGAAATGCAAGATGATATGGAGGAATAGGAGTGCATACATATAGGCAACAAGGGAGCCAAAGATGTCAACAGGTTTGCCACCTCTGCGAGATCAATAATGACAAGTCAGTTAGCAATAGATGTTGCCATCCACATGGATAATGTGCCATCCGGCTGCCCATTAAAGCCCAATGATGTGCCCACTAATGCAGTGCCAAAACCCACAATATCTGCTAACAGGACAAAATCAAAGTAGAGGTGGACCTACCTCATTTGCATGTACACATCAATTACTACAAGAGAAAGCAATAGCATGCTTTGCCAATTTTTGTCCCACAGGGAACACTCTCGAATACATCTCCAAAAGCAAAGCCTTTGCTTCAAAGGCAATTTGTTTTTCCAAATTTTATTGAGATTGGAATTCCACCAGGCCAATGATTTATCCAGGTGCCACAAATCATTCCCATGCTTATCAACCCAAGGCGGAGCTAAAATACTCATGTGGACACATGTATATATGTCCATAACACTCACTCAGACATATCTACACACACATACATATGCATGAATGTGTACATATTCATGTATGTGCACACATTATATTTGACTAAGCACTACTACCTCCTCTCCTCTCCCTCCCTCTTCACTCATGCCCCACTCCATACCTTTTGCATCTCCTTTTTGCTAAGAGCATCACCAATCATAATGGAACTACGACAAGCTCGTGAGGCAAGCATTGCTCGTACTCTTGATGGACGAATAGAAGATTCATTGCACAGCAAAGGCCCTTGTTGCGCTTTAGTAACGGTCTGGCCATTGTTCCTGGTAGAAACTAGGTCATTGAAGGTTGACTCTTCTGCTAACATGGAAACCATCTCCTGCACATCTGCTAAGGAAGGGATTATTAGTAAATCTTTAAGCTTTAACTTGAAAACTATACATATCAAACAAATTCTCTTGACCAAACTACTTTTAGTTGTTCTTGAACTTCATTAAATTCATAAGATACAAGACATGAATATGAAGAATTGCTTGCCAAAAGTTAAATACTTAAGCTTCATTGTCTTCTAGCTTGTGTCAAGCCGACATACAACTTGAAAATAATATCCAATAAACATTTGATCCTTATTTTAGAAACAAGCTCCTTTTCATTAAGATTCTCACAACTAATGTTTAAACGTATACATTCATTCAAACATTGGATTTACTTTCCAAACATAGCGAAAAACTCATAAATCATGATCATTTTTGTCATTATGGCTCCCCATATTTATAATACCTAGCCTTTTTAGTATTAAACATGTTCCATAAGTGTAAAAAGAAATAAAGAATCATCAATACAAGTCTAGTACTTTTCTAAGATCATCAACTAATCCATACCCTTCTTGAGCTTTCAAATGGAAGAATGTTTTAACAAGACTCTTAAGATCCATGCATTGAACCTCAACAGACATCCAATTGGCACATACCAATGATTGTAGATTGGAGTTACAATCTACCTAGGTAAAACCTCCAACACATAATATGCCCAATGTCGGATCCCCTTCTTGCACAGTTGTCGAGTATGAAAGGTACGATATTGTATGGTGCGATAAAATACGATACTAAATGGCACCTTAAGAATTTAAAGGTATGGTATGATACTAGTACCCAAAAGAAAAAACAACTTGATTACTTTGGACACAAATGATAGAACACATGTTTGAAGCCAAAGTAGCAATGCCATTAGAGCATATAAGATGAATATATGAGGGTAACAAGCCAAAACATGTATGGCATATGCCACATACATAACATGCCTTGCAACTTACAAGTAGATAGATGGGAGTAGATACATCATACATCAATGATCATACAAAAGGGCTAGTTTGTTCGTACTAAAAAGGAGCAATTTTTTGTACTAAAAAATGTAATTTTTTGGCACTAAATCATACAGATACACACCATACAGATCAGTTTATACTATGTATGGATGCAACTATACCTTCTTGAGATCCTTGCATCAACTAATTCTTACCTTGCTTGGCTTCTAGATGAAATAATATTTCAACGAGCTTTTTTTTTTCGTGTATGTGTGTGGAGTTTTTTTTTTTAATGAAAGAAACTCTTTTTTTTTTAATTCATCTTGTGACCTCGTTTCGCAAAATGAAACAAAGTATGAAAAGATGGAGGAGATAATTGGGCACGTAAGGAGGATGGAAAAAATGTTAATTGTAAAAGAAAAACATTATGTTCTTTTTAATAAAGAAAATAACAATAATTTCATTTTGCTTTTTTTTTTTGTTTCAAGACCCTATTTCACAAGATGAAACAAAGCATTTCGCATGTTTCGAGGTCTCGTGTCTTGCTAGGACGAAATGCATTTTTTGGTTGCTATGGTGGGATCGTGTGTGGGTAGGGTAAACATAGAGAAATAACCACAACAATATGATGAGCACAATCATACAAATGTTTAATGAAGATGAGTATAAGGACCGAAGCAGAGGTGAGCTGAGAGTAGCATAAAAGATGCTGATAATAACTACAAGAGTGTGCCGTACTCATGACAAATCCCAAAATGGACCAGCAGCAGTCCATCGGGGTTGATGACAATGTGGGCAGCAAAGAAGGAAGCAAAATGTAGCCTGTCATGCAATGACTCCAAGTAGCAAGTCACAAGCTATGCTGGCTGACAGCAGCTGTACCCCCAGCTGAGGATCAAGACGATGATGGTCAGTAAGTAAACATCCAAAGGGTGAAAATGCAGGCAGCTGAGGCTAGCAAGGGCAGCAACTAGTAACAAACTCCAAGAGGTGGTGATCAGCTGGGCAACACAGGATCAGGCTGGGCGATGATGTCCTTTGAATAGTGATGATGGCAGCAGGCTGGGTTGAACCTACAGCAGCAGGACAGACCTCTACCAAGGCTGGCAATGACCTCTAGATGATGGCAATGCAATCTCCAGGACATGAACAGGCTGGAGAGTGATGCTGATTACTGAAAAGCAAGAATGTGAAATGAGATTAGATATCCACAATATGTCCATTTGTGGGGCATTTTCAAGTATCCGTCTTACCGTCCAAAAATAATGCCTTTTCTGATAAATAAAGCTTTTTCAGGCTGTTTTAATGGAGTAAAATTAAACATTATGCATGCCTCAATTATGGTGGATCAAGCACCACAAGAGGAGAAAGTCTTACTTGAGCCTCTTTATACCAAAGGTCACACCCCAAAGAAAACAAGGCATCGAACTAAGGGTATCACAATGTACTACCCAAAGGCCTACCATGATCACAAAAGCCATCATGGATCACAAAACCTCCTAAAGAAGGTAAAAGTGCCCCGATGGTCCTAAGTGTATTCACACACATTACTACCACAACTAAGGAACAAATCCCTCCCAAGAGTGATGCACTAAATCTCACGAGAATGTGAAATTTTGATGTTTTGCTTAGCGTTTGACTAACTATTAATCAATTGTGCAAATATGAGGTACATATGTGATGTGCAAGTCAATTAAGTTACGATAACAAGCCCAAGACCCCAAGACGTCGATAGGTGTAAAAGGCAAAAGTTGTAATAAGTTATACTTGTCAAGTACTAGGTGCCCAATGACAATTTGAGCCTAGGGTATTTAATTAACCATTAAATGTCAGTGGTGATATTAGAAACTAGGTATTAATTAATTAACTAAGATACATACAGTTTGCAACTGATGTATGCTTTACATAACTATCATATGGTAGATCATTGCTATGAGGTGTTGAATATGCCTAGTTTATGCATTACAATGCCTTGCTAGTCAAAATAGTGTTGGATTTTGGCATGTGGATGCATTCCTTATGGTTTTGACAATGGTTATGATTCATCTGTATGGATTGTAACCAGTTTGAATGGCTGGAATTTCTTACATGCAAAGGATGTGAGTGTGGTGTCAAAAAATGATAGAGAACAAAGAGACGATAGGATTTGCGGGGAGAAACATAGTGTGTATGGCAAACATTGAGAGAGAAGAGAAACTCAAAGACACAAAAGCACGGTGATGATACACCGAATCATGCTATCAGAAGAAAAGTTGCTACAGCAGAGCTGAAGCTCAAAAGATAACTGCACTCTCCTATTTGAATCAAGTGGCAACACCTGTAGGAATCTACATAGTGAAGGGAGCGAAACACAATCCTCTAGGCAGTGGGCTATCGAAGTAATCATTGGAAGGTGAAGGTGTCACCAGGTGGTGATACTTTTTACAGTTGCTTTTCTTATTTTACTTATATAAATATTTTATTTTTATTTTCTTTTGTTGCTGTTGCTTTTTACCCCCAGAGTTCTCTTGGAATAAGTGGGAGCTTTGCATGGCCAGAAGAGGCAACCATTGGGACAAATTGGACTAATGGTTTGTCTGAGCCTTAGGATTAGTTCCATATTGAATGGGCACTAAAGAATAGAATGCCAATGGTTTGGGACTGAGTACTTAGCCACTGGAGATGGTGCACGACAATGAATTTGTCCAAGATAGAAGATGCACATGTGAGAATGCTCACGGAATAAAAGTCACTGTAATTGAGCCGCATTACACTTTTGATGTGGTCGCAATGATAAAAGTTGCACATAACAACTTGAGGAATGCAAGGGTCACCATCTCTAAAATTTAGGAAGTTACTATTTTTGAAACCCAGAATCTATTCGCGTCATTGTCTTCGTTTTTACACGAGGATTAATTCTCTAGTCTGTGCCGAGGTCAAATTTTGCATCGATCATGGAGAATTTTAGACCGGAAGGTTTAAATTGAAAAATTGTTACATGTATGCCATCTGGCACAAATTTCCAAAAGAGAGAGAGAGAGAGAGAGAAAGAGAGAGAGAGAGAGAGAGAGAGAGAGAGAACTTTTTTTTTAAACGTAATAGGCATAAGGGGCAGATGGGAGAATGAAGTTTTGAAGAGCTAAGGACAGATTGCTGCAAGAAAACCAACCATGGAGAGTACTTCTACATCTCTGACTCAAGCACGGAGGTAAAGCTTGCTCCCTTTGATCACCTCTCTCTCTATTCTCAGAAGAAATGCTTTGGATGATGGATTGATTCCATCGAAGGTACAATTCTGTGTTTTCATTGCTCGTGTTGAATAAGAACAGTGAACTCTACACATGCTGAATCGTAAGAACAGTGAACTTTGCACATACTGAATAAGAACAGTGAACTCTGCTCATGCTGAATAAGAACAGTGAACTCTGCACATGCTGAATCGTAAGAACAGTGAACTCTGCTCATGCTAAATAAGAATAGTGAACTCTGCACATGCTAAACAGTAAGAACAGTGTGCTGGACAGTAAGAACAGTGAATTCTGCAAATGTTGGACAGTAAGGCATGTTGATCTGGACATGCTGTACTGTTACTATGCAGTTGGGATTTACTTAGAAGAGATGAAAACCAACTATTCACAGGCTATGTATTCTGGAACATTACCATTTTTTGTAATTTTCTATCTTTTAATTGATAAAGAAACACTGAGAGGGGCGCCGGTTTTCGGGGCCAATCTGGTGTTGAGCGAGGGAGAGAGGTGTTTGTTTATGTGTGTGTATGTAAAGTCCAGGTGTTAATTCAAGGAACTACCGCTTTATGTGAGTCATAGACCGGTTCCATGGTTCCATCCCCGGGATTTGAATTCTTTTCTGTAAGAATTTAAGCTCGGACAGTTTTGGGTGAAAAGGTCACACACAGGTTTTACAGAGATTACAGGACGAGAGAGATTGTATTGGTGCACAGGTGTCAACACCTTCTAGAACCGAGATTGAACCACATGATGAGGAGCAAGAACAAGAGGACTTGTTTATGACACAACTCCTCAGTATGGTTGGCTCTTTCCAACAGTTGGTAAAGAATCCTTGGATGCAAAAAATTTTGAAGTCACATAATGAGGATTCACAGGCTAAGTCATCACATCATACCATGGAGCGCTCAAAAAGGCAAACCTATAATGTGCATGAGCATGTGGAAAAGACACCAAACATGGAGACAGGTCCAGTGCAACAAGAAGCACAAGCACAGGATCAGGGAGTGAATGCACAAGTGGCACAGCAAACTATTCCTCCTCAGTTTGCTACTTATCCTGGTTACTTTGGTGGTGGGTTAGTTTTTCAAGCAATGGCCGGATTACCCACGGGTTATCAGGGATACTTGCCTAGAGGGCCACCAAGACTGATGCCTATTGAGGCAGTGAACCCACTTTATGCTAATATTGGTCTACAGCCCGGTTATCAGGCTCTATAGAGTCCTTATTTGATGCTTGGAGTACACAATGCAGCCGCTGGTTTTTCTCAGCCTAGTGGGCATATGGCAGCTAAGACATGTGAAATGAATGCTGATAATGCACCTAAGGGACTCCCCTTTTTACAGCCACCTGTCTATAACAACCTGACACCAAAAAGTGCAAAGCTTAAAGACTATAAAGAGGGTGGTCAGGCAATAAAGTTTGAAACCTTCAGTGGTATGCAAGATAAGCTGAAAGCTTTGACATTTATACAGCAGTTTGATGCAGCTTACACATGAGGGAATTTTACTAAGACTTCTAAGGTGCGGAAGGCTGCAACTTTTTTGAAAGGTAATGCTTTGCAATGGTGGAACATATTGTTGATACAAGGATATGCACCTACCACTTGGGTTCATTTCAAACAGTTGTTTACAGCCTCGTGGTTAACTAACACGTTTGAAGTAGATGTTATGACTGCATGGCATAAATTGGACGCGGCAAATTGTACGGATTTAGAAGAGTACAATAAGAAATTTTGGGAAGCACTTTTGCCCGTGAGTTCTTACAGGACAGTGCCCCTATCAGAACAAATTGAAAAGTATTGTTGCAGTTTGCCCGAAGCCATCAGGGATTATTGTACCAAGACTAGGGTTACAAATATGGTACAGTTTATTGAAAATGATGGTGTGGCAAATGCATTGTTGAAAGGAAAAGCTGACAACTTTAAAGGCACTGAAAAGAAGGATTCTCAATTTAAGCAAGATCCTGGCAAGAAGAAGCAACAATTTCCAAAAAGGACCAGTTTTACAAAGAAGTCTTTTTGGAAGAAAAGATTTCAGCAGCAACCTCGGACTTCTTTTAAACAGGGTAAAGGACAAAAGAGACCACTTTTTGGCAAATCATTTGAAGAAAGAAAGGCTTTAATGATGGCTAGAAAATGCTTTATTTGTGAACAAAAAGGCCATATTGCTTCTAAGTGCCCACAACAATTTTCTAAAGATGCGGAGGATAAAGATGCGCCAAGTAAAAAGAACCCAGCATTGGCTTAGTGCTTGATATGGTGGGAGATCAATCAGTTGATGATGCTACAAAATTGTGCAAAGCTTGGGGAAAGATCAGAGATTCCACAGTGCTTATTTTCTTTGATTCTGGAGCTCATGCAAACTTTATCTCACTAGCATTGGCAGCTAAATTAGGTATACGTCCCGAGGAAATGGGACTATTTGGACAGGCTGATTTGGCATGCCCAAGACATACTAAACCTGTCACCCCCATTCTTGGCAAACTTTGTATGCATATTCAAAGCTATGTGGACACAAAGGAGTTCCATATTATGCCTCTAGAGGGCTGTGATGTTCTGTTGGGTATCCCATGGTGCCACACGAAGCATGCTATTTTGGATACTTACAATCGAACGATTACTCTTGTACATAGGAGCAAGACTCATGTGTTAGATGTGAAGTTTAAAGGAGAGTCTATCCCATTTGTTTCTACTTCTGCAATTACTTCTGTAATGAAAAATCATATTCCTGCGTACTTGGTTTTTGCAAAGAAAGTTAATGAAGTTGACAGTAATGTGTCTGTACTAGATGAAAGTACAAGGGCTTTCTTGGATAAATTCGGTGACTGTTTCTCAGATTCGTTACCAAGAGAGTTACCCCCTAAGAGGCTTGAAGATCATACCATAGATCTTATTCCAGGGACTAGTCTGCCCAATAGGCCACCGTACAGGGTCAATGCAGCGCAACAGAAAGAGATTATGACACAGGTTAATGAGCTTTTAGAGAAATGACTAATTCAGCCCAGTAGTTCTCCGTTTTGTTCACCTGTGTTGCTAGTTCAGAAAAAGGACGGCTCTTGGCGAATGTGTATTGACTACAGAGCCTTGAATAAGAACACGATCAAGAATAGGTTTCCAATTCCGAGGATAGATGGCATTCTTGATCGATTACAAAGAGCAGGAATGTTTGGATACCATCAAATCAGAATCAGGCTAGAGGATATCCATAAGATTGCTTTTAGAACGACATTTGGTCTCTATGAATTTTTAGTCATGCCGTTTGGATTGACCAATGCTCCTGCTACATTTAACAGGATGATGGATAGAATTTTCTGCCCTTATCGAAGTTTCGTTGGCACATTCTTTGATGATATGATTATCTTTTCGAAGAATGAAGAGGAGCATAGAAAACACCTAGTTGCAATCTTTAATGAGCTTAAGCGTAATAGATTACTCATTAATGGTAAGAAGAGTGAATTCTTTTTGGAAGAGATTCACTTCCTTGGGCACATAGTTTCTAAAGATGGTGTGAAGATGGATCCTGCAAAGATAGAAGCAATTGTCTCTTGGCCAAACTTTAAAATTGTTCATGATGTCTGCAGTTTTCTTGGCCTATGCTCTTACTAAAGAAGATTTGTAAGACACTTTGCAAAGATTGCTTCTCCTTTACATGCGCTTGAAAAGAAGAATGTCAAATGGCAATGAACTGACAAAGAGAAATCAGCATTTAGACGTTTGAAGGGGAAAATGACTACAGATCCAGTACTTATTTTGCCAAATCTGTCTAAGCCATTTGTAGTTCAATGTGATGCATGTGGAAACAGCATTGGTGCTGTATTAATGCAGAATGGCCGAGTTGTGGCATACGAGAGTAGAGTACTTTCTGTCGTTGTAAGGACTTACCAAATTTATGAGAAAGAATTATTGGCTGTGATCCATCCACTCTCTAGTTGGAAGCACTATTTGCTTGGTGCTGATTTTGTAGTGCAAATGGATCATCAAACACTTAGATACTTTCTCACACAGGCTAAATTGTCAGAGAAACACATGCGTTGGACAAATTTCCTATCTACGTTTCATTTTCATATAGTGCATGTGGAAGGCAAGAAGAATGTAGTTGCAGATGCTTTATCTCGCAAACCGCAGGTGTCAGCTGTTTCAATTCCTTATCACCATGAATTGGATGATATAAAAGAGCAGTATACTAATGATGAAGATTTCTCTGAAATCTATGAACAGTTGATCAATGGCCAACATCATGATCATTTTGTGTTCAAAGAAGGCTTTATCATGATGCATGGAAGACTATGCATTACAAAACAGCTAAGGCCAAAGTTTTATTAGAAAGTCATGCTCCACCGTATGCAGGACATTGTGGTATTGATGCTACAGTCAAAGCGGTAGAGACTTTCTTCTATTGGCCAGCTTTGAGATCTAATATTGATGCATATGTCAGATCTTGCCTTGTATGTCAAAAGATCAAATTTGCTAGACAGAAGGCACCAGGGTTATTGCAACCACTGCCTATTCCAAAAAGGCCATGGGAAAGTATTGCCATGGATTTCATTTTTGATCTTCCAAGAACTTCAAGGAATGATGCAATCTAGACTATCATTTGCAGATTCAACAAACAGGCACATTTCATTCCTGTAAGGAAAAAGGTTAAGTCAGAACACATGGTAAAGATATTTATGCAAAATATCTTCAAGTACCATGAAATGCCATGGTCAATTGTCAGTGATAGAGATCCAAGAATGACTAGCTTGTTTTGGAAAGCATTGTTTGAAAACATTGGCACTACGCTGAAATTTTCATCTTCTTTCCATTCACAAACTGATGGACAATCTGAAGAAGCAAATTCCACTGTTTTAGATTTACTGAAGTGTTATGTTTCAAATCATAAGACTTCTTGGGAACACTACTTGCCATTGGTTGAGTATGCATACAATAATACAGTGCATTCATCTACTGGCAAAGCACCTTTTGAGATTGTGGAGGGTGGAACGAAATTGTCTCCCATTTTGTAGACAAAAGATAACATCTTTGAAGTAGATCGTTATGTAAAAGATTGGGAAGAAGCATATAAAAAGGTCAAGTATGCCCTAGAAAAGTCACAAGCAAAACAAAAAAGAGCTCCTGATAGTCATCATCGGGAGCTCTTGTTCGAAAAGGATGATTGGGTCTTATTGCGTTTTGAAAAGGCACGTTTGAGAAAACAAAAGGGCAAGGAACGTTTGTTTCCAAAGTTGAGTATGCGTTATTATGGCCCTTTTCAAGTCTCAGAGAAAATCAATGATATAGCATATAGGCTGAAATTGCCAGAGAATTGGAAAATTCATAATGCATTCCATGTGAGCCTATTGAGGCCTTTTATTGGTGAACTGCCAGAAGATTTGGTTCAAGAGGAACAGCCTGAAGTAGAGGAATTAGATGAGATTCTAGTTTCTGGCACATAAGGATAGGAAAGTGAAAGGTAGAGTTATAAGAAGATTTTTGGTGAAGTTCAAGAACTATTCACCAATGGATGCCAAATGGATGGAAGAGGCTGAATTTGCAGATTCGCCTCAGTTATTGCAACTTTATCGAGAAGCTTTCTTACTGGAATCTACAGTGACTTAGAATGCTTTTTGAAGCAATGTACATTCTCTATTGTACGGTTGAATATTGTATCTCATTGAATAATGCATAATATATGGCTTACATTTAGCATTAACATGTGTATCATTGAATGAAATCTTAGTGCTTTGAAGTTGTATTTGTTACACTTCAGTTGAATGAATATGCATATTGTGACACTAATAGTTCGCGCATACGTGTTATCGCCCTGTGTTGCATCCGGAAACATGTATATTAGAAAGGCTCCTAATAATCATAGTTGGATACAGGATGTAATCCTCCATCTATGTGAGACTTAAACTTGTGATGACACAAATGGTAGTGAGGAAACTCCTACCATCGCCCCGTGTCATCTGTTAGCAAGTGATACATGCGATGGCACTAATAACATGGAGAATCATGTTTTCGCCCTGTGTCATCCATTAGCATATGTGGCATGCAATCGAGGTCGCTTGCTTCTTTCAGGAGGGAGGTATGTCATGAGGTGGTGATACTTTTTACAGTTGCTTTTCTTATTTACTTATATAAATATTTTATTTTTCTTTTATTTTGTTGTTGTTGCTTTTTACCCCTAGAGTTCTCTTGGAATAAGCGGGATCTTTGTATGGCCTGAAGAGACAGCCATTGGGACAAATTAAACTAATGGTTTGTCTAAGCCTTAGGACCAGTTCCATATTGAATGGGCACTGAAGAATAGAATGCCAGTGGTTTGGGACTGTGTGCTTAGCCACTGGAGATGGTGCAGGATAATGAGCCTGGCCAAGATAGAAGATGCACATATGAGAATGCTCACGGAATAAAAGTTACTGTAACTAAGCCACATTACACTTTTGATGCGGTCGCAATGGTAAAAGTTGCATAAAACAACTTGAGGAATGCATGGGTCACCATCCCCAAAATTTAGGGAGTTACTATTTTTGGACCCTAGAATCTGTTCGCGTCATTGTCTTCATTTTTACACGAGGATTAATTCTCTGGTCTATGCTGAGGTCAAATTTTACACCGATCATGGAGAATTTTAGACCGGAAGGTTTAAACGGGAAAATTGTTACATGTATGCCATGTGGCACAAATTCCCGAGAGAGAGAGAGAGAGAGAGAGAGAGTAGACGCGACGGCGATGGCAGGGAGCTCGATCGTGCTCGCGCCGCCTGGTTCTGTCGCCCTGCAGAAGGTCGCCTGACCTGTCCCGTTCCGCCCTCCGCGTCCGCCTGCGCCCGTCTGACCCTGCGAGTCCCTGCGCCCGTCGGGCCCTGCGTGCCAGTCTGCCCCTGCGTCCGTCGGGCGTCCGTCTGGCCCTGCGCGCCCTGCCCTGTCGCCGCCCCTTTGACCTGCGCGCTTGGCGCCGCCCTGACCTCTCGCCTGTCGCTTCCCCCTGCGCCCCCTTCGTCGCCCCCCTGCGCGCCTTTCGTCTTTGACCCGCCCGCGTGCTGCGCCGCCCTGCCCTGTGATTTCTTCGCCGTCCTGCCCTGCGCGCCGCCTGGCCCCTTCCCCCAGGGCAGCGCAGGCTTGACTGGATCCTGCGTGAAGCTGGGGACCAGCAATCCGTCCCTGCGCAGGATCGACCTCATCTAACCTAGCTCGCCCTCTGCCAGGACGAGTGTGAAGACAGCAGTATGGCTGGCCTGGATATGGATTTTCTTGACTGGACAGTGGCAGCCCTTGGCCCTGATTCCGATGCAGAGGAGCCGGAAGATATGGTGCCATGCACGGAGGAGTTGCCGCCGAGTTCTGAGCTGCCGCCTGCCGGCAAACGCTCCAAGCATACGCCTGATGAGCCAATGAGTCCTCCGGAACGCTCCTATGCGCAAGTGGCCTCTGATCCTGTGGACTCGCAGGAAATTGACTGGGAGCATTTGCTGGACTTCGCCAATACTCTGCTCGGCGATTATGTCCAGCATAATACCGAATCTTTTTCTGTTGCGGGAACGGATGATGTGCTGGACGCCACGATGGACCCCAAATCAGTCTTGCGATCCTTCTCGGTGTTTTATGACCGTGCAGTTATACTTTTCTTCACTGGCAGGATCCCAGTGCTTTCGCATATTCGCCAGTGGTTGCACCATCTATTGCAAGGGGAGTCTGTTGAGGAGATCTTCCTTGGACCTCGCGGCTTTTATGAGGTCCTGCTGAAATCGGAAACGCATCGCGCTGAGCTCTTGTCCAAGTTGCCGCTATTCTTTGATCGCCGCCTGGTCCATGTTGTGCCATGGCGCCCCATGGCCGACTTCCAGCGTCTGCTTCAACGCGAATGCCCGGTGTGGGTAGAGGTGGAAAATTGTCCGGCGGTCTATTGGCCCATGTTGAAGGATGCGATGGCAGTTGTGGGAACAGTGCTGGTTCCCCCAAGCCTCAGAGCGATGAACCGCAACCGTTTATGCATGCTATGGGACACGGCCAGGAAAAGGCCCGCGTGGCTTCGCCTCAATTGTTCGGGCATGCATCCTTTGTATTTTCGCTTAAAATGGAGCAACTTTGCGGGCCATTGCTTTTCATGTGGTAAATTGGGGCATTTCGTGGCCGAATGCCCTGAAAAGCAATCGTCTTCGGAAGATGCGCACGTTGTGCTGCCCAAGGACGACATGCTGCTTGATGCCACGCCCCAGGAAGCCCTTCAGTCTCCTCATGTCATGGATAAAGGCAAACAACAGGTCCTGAGTGTGGATTCCCGTCGCACTGACTGGATTGAGGCACGTCCCAAAAAAGGTAAAAAGTTGGATGCAGGCCTGGCGGATCCTGGGCCTACCGTGCCCCAGGATTCCGTGCGCACGTATACGCACCGGAAAGAAATGGCCACTTCACAGCAGGCTGCGCGTCCTACGGCCCCGTCTGCCCCCCGTAATCAGTCTCCAAGGAGAGCCTATACCGATGGCCCCAAAGGCCCACCTGCCAAGCTGGCGTTCGATGCCAAAGGAAATGTTATTACATCCTGGGATCGGCGTTATCCCCGCCCCTCTCCCAAGGCAATGGATTTCCCTTCTACCTCCAAAGCAGGTCACCAGAATTCTTTTGCAGTATTGGCTGATTTTCTGGATGAGGGTGTCCTGGATGCTCTCGCGGAAAAGGTGAAATCGAGGCAGCAAGCGCCTCGTTCCTGACTTCCTTCTTTGAGGATACATAAAGATAGCCACATGGAATGTGCGAGGCATTTGCTCTCGCCATAAGCAACATGCCATGTGGACCGTCTTGCATGAGAACCAGTGGGATGTATTGTGTGCAGTTGAGCATAAAAGTCACGGTGAAGCAGGAAAAGTGATGGATTGTCATGGATTCCGTCTGTTTTATGCAGGGACCCATGCTACGCACTATTCGGGCGTGCTGATGATTGTCCATGAGAAATATCAGCCTGTCCTTGTTAAAAATGATGTGCAGGGCCGCTTTCTGGTGATCGAAGTCTTATTTGAAGGAGAGATTTTATGGCTATTGGGCCTCTATGCTCCGAATGATCCCGCATCCCAACGGGATCTTTGGTCCACCTTGCAGGGCTCCATGTCACTCGGCCGGAAGGGGTTTTTGATGGGAGATTTCAATATGTGTGTTGACTCTTCTCAGTCCACTTCAGGGCATTCGGTAATGGATACGCCGGAAAGCCGGGTGTGGAGTTCCTTTGCTTTGCACGTACTCAAGCAAGATCTTTGGTCATGGCTTCACCCTTCTTTTTTAGGATTTACTTTTCATTCCGCACAATATGCAACTACCTGGTCGCAACTGGACAGAATGTATATCATGCAGGGGGATGATTTTCTTCCCGAGATGCTGAAAATGAAGGTCTTACGGCAATATGCGTTGTCGGACCATTTCCCCCTCCAGCTTGAGATGCGGGCACACTCTATTGCACCTTTTGTGCAACTGCCGGTAGGCTCCCTTTACGTTTCAACTCCTCTTATTTGAAGCATTCAATTTTCCAAGGCTATATGCAGCAGCTGATTGAGAGGTTCTTATTGGACTTCGCCTCTGAGGGCTTGTCTTCATTTGCACGGCTGCTCTCTAATGTGCAGCAGGTTGCTCGCCAGTATGGGATCCATCATGCCTCGCTTTGCCGCCGACGTCGACATGCAACAGAAGACTTACTGGCTTTGGTCCGTTCCTTGCTTCTGGATTCCCCTGACGATGATTTTCTGCTGTCTCTGGAGAGGCGGTTGGCCCATCTTATTCAAGTGTTTCAGTTGAAATCTTATCAACAGGCCAAGCTGCACAACTTGACGGACACATTGCAAGATAGCGCCTGCCAGTCTCATAAGTTCTTTCGCGCCTTGCATGCGTCTCCGGCTCGCGAAAATATGACCAGACTCCAGGATTCGAAAGGTCGCATGGTCACGGATCCGCAGACCATTGTCACTATGTGTAGAAACTATTTTATGGAACTTCTTGGTTCCTCTTCCTCGCCTTCTAGCCAAGTTACGCATGCTCGCTCGGTCTTCTATCATCTGGTCCGCCAGCAAGTTCCAGTTGATATGCAAGCCACTTTGGAGACGGATATTTGCGAGGAAGAGGTTATGGACATTTTGTTGCACCTGTCGAAGGATAAAAGTCCTGGCTGGGATGGTCTCACGAATGAATTCTTTCAGACCTCGGCCACGCAGTTGGTGAAGCCATTGGTGGCTATGTTTCAGCAGGTGTGGGAAACGGGGGTCATGCCCTCCTCATGGAAAGAAGGCCTTATCAAACTAATTCCAAAGGTCCCTTCGCCGTCAAAGTTGCAACACTGGAGACCAATCTCTTTGATGGGCTCCATGTACAAAATCTACTCCAAAGTGCTCGCAAATCGGCTTCACAAGCAGCTTCCAGCTATTGTGCATCCTCTCCAATATGGCTTCATTAAGGGCCGCAACATTCTGCATAATATCTTAAATGTGCAAATGCCTATTGACTATGCGCGGCACTCCGGTCAGGAAGTGGTATTGATCCAATTGGACTTGGAAAAGGCGTTTGATTATGTGGACTGGTCTTTCATTGCAGACCTCATATCGGCTATGGGCTTTGGTACCCGAATGTCCCAATTGATCTACACCATTAGTGCTGAGGCTTCCTCCAGAGTTATGCTTAATGGTGGAGTTACAGAGCCATTTGTCCTTGCACGCTCGGTCAGACAGGGTTGTCCTTTGAGCCCTCTCTTCTTTGCCCTGGCGACTCACCCGGTCCTTTCAATGTTATCCTCCATGGCAGCCTCTGCTCAGCTGGTCGGGCTGTCTCTTCCGTTGGGTCAGCACTTCGTTAGCCAATCTTTAGCTGATGACACCTTTATGATTTTGCAGGCGGACAGGGACAACATTCGAAGGGCATTAGATGTTTGGACGCTCTTTGGTCAGGCCTCTGGGCTTCGCATCAATGCCCTTAAGTCAGCCATTCTCAATTGTACGGAGCCTGATTTACAGTCCTTAGGCTGGCAAGGCCAGGTGGTTTCCCGTGGCTCCATCGTCAAGCATCTTGGATACCCATTGGGGGTGGATGTACGGCCAAAAGACCTGCTGGAGTGGATTTCACAAAAACTGGCGGCGAAGTTTATGTATTGGAAGTCGCAAGCGTGGCCATTCCATGTCCGCCTCAAAGTGGCCTAGACAATCATGCTTCCAATGCTAACGTATTTCCTACCTTTGTTGCCATGGACGCCTACTACTTTGAAGGCCCTCACTCATCCCATCCGTTTCATGCTGTGGAAGAAGGATTCACTGCAGGCCGGTATTTCCTGGATTTCATGGTCACACGCATGTACCCCTAAGCGCATGGGTGGAGGAGCTATTTTGGATGCACACACTCATATGTTAGCTCTCCGTTGGTCCCTTTTTCGTGCCATGTGTGTGGATCATCACCCATGGACCATCATAGCCCGTTATTTTCTTGAGGACAGCGGGCTCCGCCATGGCAACACACGGCTTCGGGCCTCATGGTGGCATGTCCTTAATGCTGACTCTCGTGTTTCCAGTCCCTCTTCCTCTTTGTTACTGCACTTGGTCGGCTCTTGGAAAGTGGTGCTCCAAAAGGCCCGTTGGCACCCAGTAGGGGACCGCTTGCAGACTAACTCCTTTCAGCTGGAATTGTTGGCAGTATCGAGACTCCTTTCATGGGAAGATAGACATCAACTCAGACCAAGATTTAATCGCATGGCCCGTTTAGGTGTGACGTCGGTTGCAGATGCTACCCTTGCCACTCGTAATGTTCTCGTATCGTTTCGAACTGCTCGGCGACTCTTCAAGATCCCGCGTGGATACCGTGATTTATGGGAGCAGCTTTCGTCGGAGCTTCAGGGTCGGCAACCCTTTCCTGCCTTAACTGTGGATCGCCCTTGGCAGGACTGGGACCTTGCAAGCCGCCTGAGTCTGGAAAAGGCCTCTACTAATCAGGTGTATCATCTTCTTGTTCAAGATCACCAATGGCTGGGAGAGAAAGCTAATACTGTTTGGGGACTGCGGAAATCGCTGTCATGGTGGCAGAAAACGCTGATGGAGGGCTGGCTAAATAAGACACCTTTCAAAAGCAAGGTTTTTCTTTGGCGGGTGATGATTGGTGGTCTTCCTCTGGCCTCAGCCCTTGCCAAGCGTCACATCTCGAACGGCAATTGTTTCTTCTGTACCACACCGGCGGAATCGGCCCGACATCGTTTTCTCTCTTGCCCGCTCGCCAAGAATATCTGGTCACTCTTGTCGCACATTTGGCGCGCGGTGGTGGGGTCCTCGCTAACTCCTTTCGACTGGGTTTTTGTGCGCCCGAAGTATCCCACACCGCCACAGTTGCATGAGAAGATCTTATTTCACTTTTTCAGATATTGGGGATGCTGGCACATTTGGACCACGCGCAATGCTTTTCTCTTTGATTCGGCCTCTAATGTACCGCGACATATTGCCAAGCTTAAAGGGCTCTTGCATTGGCAGCTAGATATCATCCGACACTCCGACTTGCTCCCTCGGGAGGATTTGCATCCGTGGCATATGGCAATTGTCTCTGGCTCGTTGCCATGATTGGTGTAACCTTTTCAGTGCATTATTACGGGGCTTCCCCACACGTTGGCCTAGGGCCCTCGTGTATCTTGTAATCAGAAAAAAGAGAGAGAGAGAAAAAGAGAAAACCTCTTCACATGATGGCTTTGTGTCATCATGTATCTTGTAATCCAGTAATCTTGTATTTTTTTCGTAATTAATACAATTACCTTTTACGAAAAAAAGAGAAAGAGAGAGAGAGAGAGAGAGAACATTTTTAAAAAAACGTAATAGGCATAAGAGACAAATGGGAGAATGAATTTTTGAGGAGCTGAGGGCAGATTGCTGCAAGAAAACCAGCCATGGAGAGTACTTCTACGTCTCTGACTCAAGCACGGAGGTAGAGCTTGCTCCCTCTAACCACCTTTCTCTCTATTCTCAAAAGAAATGCTTTGCATGATGGATTGATTATATCGAAGGTACAATTCTGTGTTTTCTCTGCTCATGTTAAATAAGAACAGTGAACTCTGCACATACTGAATCGTAAGAACAGTGAACTCTGCACGTGCTGAATCGTAAGAACAATGAACTCTGCACATGCTGAACAGTAAGAACAGTGTACTGGACAGTAAGAACAGTGAATTCTGCACATACTGGATAGTAAGAACAGTGAATTCTGCACATGTTGGACAGTAAGGGATATTGATCTGGACATGTTGTACTGTTACTATGCAGCTGGGATTTACTTAGAAGAGATGAAAACCAACTGGTCACAGGTTATGTATTTTGGAACATTACCATTTTTTGTAATTTTCTATCTTTTAGTTGATAAAGAAATACGGAGAGGAGCGCCGGTCTTCGAGGCCAATCTGGTGTTGAGTGAGAGAGAGAGGTCTTTGTTTATGTGTGTGTATGTAAAATCCAGGTGTTAATTGAAGGAACTACCACTTTATGTGAGTCATAGACCGGTTCCAGAAGGACAATTGTCAAGGGAGTGAACAGCAGTCCTCTCATGCTGTCGGAGATGAGAAAGATGATCACCAATTGTCAAGGGAGCGAACTGCAGTCCTCAGATGCCAAGGAGATGGCTTAGGCAGCAAAACACAAATCCCAAAGTGTGTCGGAGCTATCAAGCGCAATGAGAGCAGCCCAAATGCTAATCCCAGGGGATGGATGATGACGCCAAATAAAGGGACAGCCACCACAAGGGTAAACACACCCTCTAAAGGCTTGTCAACCCAAAAACGTAGGTATCTGGGGCTGCAAAAACCGACACTAGATCTAGGGTGATGCTAGACAAGAAGATGTTGATGCCATGCCAAGGAAGGTGACACCAAATGTGGAGGTCTCCAAGCAACCAAACGCAAATCTGGTAAAGCCTAAAGAGAGTGAAAGAGGTCACCAAGTATGGAGGATTGACGCCAAGGTAGGAGTGTTGTCGCCAACAATCTAATGATGACACTAGCAAGGTGGAGCCTCCAAATGATAGGACAAGGTACCTGAAGGAGAAGAAGAAGGGTAACCACAAACCGCGATGTCCTCCACTAGGATGATGCTAACACCAAGCTGAGAAAGATGACACCAAATATGGAGGTCTCCAAGCAGCCAAATGCAAATCTAGTGAAGCCTATAGGGAGTGGAAGAGGTTGCCATCTATGGAGGACTGACGCCAAGGTAGGAGTGTTGTCGCCAACAATCTAATGATGACACCAGTAAGGTGAAGCCTCCAAATGATGGGACAAGGCGCCTAAAGGAAAAGAGAAAGGGTGACCATGAACAACGAAGTCTTCCAATAGGTGTATGGGCAGCAATGGAGTGAAGAGGGAAGAGTGTGGGAGTGACGGAGGAAGAGGGGTGATGAATGACTAAGGTGAGGTGTAAGAATGAATGAAATGACTACCTACTTATAGGCATAAGTTGTCTAGGGTGGCACACCATTGTGTCGACACACACTAAAAAAGTAACTAGAATGTGGAAACTAGCCCTTTTTGGGATATGTCAATGTGAAACCCTAAATGAAGTGTGTAAACTGAAGAAGTAGTTTCTCAACACCCCCTCTCAAGCCCAAAAAGGGATGAAGAAAGAGGAAAAGAGATAGAGGATTCCAAAGATCTAAGATTTCCACCTAAAAGGTAACTTCTAGTAAGGAACAACAAACGAGATCAACTATAGAACTTAAGTCCACCTCAAGAGAGAAGCCACCAACTCCATAACTCTATGCCGGAAGGAATTTGAAGACCTAATCACCAAGTTCCAGTTGAACCTCCAAGGCCCCAATCTAAGTGGTACCTGAAGATTCTCGGTATCAATAGAAGAAATGACTACTCAAAGACAGCCATCCCCTAAGAGTAAATCGAGGGGAAGAACTTTAGGATGAGTAGATACTCCCTTTGAAGGTGGAGATGCAAGGGGCCCCTCTGAATTTGAAGAAGTAAGTCCCCCTCTAAGAGCAATGATAGTAATCTCTGTCAAAATCCACCTCGACGAGAGAGAGGGAATCTAAACACTCATGGATCATGGATTACTCATACCAAAGAAGATATCTCGAGTATCGAAGATGTCAAAGAACTCCCAGAGGTGGCCTCTCAAGCCTAACTAGTCGAGAGTGGAGAATGGAGAAAGGTGAGACTCATGCGTAGCAGAGGATAGTTAATAGTTGTTGTCTCTCAATGGAGTGGACTGCGCAACCACAATAATAAAAGGTGTCGAACAACCACTGTCTCGTGAAGGAGCGGACTGCGGACGGGACGATATCTAATAATCGATGTCTCTCGATGGAGTAGACTATAGAGCTACAAGTTGTCGATGTGGCATTCCTAAAATCCTAGAAGAAGTAGAAGCAACCTCGGTAGCACATTGTGGTGGTCGTAAGGAGGCCACGGTACCACGCTATCCTCATGTGGCTCAAAAGGACTTAGTGCGCATCTAATACATCTTATTGCCTTGAGCATAGAAATCTAAAAGCCGGTGCAAAATAAACTCTATGGCCCAAAATGGAGAGGTGGCACAATGAGTACTTGGGGGAAGACACATATACTCTGAGTGTGTAGGGAGCAAAGATCCATGTCGGCAAGCATCGATGGGGATTCCAATAATGATGGAAGAGAAGCATCCAGTGACCTCTCTATCTGCCTATGAAAAAGTCATAACATTGGAGTGTCAACCTGTAAAAGGAAGGGAGGATGGAGCAGAAAGAGAAGGGTATCTCTGTCTCTTGGTGATAAAGCGGAAATGAAGAGGAAAATCAGTGGATGATGCCGAATCCGCAACCTATCTTTGCCTTCTCTAATGCAGAGGATCTTCATGACTCGCTAATCATCTTTGGCTCTGATACCATGTCAAAAAAATGACAAAAACCAGAGAGACAGTAGGATTTACGAGGAGAAACACAAAATGTGTACGGCAAACGCTAAGAAAAAAAAGAAACTCGAAAACATAAGAACGCGGTGATGATACACTAAATCATGCTATGAGAAGAAAAGCTAATACAATAGAACAAAAGCTCAAAAGATAATTACACTCTCCTATCTGAATCAGGCGACAACACACACCTATGGGAATCTGCAAATCAAAGGAAGCGAAACACAATCCTCCGAGCAGTGGACTATCGAAGTAATCATTGGAAGGTAAAGAACAATTGTCAAGGGAGTAAACCGTAGTCCTGTGATGCCGTCAGAGATGAGAAAGATAATCACTAGTTGTAGAGGAAGTGAACCGCAATCCTCAAATACTGAGAAGATGGCTTGGACAACTGTCATAAGAACATGTATTTTTGAAACCTCACTTAACATGTGGATTAATTTTTAATCACATGGTTAAGTAAATGTTGCACATGTGAGGTGTAACTAGGGTTAGAGTAAATTTACGAGCTCGGAACGCGAGGAATCACAGGATGTCAAAGGCAAAAGTTGCTATAAGTTCACACAAGTACTTGATTGTATCTAGTGTCAGTCGTTGGCCTAGATCATCCATTCATTTTACCATAAGTGTCAGTTGGTAACACTAGAGAAGTGGAGTTTAATGGTACCTGATGTCAATCTAATGGTCAAAGATGGCACAAAGACACTTGGGAATGGAAGTTGTTTAGCCAATTTAATTATTGGCCAGTCATATTTTTTTCTTGACACCAAAATAATTATTAGATTAATTTTTAGTATTTAAAGACTGAAAATTTATATTTAATTATGGATAATGCTGAAAAAACCATTTGGGAAGGCTGCCACATATCAAAATTGCCCATGCAAGACTAAAAAATGTCTTTAGGGACTGAAGAGAGACATTTTAGTGTGTTCAGCCTACAAGAGAGAGAGAGAGAGGAGATGCTACTGGTCTAATCTATAGCCATTGGAGGACCTTCTGAGACAGCCAAGGGTAGGAGAGGACCAATAAACAGCAAGTGATAGCATCTACAAAAGGCTATTGCGACAGGGCAGCAGTAGTAAATGACCAATTTTCTTTAGATCTTTGCATCTACAAGTTGTTTAGATAGGGAAGCAGCAATAAATAACTGACTTTCCTCAGTTCTTCGCAAAGAAAGTTTGAATTTTCTCTCTTCTCAGCATTTTCTCTCATCTCCCAACCTTTCTACAACCTTGCTCCATGATTATAGCATTGAGATCACCAAAGGCTGAGAAATTTCAGATTTCTTTCCTATAAACCCTATATTTGCAGTAGAAATCAAGGTTTAGCAGCAACCTCAAGAAGCATGCCAAAAATTGAAAGTTCCAAGACTTGGATTCAACAGGGTTGAAGTTGTTTTCAGTCAAATTCAAGTGGAGGGACCAAGCTCTAGCAAATCAATGTATATGGGTTATTTTCCATCTCCATCAAAGCGAGTGAAGGCCAATTGACTGTTTGAATCAAGGGGCAAATCTGATTGAAAACTTACTAGTCATTTAGGACAACAAGGGGAGTTGGAATACCGAAAGGAATTGGGAAATCCCATTGTACATCAACTTCTTCTTCAATTAAGTTAAAGAAATATCGAAAGAGATGCAAGTTTTGGGGCCAACAAGATGTCCATTGTCCAAGATTGTAAGTTAATTTGCATTTCTCAATTTTGTAATCAATGTTACTACTGTAACTAACTTGTAATCAAAAAATTACTACCCATCCACGGAAGAAAGATTGGTTACAGTAACAAAATGCAAATCCCAGAGTGTATCAAAGCTATCAAACACAAGAAAAGTAGCCCAGATGCTAACGCCAGGGGATGGATGATGACGCCAAATGAAGGGATAGCCACCAGGAAGGTAAACACAACCCGTAAAGCCTTGTCAATCCAAAAACGCAGGAATCTGCAGCTGCAAAAACTTATGCTAAATATGGGGTGACACTGGGCAGGAAGATATTGACACCAAGCTAGGAAAGGTGATACCAAATGTGGAGGTCGCTAGGCAACCAAACGCAAATCTAGTGAAGCCTGAAGGAAGAGGAAGAGGTCACCAGCTATGGAGGACTAATGCCAACGTAGGAGTGTTGTCGCCAACAATCTGATGATGACACCGATAGGGTGGAGCCTCCAAACATAAGACTTGATTGATGGGACAAGATGCCTAAAGATGAAGAGGAAGGGAGACCATGAATTGTGATGTCCTTCAATAGGGATATGGGCAGCAATGGAGTGAAGAGGAAAGAGCAAGGGAGTGACGGAGAAAGAGGGGCATGATTGAGATGAGGTGTAAGAATGAATGAAATGACTACCTATTTATAGGCATAAGCTGTCTAGGGTGACGCACTATGTGGGCACACACTAAAAAAGTGACCAAAACATGGACACCAACCCTTTTTGGGATTGTCAATGCAAAACCCTAAATGAAGTGTGTAAAATGAAAAGTGGTTTCTCATCACATGGTTAAGGAATACGTGCACATGTTGTTTAACTATGATGCCAACATGTATTTCCAATAGTGGCAACAGAACCTTTTGACAAAATGCAATGCAATGAAGAGCAATTGCAAGAATTTGAATTAGAAAGTCCATCACCAAGACGTGAAATTTTGATGTTGTACTTAGCATTTGATTGACTACTAATCAAAAGTGTAAATGTGAGATACATATGTGATGTACAAGTCAGTAAGTCACAGTGGCAAGCCAAGAACCTTGAGAAGTTGGTGGGTGTCAAAGACAAAAGTTATGAAAAGTCCAAAAGCAACATCAAATTGTCTAGTAAAAGACACAGCTTTTTGAGAAGCTCTTATACTAAAGAAAACGTCAAACTTGATGCTCTTCTCTTCAAGCTTAAAGTCTCTTTTAGCATCATTTTCCTTTGCTAAAAGCATCTTCGAAGATTCAACAACCATAGAAATAGCCAATTCTTTGACTTTCTCCTTGCCCTTCTCCATGAAGGGATTTTTGGAACAAGAGGAGGCAACTTGTGTCTAAAGAGACTTTAAAGTCACCGCTTGGGTGGATCCTCAAATGGTAGGCAATGTGTTGTCTTTCATAGACTTTGTTGCATCGATAATATTGATACCTTTCATTCTGAGATAGGCCTTTGCAACCATAATACCATCTATATCAAGAGCCTTCTCAATTAAGAAATCTTCAAAGACCCTCGCTTCAACCTATGCTTTTTTCCTTCTCTCCATCAAAGCTTAAATTTCTAGATCCCCTTCTAGGTCCTTGTATCTTTGCATATTCTCATAATCAAAGAAGCTCCATCAAAGCTTAAATTTCTAGATCCCCTTCTAGATCCTTGTATCTTTGCATATTCTCATAATCAAAGAAGCATACACATACAAAATGTCAAGAGTCTTTCAGTTGTCGACCAAATTTATTCTCTTCACCTCTTGACATAGTGAGAGTGTTGAGCCCAAAGATCTTGTCACCCCAAAAAAGTTCTTAAAAGGAAGAAGTACTTACTCTAACACCAATGCAAGTGTTGGAAGAATGTAACAAATGGAATTACTTTGAACTATCCAACTTGAACAATTTACCACCACAAAATTTTAAAGACAGTGAGAACGCGCGCGCGCGAGAGAGAGAGAGAGAGAGAGAGAGAAGAGATGACGCCACATTAAGAGGAGAACCAACCTCTCCCCCTTTATAGGATTCTATTGAAACAAGCCACGTGCACTAAGTGTCTCAACTATATGCAATGTGCTAATTTGCTACAATTCTAAAAATTAGGGTTTTGAAACTCTCATTTCTATATACTCCGGGCAACAAGTTGATTTTCTTCTTTAGCGCTTGGACTTGATCAAGCTAAGTAGAAAGTGCTTCTTGGATAAGTGATAGGTATGAGAGCACAAAGGATGTGGCTAAAAGTTCTGCATGGCATCTCATTGATGATAACCCAAATGTCATTATAGGGCATTCTAGCCATTGGCCACCCTTGTATGAAAATATAACATTTAACAAATTTTCTAAAATACTCAAATAATATACAAATCACCTTTCAAGGCATATGAGCATCAAGTTAATTTGAATCATTGGGTTGATACATCATGGTAACACTTGAGGTCAGTTACAACTGCCCAAACCCCTCTCAAGTGGATACCTCAGTTCATGGTGCTGCCCAACACCTCTTACAGCCAAGCAACCTGATCAGCCATCCCCTCCAGCCTGTGTTTGCTGCACTTGACCTGTCTGCTGCCTATCCGGAGCATCCTGCAGCTGGTGACACCAATGAGGCTTTGTTTTCAGCTCGTGTTTGCTGTACAGCAGCTGACATCATTGTCTTGACTGCTGGCTGCAGCATTGCTGCCTGTGTTTGCTGCTCCTTGGAGCACCACCCAGCATCCTGTTCATCAGTTGGAGCTGTCACTCTATGTCTACAGCTGCCATTTGCAGCCTGGACAGCTCTTGCATCAGCTGCCTAGTGTTTTCCTCCTGTGCAAGCCCGCCTACTGCCAATACCATTGATCGGCTTGTTCGAGACAAATTTCACACTTTGATCTGTGGTTACAATGGCTTATTATCTTTATAGGCTGCCTACTGCGATTCAAAATCCGTTCAAAGTACAACACTCTCTCGAGTTCATTTCTGCCCTGGTCCACTCTGAGACAGAGAGGTTCAAGGTCATTATATTCACTTTGCATAGTGTGTTCTCGGCATTCATTCTCTTTCACTTTAAGTTACCCTTCCACCTTTGAGTTATATTGTTTATCATTGTGTTTTATATACACTTTGTGTTTATCTTCTTTGCTTGAGCATTTCTTTACATAGTATCAAAGCTAGGTACACTCTGAAGATACCCAAGCCTTGATCTCAATGCTCAACATCAAAGTAAAGCACAAACACGAAAGGAAAGATGTCTCTTCCACCATCACCAAAGCAGTCTCCTCAAGAGCCAACTCCTTCGATGCCGATATCAACTTTCATGGAAACTCTAAGAGACAAGAAACTACCTCCTCAAATCCAAAATGCTCCTCTTCTTCCATGTCATCCTACCAAGAGGATATTTGCACTTGTCTTGACGAATGTGTCAAAGTTATCACAATGAGAGCAAAAAACCTAGAGCAGAACAAGGTCTACCTCCATTTGGACATCAAGATAGCACTCCTTTCACTTTGGCATATCATCCAAATGATCCTTTCCTTACACTTGTGACATCATTTGATTATAAAGAAACCTTGCATCTACAACACAGTTGGGATCATCCCATCTCTTGGTTGCCTTACCACCCATTACAATCAGTCTATCCATCAAATGGGCATCAAAAGTGTCTTTCTAAATGGTTATTTGGAGGAGGAAGTCGATGTGGAGCAACCTCCCAAGTTTCCTCTTCCAAACCATAAAGACAAGTCTTTCATTTGCAAAAAGCTCTTTATGAATTGAAGCAAGCACTACATTCCCAATTCCATAGAATGGATCAGTTTCTTAGATCATATAGCTACCATTCTACCCCTTATGACTTAAACTTATACATGAAAACCACTTCAATGGGCAAGAGCTATAATATATCCTTCTTTATATTGATGATCTATTGATCAATGGCTTAAATTCTACCACTATTGCGAATATATAGGCCAAACCTTACTTCACATTTGAAATGGTTGGCCTTGGTCAACTATCCTATTTCTTGTGCATGGAAGTCATAGATCATGAGGATTGGATCTTTGCATCTTAGCAAAAACATGCCCTTCAATTAGTGGATCTATTACACCACAATATTGCACCCCGATCAAACACGGTCCATAGCCATAATTGCTGCTGCACTATCACCTTGCTTGCACAAGCCATCCTCCAAACGCACCACCCTTCAACACTAAACACACAAAAGTAGGGATTGAGGGAGGGAAGGAGGGAGAAAAAGAAAAGGTGGTTTGGAGGGAGGGGGGAGGGGAACTCTTACTTTATATTTTCCCTGCTACGACTGAGAAGGAGAGGGCTTTGCCTACTCACATAGCCACCCTATTCACAAAAGTGTCACTTGGAGTCTACCTTGACCACCACCTCCTAGAGAAAGTATGCATTGGTAGAAACTACCCATCGGGCAAACACAATGCCAAGGAGCCGACCCCTCTAGTTGAAATCTACAATTTGTATGTGCCACAAAGTATTGTATCTTACCACCCCAATTGATGAACTGCAATGCCCTTGTGACACCTCTATTCTAACACCTTTAACATCATCTTTTTCTTCAATCTACTGCCATCCTCTTATTTAACCATAGCCTATAAATTTAGATATCATTACTTAATCCCCCCCCTAAACTTCACCCAATCTATTATTATCAAACCTCTATGCTTCAATCATCATCTCACTTGTAATAGCCTTGTCACCCTCACATCAATCACCTCTCTAAATGTTGTATTCCAAAGAGCCTAAAGGAAGATAGTCAAGGTTGTTAAGAGAAGTTGAGTTTGCATGTCCTAGCATGAGCTCCACCACCTCAACTCTTGCATTGACCTTAGCACCATCAAATGGCACTCTCTATGGTGTCATCGGTGGATCAAGATCTCTAGTTTCCTCCCTCATGATTATGAAGTTGCAACTATTATTTTAATAGGATGTATGGGATGCCTTAATTAGACCATGCAAGATTATGATTATTTTCTTTAATGCAAGCAATTAGAGCTAAGGTAGTATCCTTTTATACCCTTACTTTCTAAGGATGCACTTTTGCTAGGAGCAAACCATAAGAAATAATCACCTCCTCCTAGTCTTTAGAGATTAACAACTAGAAACAAGGAAATCCACTTAGATCATCTTAAAGTGGAACTAATCGAATATGTAGCTAGCATAATAAACTATAATATAGGGGTTGGTTTTATTGCTATATTTCTATTAAGAACCCTAGAGATCTTAGGGTCACAACTCCCCAATAAAGGAATATGATTTAGAAGATTGCTTAGTTTATACGCATACTAAGAGAGCTAGGATATTAGACCTTTAAAACATTATAAAGGTAGAAAACATTAAAATGAAGTGGTCTTATATCAATGAGCAAACTATAAAACTAAATGAATACAATGTTAGTTTATGAGGATATAAGGTTATAAAATACCTCTATAATGACAATTTTAGAATAAGTTATCAAGCCCGAGAAAAAAGTAGCAATAGTCAAATATGTAGCAAACCTTTTGTATATCAATTGTTACCGAGACATATTGGCTCAATGATTCCAAATTAATTTAATACTCGTGTACTTTGAAAGGCAATTTGTATTATTTAAGTGTTTCAAAATATGATTAAATGTTCATCTTTCTATTTAAGGGTGGCCAATGGCCAAAACGCCCTATAATTACTTGGGTCGTCATTGACGATTACCCAAGAGAAATTAAAAGTTTAATCGAACAGTCAAATTGATTAAAAAGCTCGGATGACTAAGACTTTTTCACTCAGATAGTCACATTGACTAAAAACCCATATAATGAGTGGTTTCAAAAAGTAAAACCAAATGCTCATGATTAAAAAAACAAACCATGAACCGTTGAACCTATATAATGAAGCTCTCCAAAAGCTAAATTTGGTGACTCCTAAAATTTAGGAGGTTACAATTTTTGAAAGTTGCTCAAAGGAAAATTTTGTTCACATCAAAGGCTCTGGCATTTCGCAATGAACAATTTTATCTTCTGCAGCTATCTCAAATTATTCACCATTTGAAAGATTTTTTAAATAGAAGGTTTGGAAGCTTCTTAAGCTCTTCTTGAGCTAAATTTTCAAGGCATCCAACTCATCATGAGCGCTTCCAACAATAGAAATAGCCGTCAAAAGTAGGTCTTTGTTTTCACAAGACAAGACAAACCCTTTGAGAATACAAATAACCACCACCTCTGTTGCCGCCGATATGGTGATATAATAGAAGTAGGAGCATATATGGATTGGCCACATGGTTAAAATATAATAAAAAATATTACAAGTTAATAATCCTAAGCTTTCCCCCTCCCCCATACAACACACACACAAAATACAAATCCTAGAAAAGTGCCCTTTTCATTAATTCCAAAATCTAAACAATGCAAAATGGGACCTTGGAACTAGCAACGTAACTAGAAAACATCTAGAAGAGAGCATGTCTGATGTGTCATTTTGAAGAGACAAGTGTCCCCACACTTGTCATTTTTAACAAACACTTGTAATTTGTAGCCTCCACTTTACACTTTTGACCTAAGCCCCACACCTATATATTGGAAATCTCTCTCTTCATTTGAAATAAGCTCTCATGCTGAAATTTCAGCTATATGCTTTGTATTCTCTTATCTATCTCTGATCCAAGAAGCACTTTCTACTTATTTTGATCTAATCCGAGCACTAAATTAAAAAATCAGCTTGCTACCCAAGTTTACAAAAATTAGGGTTTCAAAACCCTAATTTTCGAAATTGCAGCAAATCAATCTTTTGTATATGATTCAAGCACTTGGTGCCCATGGTTTTGTTTCAATAAATTTCTTTAAGGAAGAGAAGGGAGGGGAAGAAACGCTCTCTCTCTCTCTCTCTCTCTCTCTCTCTCTCTCTCTCTCTCTCTCTCTCTCTCTCTCTCATTATCATGGTGATAGTTGATCGAGTTGGTTAAGTTCAAAGTATTATCATTCCCACGTTCTTCCCCACGCTTTCATTGGGATCAAAGCAAGGGCTTGTTCTTTGCAAGAACTTTTATGGGTGACAAGATCTTTGGGCCTAACTTTCTTGCCATGTCAAGAGGCAAAGAGGAGAATTTTGATGAATAACGGAAAGGGTCCCAATACTCTGCACCTGTATACTTCTCTGATTATGACAAGATACAAAGATACAAGGAGTTGGAAGCTTATCCAACAATTCAAGCTTTAATGAAGAGAAGGACTAAAGCACGGACTAAAGCGAGAGTCTTTGAAGATTTCCTTATCGAGAAGGCTCTTGAGACAGATGGTATTACAGTTGCGAAGGCTTGTCTCAACATAAAAGATATCAATGTTATTGATACAACTAAGTCTATGAAAGGTAACACATCACCTATCATTCGAGGATTCACCCAAGCGATGACTTCAAAGTCTCATCATACGCAAGCTATCTCCTCTTGTCCAAAGAATCCCTTCATGGAGAAGGAAAGGAGAAAGTTAAAGAACCAACTATTTCCATGGTAGCTAAATCTCCAAAGAATGCTTTTAGCAAGGAAAAACGATACTAAAAGAGACTTCAAGCCTGGAGAGAATAGCATAAAGTTTGATATTTTCTATGGTAAGAGAGATTCTTAGAAAGCTGTATCTTCTACTAGACAATTTGATGTTGCTTTTGATGGTGAATATTATTTTAAAAAAGCAAAAATTAGGATGATTAAAATGCATCTAAAGGATGTTGCTTTAAATTGGTGGCTTAAAGTTATTCAAGAGAAAAAGAAACCCAAGTCTTGGAAAGAGTTCGAGGAGATATTTAACAAAAAGTTTCTATCTTCATCCTTTGAATTAGATGTGCAACAAGAATGGGATGAGCTGAAGCAAAGCCATGGAGAAAGTGTTGAAACCTATATCAACACGTTTGCAACTGTTTCTCTTAAATTTGCATCTCTTAATGAAGTTTCTTCCAATATGGAGATGAGAAAGTTTATCCATGGATTACATTCAACGGTGTGGCGAGTTGACAAGATGACAAAGGCTGATACTTTGACAGCAGCCCAAGATACAACCTTAGAAACTGAAGGATTCCATATGCCATGGATGCTTGGTAAAGCCTTAAAACAAGAACCACAAAGGAAAAAGACCAAGATGTTTGACCAAAAGAAGTCATATAAATAAGAATCAAAGCATAAGGATGGAGATATACCATCTTTGCCATCCAAAAAGAAGCTAACATATTAGCAATTAGTAGAATATACAAAAGAAGGACGATGTTTCTCCTGTGAAGAAAAACGGCACATGGCTGGTATATGTCCTAATAAGGCAAAGAAGGAAATCAGTCCCAAAAGACACCTCAAGCAAACATTGTACCTAAGGAATCCTTATAATAGGATGAAACTTTGTTAGAGAAAAGAAAGCTTTTTATGGCTTGGGATAAGATCTAATCAACCTATTCTCATTCATTTTGATACAAGGGCTGCATATCATTATATCCATCCTCCAATTGTTGAGCCTCCACATCTACCAAAGGAGAGGTTTGAAACACCAAAAATGTCATGTGCTGCTTTTCAAGAAATGGAGTCTGAAGTTACTCCCGTTCCTAGAAAACTACGAATTGAGATAGGAGAGTATGTAGATTATGAGAGTTTTGTCATGGGAAATCTTGGTCATTGTGATATTGTATTAGAAATAGCTTGGTATAGAAGAATAGATACAACCATTGATTGGAATCAAAATATTTCAACAACATTTTGTTTGACTTCTTATTGAACTCATGGTGCAAAAACTGATGATTCAGCACAAATGATACCATCAAATTTGCATTGTCAATGACAAGTTGTATTCATGCCAACTTTCCAATATCTTTTAGCAAGTTGTTCAAACACTGAGCCATGCACGAAGAAACAATAATATGCAGATAGACATTCTGCAAATAACACCTACTGCCCTATTTGAGAGCTCACCATCAACAACAAACCCCACAAAAAGATCTTTGCCAATAAACTCCATTGCATCTACCCACTCGGCAACAAGTGTATCAATTGACTTTCTTGTTCTTGAACCATCATGAGATGAAATGAATGTATCTCACTTCGAATGTAAGCAACCACCCCATTAATAGATCTCCTACATAAGCCACTCCATCCATTTGCAATGAGTGATACACCATTCTTTTGATATGCACGCTTGGTTTTCTCAATTGCTTGCTCCACCACTTGCTTTCCCTTTCAAGCAATGCAATACGCAAGGCTCTAATGAAGGAGTATAAGTTGGGCCATACTCCCTACTCTTTTTGACATTGCTTTAAAATAATCTAACCTCACAACATTGAATGCAATGTGAATAGTGATCGTGAAAAAAAAAAGTGTGCAACAACAACATCAACTTTCTCCTTTTCTTGTGGATCCCAAACACCCTCAAGAGTGTGTTGTTGCTTGAGAGGATCAATCAATGTTTGCTCAATAGATTCTTCTATTCCAAATACATCTCAAATAGACAATATGTGACTAGCATCAATACTAGATGGTGGACGAGATTCTTGAGATCTCAATGTTGTCGCAAATGTAGCGGTCAACAATTTGCAAACATAGTACTCTTCTCACTAAAGACGAGGCTCGTAACCCCCCGTCCTTCTATGAGAGCTCTCTTCTCTTCCGAGTAGTCGCATAGGGACAATATTGCACTCCATATCCTTCAATGTGCAAGACATGAGCTCAAACTTTGCTTGCCCCACTTGTGCAACAATACGGGCACAATTTGCACATCCATGCATGAGATCCTCCACCACTTTCATGATGCTCAACGTGCACCTCATCTCATCAGGAACATGCATTAGACCTCCTACTTCTTCCGCCATGATGACCACCTCAACGAAAGTGGTTGCCGCGTGCTTGAAATGTCAATGCCATGAGATGATGAGAAAGATTGAAATGAGAGAAACAAGGGAAGGGGGAGGGGAAACATTGAAACTTGAGGCAAGTTGCAGCAAAAAGTGTGCATTAAGCACACACACGAGAGAGAGAGAGAGAGAGAGAGAGAAAGAAAGAAGAAAAGAAAAGAAAGTTATATTAACGTCTACGAAAGGCCAAGTTGGCAACGTTACATACTGGGAAACTTTCCAGGTCCCAGCAAAGCTACCATCTAATGCTATGATAAACTAATTGAGTAGGTACAAAATGGTATTTAAAATGGGTACAATTCATATGTGTTCCAAGTATGGTGCGCAACTGCTCATGGAGCTTGGTCATCCTAAAATGTCCCGCATGGGTCTATCTAACATCGAGAGGCTGAATCGGCGGGGCAGGGCATAGAGAGAGGGGGGGAGGTGTGTAAGGGCTTTGTAGCTATACCATGCCGTTGCTACCGATTGCACCTATATAGGGAGTAGTAGTGACTCAAAGCCCTGCCTTGTTTCCACTCTACGTGTGATTCCCTATGCCCAGTGGTGAACCCTCTTATGTGCAGCGTCACGAGGGTGTAGTCCTGGGATGTGTCTATGTTGTCCCGCTTTTTGGATTGAATAATACAAGAGTATACCTTGAGCTCATATCGTGTTACCTTTCTGTGCCATGTTGAGTGCGTAACGAGTGCAGGTTTATCACACTTGGTATCAGAGCAACTCTTGCTCGGAGTGAAGGAGTGCTCACGGAAGCAGGAGGAAGATCCAGTGCCCCGAAGAGATCGAAGTCGTAACGACCCACAACGCGACGCCTCGCGTCGTGTCGCCCCACGTCGCGACACCCCCCGACGCGTCGCCCCGGTTTGACGCCCCAACCTCGACATCTCACCGTCTGAAGACGTGGCACGGCTTCCCCGCGGCACGACCCACACCACCACAGGCGAAACGCGGCTTCCTCGCGTCGACACCACCACCAACCACATGGAGGACGAAAGGGAGAATGTCACCCTCCCAACACTGGAGGAGAGGAAGAAGAGTAGGAGGCAAGAATGGAGAGTGGCCCAAGAGGAGAAGGTGGCTGGACTAGAAAGACAATTAGATGGTATGTCATGCATGCTAGAATCAATATGGAGGAACATGCAGATGAAAGAAGAGGAGGAAGAAAGGAGAAAAAAACTAGAAGTAGAGCAGGGCTATAGAGAATGGGTGATTCAACAACGAGAAGAGGAGAAAAGACACAGAATGCAAGAGGAGATGGATAGAACGGGTAGAGACGAGACATCTAGGAGGGCGCAAGATACAAGGAAGGAGAAGGAGAAAGTAGTAGAATTAGGAAGCAAAAAGAAAGACAAGAAGAAGGAAAAGAAGCACCATCGCAAAGAAGAGGAAGATAGCAGTAGTTCAGAAGATGATTATGGAAAATTCAAGATGCCCCAACCCGCCAAGTACAAGGGAGAGAGAGGTGGGTTGGTTCTAAAGAAATGGATCGCAGAGGTGGACAGGTACTTAAAGTATTCACGAATTACCGAAGACAGGAAGGCGGAGGTGGCAGCCATTTACTTGGAGGAGGACGCTGCCAATTGGTACCTGCTAGAACAAGAGCAGGGCCACACGATCTTTTCGTGGGAAGAACTCCAGGAAGAACTGAAGGACTACTTTATTCCAAAGATGGAGAAATTCAAAGTGAGAGATGAATGGAGGAACCTCAAGCAAACACAGGGAAAGATGAAAGAATATGTAAACAAATATAGGCAGATCATGCTACAGCTACCAAACATGGATACAGGCACTAAGCTACATGGATTTTTGTTTGGGATGCAAGAATGGGCTAGAAGAGATTTGGAGAGACAGGAGCCAACAAGCTTAGCAGAAGCCATGAGAATGGCCGAACGACTGGTGGACCTGGAAGGCAGAAGAACAGCACAAGGGAATCAAAACAGGTTCAACAACAACTTCAACAACACCTTCAACGACAACAACTCATGGAACCAAAGGCCCGGTGCTCCTAGAGAGGCATTCACTGATACAAGGAGCCAAAACACCACCACCACCACGGCCATATCACAAACCGCCTTAGTACCAAGAGGAGCAGCAGGGAGATGGGGAAACAATCACTACAGGCCAACCCCTAGTACATCGTATGGGCCGGCAGGATCAAACACGTCATGGTGGAGAACCCCAGGCCCGTCAATCGGAATCAGATGCTTCAAATGCGGGGGTCCACACTACCAAAACAGATACCCAATAGAAGATACAGCTTCGTCAAGTGGATCAAGGGTGAATGCAACTAGTGCATATGGAGGAGAAGAACCACAACCACCGCGAATCCAAGAAATCCCAAATGGGAGTGAAGAAAGCATGGACCACCCAAGGGTAGGGTCAGTTAGCGCCCGACCCCAATGCATGGCAACCAGAGTAGCAGCAGTCCACCATCTATACATCAAAGGCCGAGTGGGCGAGGGTAACCGACCTATCATGGTGGACACAGGAGCAACACACAACTTCATGACACCAGGGTGCGCAGCAAAACATGGATTAAAACTGTCGAAGGCCCCAGAAGGATTAACAGTGACATTCGCACAAGGAGAAGCCAAGGAGGTGAAACAAGTCTTTGCAGTCCAAGTAGCAGCCGACAAGTAAAAGGCGAAACTCAACTTCTTAGTAATCCCCATGGATGATTTTGAAGTGATACTGGGATTGGAATTCTATGACAAGTATGTCATTGCAATGTTTGGTAAAGGTGTAAATGAAATGATGCTAGATATGCAAGGAGAAGGCGTCAGAGTACCATGTGAAAGAATGCAACTGCCTGGCAGGACCCCAATCAAAGTGCAAATGAAGGAGAATAAGCCAGGAGTATCATGCCAAACAATGAAACCAACTACAACCCAACCAAAGGGCCAGACCCAAAGTGCGCCAATCCAGAGGACCGTTATCAGGCCACGTATCATGACTTGCAGTGCCAAGCAGGTCGAAAAATCAGTCAAACAAGGAGATATGGTCTATCTATGTATGATCCGACCGATTGAAGAAGAAGAAAGTGGCAAGAAACCCAAACAACAGAACAAGAAAACAGAGGTGGCAAGAATACTGGAGGAGTTCAAAGATGTGATGCCAGCCAAGCTGCCCAAAGGTCTACCACCCAGGCGAGACGTAGACCACAAAATTGAGCTGATCCTAGGGTCTGCCCCACCAACCAGAGCTCCCTATCGCATGAATCACACTGAGCTAATGGAACTGAAGAAGCAGCTGCATGAACTAGAAAAACAAGGATTCATCCGCCCTAGCAAATCCCCCTTTGGTGCCCCAGTGTTATTTGTAAAGAAGAAGGATGGGGGACTCAGAGTCTGTGTAGATTATAGGGCCCTTAACAAAATCACCATAAAAAACAAATACCCCATGCCCCTAGTGGAAGACCTCTTAGATAGATTACACGGAACCAAGTACTTTAGCCGTATTGATCTTAGATCAGGATACCACCAAATCCGCATAGCCAAAGAAGATATCCCCAAAACAGCATTCTGCACCCGATATGGTAGTTTTGAGTGGTTAGTACTAGGATTCTGCCTAAGCAATGGGCCAGGCACATTTTGTGGCCTCATGGATGGAGTTTTTAGACCGGAGATAGATATCTTTGTTATTATCTACATAGATGACCTCCTAGTCTACAGCAAAACATTAGAAGAACACAAGCAGCACCTACGCTGAGTTTTTGAGAAACTGCGGCAGCATCAGTTATATGCCAAGCCGGAAAAATGTGAGTTTGCAGTGAAAGAGTTCGAGTTCTTAGGCTTTATTGTAGGAGCAAATGGAATCAAAGTGGATCCTAAGAAGGTGGAAGCCGTTCAAAGATGGCATGTACTAAAGAATGTAAGAGAAGTGCGGGAATTCCTCGGCTTCACAGTGTTTTGCCAAAGATTTATAAAAGATTACAGCCTCATCACTGCCCCCCTCTCCCACCTCACCAAGGAAGATCACCCTTTTACATGGGGGAACGCGCAACAGGAAGCCTTTGAGAAAATGAAGAAGTGCATGAGCCAAACTCCCGTCCTAAAGGTACCAAACTTTACCAAACCCTTTGAAATTTCCACAGATGCATCCGACTACGGCATAGGAGGTGTCCTGGTACAGGAGGGTCACCCCATTGCTTATGAGTCAAAGAAGTTCACCGGTGCTGAAACAAGGTGGAGCACGCATGAGAAGGAAATGTTGGCAGTCATACACTGCCTTAGAAAATGGAAGCATTATGTTCAAGACAAGCATATAGTCGTCTTCACCGACAATATCTCCCTCAAATACTTCCAATCCCAGCCCAAGTTATCGGCAAAGCAAGCCCGCTGGCTAGACTTCCTAGCCAAATTCGACCTGGAGATTAAACACAAGCCCGGCTCCACTAACAAGATAGCAGATGCCTTGAGCCGGAAAGCTGACCTAAAAGCTATCAGTGTGGTCAGCAGCAACTTCATAAAACTCGTCAAAGAGGCCCTAGAGCAAGACCAAGAAATGCACAAGATAATCAAAGATGTGGAAGCATAGAAGACCCCACATGGAATGTACACCTTAGAGGAAGGTATCCTCTTTCTAGACAAGAGATTGTATATCCCCAACAATGTGGAGTTGAAGAAACTCATACTGCATGAGATACATGATGGCAAGATTGGAGGCCACAAAGGGCAAAGCAAAACCTTGGAGGCCCTTAGGAAGCAGTTCTTCTGGCCAAACATGAAGGAAGAAGTAATAGACTACATCAAAACTTGCCCCACTTGCCAAATGGTCAAAGCACCACGATCAAGACCAGCAGGCCTACTACAGCCATTACCGGTACCCAACCGCCCTTAGGACGTCATCAGCATGGACTTCATTGTGGAGCTACCTGAGTCCCATGGGTACACAATCATCTTTGTAGTGGTGGACTATTTTTCCAAATAGGCTCACTTCATCCCAGCCAAACCACCATTGAATGCCAAGGAGGTAGCACGCCTCTTCTTCACACATGTATTCAAACTTCATGGCTTACCGCTGGCTATTGTATCAGATAGAGATGGAAGATTCATGAGCGACATGCGGAAGGAACTTTTCAAGACTCTGGAAACACAATTGAGATTCTCATCATCCTTCCACCCAGAGACAGATGGACAGACAGAACGAGTCAACCAAGGCATCGAAGATTATCTCCGAAGCTATGCTTGAGTGGACCAGAAAGATTGGGCATTGTACCTTGATGTTTTGGAATTCCACTATAATAGCTCCATACACTCGACAACCGGGTACACCCCCTTCGAGTTAGCAATAGGAAAAGAAGTCATTACACCATTGGCCTTAGCATCCGGAGCGGCCAAAGCGAAAGATCAAGATGCGGAAGAATTCTTGAAGAAATGGAGAGACCACAATGCAGCAGCAAAGCAAAGCCTAGAGCAGAGCAAGATCACCATGACAGAGCAAGCAAACAAAAAGAGAAAGGCTGTACTATTCGCCAAAGGAGACATGGTCCTAGTAAGCTCTAAGAATATGTCACTTCCCAAAAACATGACCCCCAAGTTCAATCACCGTTACTATGGACCCTACCGAATCACTCAAGTGCTGAACGAAGTCACCTACAAGCTGGACCTGCCAGACAGTATCTGTGTTCATAATGCATTTCATGCTCGTCTTTTGCGCAGGTTCTATCCCGACAACCAATGGGAACGGCACGTACCAATGCTCCATTCCAACGGTCCCTTCGAAGTAGAAGCATTCCTCCGACGCCGGAAACAAAGAGGCTTCCCCGAATACCTCACCAAGTGGCGCGGGCCTCCACTCAAGGAGGCCACTTGGATCTCAGAAGCGGAGGCCCGCGAACGCGGAAAGGATGCCTTTGCCCTTTGGCTCGAGGAGAACCCCCCTGCTCCTTCCAATGACCCTTGAGCCTGTCCAATACTTCAACAAATAATGCGGTTCTCAAGCATAGACCCCAAATGTGCCTCCACTCCTCAAATGTAATCGAGTCGAGGGTGGACCCGCATGGTCGCAATCATCAAAAATAACTCCATCAAACAAAAAGCCCCCAACGTCCTAGTGTGGCAGACACTGGCCAATCTGATAGTATAGACTGTGTTAAGACCCCGCGGTCCCCTTAGACCGGCAGACATTGACCAGCTTGCTAGGAAAAGCTGCGTTAAGACCCCGGATGAGTCAAATAACAAACGCTACCCTTAGATTGCTGAGGTCAGCAATCCAGTAAGTGGGAGTGAGTGTAAGGGCTTTGTAGCTATACCATGCCGTTGCTACCGATTGCACCTATATAGGGAGTAGTAGTGACTTAAAGCCCTGCCTTGTTTCCACTCTACGTGTGATTCCCTATGCCCAGTGGTGAACCCTCTTATGTGCGGCGTCACGAGGGTGTGGTCCTAGGATGTGTCTATGTTGTCCCGCTTTTTGGATTGAATAATACAAGAGTATACCTTGAGCTCATATCGTGTTACCTTTCTGTACCGTGTTGAGTGCATAACGAGTGCAGGTTTATCAAGGGGAAGGGGGGAGGGGAGCGAAGATGATTACTTTATGTGGAGCTGGGAGTTGGTTGGAACCTGGTGGACATAGGCTGTGCTCGCCAACGAAGTGTGACGGGAAGTTTGAACAAATTGGGCTGCGGCTACGACTACGAATATACAATAGTCCTATCCGATGCAACAAAGTGAGTTGATATCGCATTTAAAAAACCAATAGTCAGCTCGTTTTTATAATCGACGAGTCATCACGTTTAAACTTTAATCAATCGGACCTCACGTAACTTTAATCCGTCACGTACAAGCTCGTCCATGACATTTTGCGCCTTGCCCCGTCACATTGTGGTGCCGAAGAAAGTGAACTCACAATCAGAAGTGACGCATCCCGTCAAGGAATTGTCTCGGGGACGGCGTCCTAGTGTCCTACACGTCCGTCCTACCCGTTACTTGTAACCATGCAGAACACACTTGGATAATCCTAGGTCTCATAAACGAAGGAAGAGAAATCATTGATGTAACAACAAAAGAAGCATAAAATACGCCCACAAGGGTCTTACTAATTTAGACTCTACCAAGGGCTCATAAGTTCTTTCTCAACTACAGAATCTCTGAGAGGGGCAAATGACAACGGTTTAATTAAATAAGAACTATAAGTAGTAATCATGGGTCACAAGTCCTTATGACCCCCTAAGAAAAGAAATCTAGAACTCTATTGAGGATATGTATCAAATTAGAATCAATTATAACGTTAATTAGACTCTTCCAAGGGCACATAAGTTCGTCTCAACTAGAGAATTAATGAGAGGGGGCAAATGACAAAGGTTTAAATTTAATAAGAAGAGAAATCTAGAAGTTTGTTGAGGATATGTATCGATTTAGAATCAATTATAACATTAACTTATCTTGAAGTACAATAAATGTCTTGGATTGTTTCGTGTAGGTTGGATTAATTATTTCTTGATTTTTGCTTGCGACAAATAAAGAAAATTCATAATAGAAAAAGTCTTCACTTGATACAAAGATAATCGATGAATCGGACGACCGAAGATTATACAACAATCGACTCGCCCCAAGGTCCTCTACTGTGCCATCCGTGAGGTGATGATAAATCTCAAAAGGACACTACTCAAGACTGGCTAAAGGTCAAGTTCTGAAAAGACCATATTTGAGTGATATATGCACCCTTATGGTGCATACGAAGCCAGCTAGGCTTTTGGCTGGCGATTTCCATAGTCCCACCTACAATGGGGTAGTGGAGCCGTCACGTGCACATCTCAGGGCATTGAAAGACCTGATTTTGGGTAGTGGGTATGAGCTCACGGAGGGCTCTTGGAATTTGGGATACTTGTTTTAGGGGAAGGACTGGTACTTCTTTACAACCGTGGAAGCAATTGCCACTCTCTATGACCCAAGTGCAAGTTGATTTGAGGTCCACGACAACGCCCTCTGTAGTCCTAAAGATACAATGTTTTCCGTACCAGATGGCCCGTGTGCACCAATATTGTTTGTAGGTTAGATCCAGGCTACAAACTACTGAAAAGGTAGTTGGGAGACCAAACAATCATAACTATCGATGACAGTCCACTGTTCACTAAAAGATGAGTCCATCTAGAGTAAAAGTATAGTTAGGTTATGTAAGCAGATTGATTGACACTTGATTTTAAACTCCAGTTTGGTTGATGGCTAGGTGGACCTGCAACCCATCTCGTGTGCCGGTAAAGTTCATACCAATGGTGACTCCTTTTTAACCACTTACCATTTTAGACCGCTCGGGAGTAAGTTTAGTTACAAAAACTTGGTTTAAGACCAAATTCAACTTCAGTGCCAATCAAGTACCAACCATATGACCAAGTCATACATCTAGTAAGATTCTTCTGATTCCAACCAAAGAGTATCTCCTGACCACTCTCTATTCTACTTTTAGACTCGCGATATTGATTTGCCTAATATACTAAAGCCTTGAAAAATCTTTTATAGGCACCCTTTATTTAGTAGAGGTTTTTGGTTGAATATAACTTGCCATTTTGCAACCTTTTTTTTGGTCTACTACTACTGAGTTCTAACAGGCAGTTTTTGACCTGCTTGCCATTTATTCCAACAGTCAACTTGTTTCCAGCAGTCTACCCCTGCATACAGTTCTTTTACCCCTACTCCTTGCAACATGTGGTGGAGAATTCCATTGCATTCGGTTACTGTTGTTGTGCGTTTCTGTCATTATCACTTCCAATACAATAGCAGTGACCATCACACTTCTCTCAACCACAGAGACGCACAGTGACAGGCTGCTCACAGCTCTCCATTCAGGAACTTGACACTCGAAACTTTTGAAAAGTGGGGACAATGTCTCCAGCTTGCAAATAAAATTCAAGCATTGTAAGGCTTCTCATTCAGTAGAAGCTAAGCTAAGGCAACCAAAAATTTCATATGAGCTGTCTATAAACAAAACAAAAAAAATTTCTCATAGTGAGATTACATATCTAAGATGTTCATACCACTAGCACCAAAAGTTATGTTCTTGCTGAAAGGAACAGCACTCAGCAACAGCCGTTGACCTGGGGGTCCAGATTTATGATGGACAAAGTCAAAACCATTTCTCCTGAACAAAACAAGGAGCACATCATTTATTTGAAGAGGAACACACACTTTAGGGGATAAATATGAAAAAAGTGTGCACTAGCTAAGAAAAGTGTACGCTAGATTACTAAACACCAACCAAGTATAACCAGTCAAGAACTGACAGAAGCATTTTGTTCAGCTTAAAAAACTAGTCTGGTGCTGAATAAAATGACATGTAAAGTTCTCTCTTCACTAAACACCGGGATTCACTTTGACAACTTGAAATGTGAGTTGGGGTATTGAAGGTGCAAGCATCATGTATTACAACCTGTGTATTCTCTTAGAAGAGGAGTAAACATTTGCAAATCAATGCAATTCCATAGCAACACATAAAATATGTACAGAATTTGCGGTACAGTAGTGTATGACATGAATATGAATCCACCAAGTACAAATATGTATGTATGCATGTTGCAGGTGCCCACACCCTAAATGGGACAAACCACTGGGCATGACTTGAACTGATGAAATCTTGAATCAACATACTTGCCCAAATCTTGGTTTCATTTTTGATGTTTGCTAAGAAAGTGCCTCCAACCATAACTCTGCTTAGAAAATCCTCAAAAGGAATATTGGAGGTCCAACAATTTGTTCCTAATGTGGTCTTCCACCATACTCTTCAACTTTCAAGCTCCTACTGGCTTTTCCTGTCCCCAACACTCACTGTGCACCAGCAAGCAACAAAGGCTATTTACAATCTGAGCATTAAGTTCTCGAAGTTCTGAAGCAAAGAGACCATGGTTCATTTGCCTCCAAGAATTGAATATCTCGAGAATTGTACCAAAGGACAATTTTAAGGTGCACCACCCCAGCATGCCATTCTATTAAAGTACCAACTGACAGTTCTCTTTTCCCAGCTAAGCACTAATGATAGACATAATCAATATCTCATCTGGTTATGAACATATGGTTTTCAGACTAATACAATATGCTATTCAAGCACGTACAATATGCTAGGCAAACGTTTGCAAACTTTAAGTATAATGTATGGGTTTCAGACTTGATATGTTTTTAAGGGTAAAATTCGCTGCACAAGTGGAATAAAGTGCCATTTTTGGCCTGTACTTCTGTGCCTGCTAGTCTTAGAGGAGGAAGAGGACATTCATAGCCTCATTGTCACATATGAGGGCAAGTACAAGGGATGTTCCTGGTCCTAGTTCCCTGGGTCAGCATGACATGGATGACGATGACAACGAGGAGGAGAACTCTCCTTCTGAGAAGAACGAAGACGACGCACTAATGTCTATGGGCTAAATCTATGTTTCATTTGGGTGTTTGCTTTTTGGTTTTCCATCTCTAGTGGCCTAGGCTCTTAAGTCTTGACCCTCAGGCTCTCATATCTATTATTGGCTCGATATTGGTTATTTTTGCTTCAATGTTGTACATTTTGCGCTTTTGTCATATTGTCATACCCATTGGTGTTTGATATTTTCTTGACATATGAAAATACTATGGTTATGATTCATAGGATTCAACAACTACCAAGTGAGATTTCATTTCGTAGGAATCAACACCTCCTATCAAAAAGTTGACAAGTGAGACAATCCATGACAAGCTTCTGTCTACCATGAATGGTATCCCCAAATATTGTCTATGCAAGTTGCATTTGGTTATCACAACCTTAGCTTCAAGAGGAATCTTGGAGATATGCCATTCATTTGAACTTGATCTTCCACCATAGTACTCTGCATTCAACTTTTGAGCCTCTGTTTTCTTTTTCTATCACCCAACCCTCACTTAAAAATGGCAATCATATGCAATGACAAACACTCCATTTCCTACAAATCAACAACTTTTGATAAAAAGCTAACAACTGAGAAAACAATTGCCAAGGTCCACATTTGCTTATCACAACCTGCTCAATCAAGGCTATGGCCATAAGTAGCCAAGGTGTTCAGTAACAGATACATCCCAAAGCAACAAACACATCCAAAAACATTGGCAACACAAAGCTATTTTCCATATGTTATTATGGCCCCAACCTCTCTCTCCCCTCGGAAGCTGCACAAGAGGGGGGAGGAGAGAAATATTCAGCCATTTGGAGCAGCATTGAAAAGTGAGGCGTTTGCATACGTACAAGGGCATGGAAGCACTCCAAGATGTCTACAAAATGCAGGACCGTGATGTGGAAAAATTTAAAGAATTGATGACAGCAATGTGCGATGAGGCTATCCGGAAAATTAGGGAGGAGACGGTCAAGAAGATGCAAGAATGGAAGAGCAAAATATACAAGGAGATTAAAGCATACCTCGCCTCTTGGAAGGCAGACATTGAGTCTTCTCTTCAAGAAAGAAATAAGGCGATTGAAGAGATTCAGCATGAGATTATTGACTATCGGAACCAGCTTGACCTCGTTAAGAAGAAGGAAGGGGAAATTACCAAAACAATGCACAACAAAGTACAAAGTGAAATTAATGAGCTGAAAACAACATAACAAAGGAAATAAATACGTGGGCAGCCATAGAGGAACAAGCACAAGCTGAAGCAGGTGAAAACTCCAAATGGATCAAAGTGGCAAAGAAGACCCTAACAAAGAAGGAAGAGTTCCTGAATGTAGCACTTGAAGAGGAGAAGAGAAGGAAAATTAGAGCTCTACACGTTTGGGTGGTCAAATGGAAAGTCGGAGACAACCCTCAAGAAGATGCCAAGAGCATATGAGGAAAAATGGGATTAGAGGACCCCTCCACTATGGGAAACATGTGGCGAGTATGTAAAGACCTAAAAAAGAGCTGAGACCCTTATCCTCAAATTTGCTGATTCGGAGTTATGATGAGCCTTCCTCTCCAAAAGGAAGGCTCTTAAAGGGGAAAAAGTCTACCTTGAGGCTGATCTCACACCAACCCAAGTAGCCCACCACCAAGAATGCATGCCACAAATTATGGAGGCTTGCAAAGCAAGCAAATGGGAAGTATACAGAGACAAACGCATCATTATCACAAATAGGTACCAATGGCAAGGTGTGGCCTATTAGACACACCTAAGGTTCGCAGAGCAAAACTATAATGGAGCCATGAGAACTGAAGCAAGGCTATTCCAGAATACCTTCACTGACAAGAACATATCTTGTACACAAAGACACACCAAAGCTCAAGCACGCATTTACCAAAGGTGATAGGCTATAGATGGAAAGACGACATGCCACCCTAGAGCTCAATCATGAGGGGGAACCAATGGGTCTACTAGTAGCAGAGCACCTATCACATGCCAAAGATATACTCATGCCCCATCTAGCCTACGTGTTCAATAGGGGCCTATGTGAAGGCTTCCCTACCAGTTCATCAATTAATACTATAGTACCAATCCTAGAAGAAAGAGAACCCATGGTTTCTATGAACTACTGAACGATCATGGTTGGCCATGTGCTAGCCAAGCTTATGCATGAGCTGAGCAAATGGGCAGAGAAGAAATACCAACATTGGGCACGTGGACAAACAAGATTCTGAAGAGGATACTCCACACTCGATCACATCCTCACACTCCGAGCCACCATCAAGGAGAGCAAGGCAAAGGAGAGGTGGGTATACCACTACTCTCTGGATTTCCACAAGGCCTTTCACACTACCCTGTGCCAAGCCTATGTGGAGACTACAAGAGCTTAAGGTCTCAACTAAGATAGAGATTGGGAGTGCTAGCACTATATGAATCTGTTGGATACAAGCACCATGAGAGCTATCGAAGGAGATCGCCAATACCATTAGGGTGAAATAGGGATGTCCACTCTCATCTACTTTGTTCGGGCTTTATTATTGATGAGATATCAAATTACATTGATAGACTTGGAGGGAAGGGATCCGAGCAAGGAGAGACACGGATACCCATATTATTGTAACAGATTGTAAGTACGGGAAGAACATGAGAATGACAATACTTTGAACTTAACCAACTTGATCAATTATCACCATGAAAATTAGAAGCTAGGGAGAGAGAGTAGCTAACACCATGTTGAGAGGGGAACTAGCCCCTCCCCCTTTACAGGAATTTATTAAAACAAACCATGGGCATCGAGTGCCTAAACCATATACAAAAGTGTTGATTTGGTGCAATTCTGAAAATTAGGGGTTTGAAATCCTAATTTTTGCAAACTCCGAATAGTAGTCTAATTAGATTAAGCTAGGTAGAGAGTGTTTCTTGGATGAGTGATAGATAGAAGAGTGCAAAGCATGTAACTGAAACTTCAACGCAAATGAAGAGAGATCTTCAATATATAGGTGTGGGTCTTGGATGCTCAAAAGTGAAAAGTAGAGGCTACAAATGGCAAGTGTTTGTTGATGTTAACCCTAGCTCGAGATGGAAGTAAAAGAAGTGAAATGCGAATGAAATGAAAGAAGCAAGATGGAGAACAAGCAACGGCACAAGGGCGGCCTCTAAAATCAAGTTAAAGACAAAAGCGCATTTTAAGTGAAAGGCGCTCCGAAACTTTTGTAAAAGAGCACCAGGTTTCCTCCTGTGCAAATTGTAAAAGGATAGATGGGCATAGACTAAAGAAATAGGCCAAGTAGAAGGAAATGGAAAAGAGGACCTTGCCACAATGGCCGGTCATGTAAAAAAGGGGATGGGTGCCCATGGGATTTTAGGGCATGTATATAAAGTTAAAAAAGTAAATGAGAGCTCATTCTTTGGTATGTGACAACAAGAGACTCTTCTTCTTCTCTTCTCTTCTCTTATCTCGCGCGCGGCTATGGAGAATAGAGCTTGGAGGTAGAGGCTTGAGGATGCTTGAGCTTGCATCAAGAATTGTGGAGCTACCGGTGTGCTTTAGGGAGGAGGCAACTCATTCGGACATTGAGGTAAGCTCACGGCGCATCGGCTAGGTGAGAGATAGCCATAGGTAGTCGCTTGAAACGCTTGAACGAATAAGCGGTTCATGGGTCTTGACGGTTGGGCATAAGCTCCCCCTACATTTTGGTTCTGTTGGCGGGACCAACGGATCCAAGCTTGAGCATTTACACGCCTCAAATCGAGCATCGAAGTAAGGTTTTATCCCCGAACCGAAGCTTGAGATAGATATGAAGTTTTGGGTTTTTAATCTTCACAACAAGTAAGTATTTTGATTATTTTGGTGGTTTGATGTTTAGGAGAGTAGGAGAAATCATTTCAGTACTTTGCTTTCGATTCTTGTTGCATTTAGAGTAGGTTAGGATTAAGAAATTGGATTGGAAAAACATAGGGTTTGCTGCTGTAAAACAGACCCAAACAGGGCACAAATTAAGAAAAACGGGAAAGAAATAGTGCTCAAGGGAATTAAGATCGACAAGTGAGTGATTAGGAGTAGCAAGACCTTTGCCGAGAAGGGTTTTAATAGCTAAGGCTATGGGAGAGCTCATTTGAAACCTTGATTGTGTGAGAGAGAGAGAGAGAGAGAGAGAGAGAGCTCCATTGTGTAGATTTGCTTCGATCTTGCCGCCGACGAGTTTATTGCCCGCTACAGGTATATCCAACCCTTCTCCTTTATCCATAACCTTGGATATGGACGTGCGTGCGATATACCATGAACTAAATCGTGTGATTCGAGTGATTTATTGTTGCGTCGGCTAAAAACGCGCTACATTCGGCCCATCCAAGCGGCTCGATTCTGGGCCTCGTCGGTCCTCGACCACTTTTCTTTGGCCTCCTTGGCTCAGCCAACTCGGCCTTGCTCACTCGGACACACAGCCACTCGGCCCACCTGGACTCGGCCAGGCCAAGCTGCACATTCGAACACAACCACTCGGCCAGCGCCGACCAAGCTGCACATTCAAGCACACTAGATACTCAGCTGCCCAATTCTGACTCGGCCTACCCGACTCGACCCAGTCCCGTTCGGCATGACCAACCATTCAGACGGTACGAACCCCATATTCAACCTCGGCCCACTTGTGCCACATGTCATTCGGACGTCCCCATTCGGCCCAGTTTCACTCGGCCCTTAACCATTCGGCTCGTCCGAGTTATACACTCAGCCCTTGCAATTCAGACCTATTGGGCCAAATTTGATTTTTCCCAAAGTTTTTAAATTCTAGACCATACCCACCTAGACACCGACTGTACGAACCTCCGAAGGCCATACAGACACTTGAAACACCTTTCTAGCGCAAGGAATGGAAGAATTAGCAAGACACAGACATAGAGGCGATGCTAGTCGACTATCTAGCGATCCAACCCGTAAGTAGCATCAAACGGAGCCGTAAACCCTCAAACAAATCTTGCCTGAGCGGAAGGCTCAACGAAAACCCTATAAACCGAAGAGGACGGCCAAAAACCGAACATACAAGCCTATCAAGCCAGACCCATAAACGAGAGTGCAAGAGCCGTTTAGACACTTTGTTTTCTCACTTGCTCTGATTTTCAGTACTCGAAACACACTTAAGAAAAACTAAAAGCCTAATTGCACACAATGTATGGAAAAGAGTACACACACACACAGTGAAGGTAAATTGAGGACTTTGTAATTAACAAGAAACTCACTAAGACATAGAAACTTGAAAGAACCCACTAGTAAGAGAAGATCCCAAGACATAGACGAGTGATCAAATCCCCGAGTGTAGGACCAAGCGAAGAACACAACTGAAAAGCTAGAGTAGCAAGGACCAACACTATCGGGGAAGTGGATCTACCCGATTTCATCAACTTAATCGACAACTTGGCAAAACATAAAATCTTAGATATGGAAGAGGGTAGCTCACATCGTAAAAGCGACGAAGAACTTGACCTAGGAGACTTTCTTGAGACGATTCAACAATTAGTGAGCAAATATGACGCTTAAACCCGATTAGAACATCAGGCAAACCTGCAGAGAATATCATAGCAAACCTTAAGGAGAAGAGGAAACTAGTACGCAAAGCTCTACAAGGCATAGTTGCTTACAACCAAGATCAGCAGACTAGGAGCTTATGCCAAAGCATGGACATGTGAGAGATCCAAAGAGTGCTAGCCCTAGCAGGCAAAAATCAAACAGAGAACGAGAGAGTGCTAGAAGGAGACCTCACGTTGAGCGAGCTTCTTGGACGAAGCAACTGCTAGATAATACAACAGCAGAGTAGAGTACTGCGGCATTAGCAACATCGCTACTCCCAGGGTTAGGAGTAAGCCAAGGCTCTAAGAGCCAGTCGAAAATTCCCATAGTAGCGAAGCAGTTGGACAAATACCAGCCAAACGACGACCCATACAGCTTCGTAGAGCAGTTTGAGCAGGTCTGCAAGGCCAACAGCCTCACTTATCTCACTCAACGCTCGCAAGCTTTCGATTTGTGCTTAGGCGATAAGAGTAGGAGTTGGTACACAAGTCTAGATGTTGCTGAGCGAGCCAATTTCAGTGGCGTGAAAAATCTATTCATTAAGAGATTCTCCGAACTAGGATACTACTCCAACCTGCTAGTGCAACTCATAAATGTCAAGCAGAGAGAGAGGACATTCGAGATTAAGTGACCCATGTGAGAAGCCTCTTCAAAAGAGCCCCTATAGACGACAGACAACTCGAGCCTACAGCAAGACGCACTGGCAAGGGTCTTTGAAGAAGCTATTAGAGTGGATGACCAGCTCCAAGAGTCGAATCGAAAAGAGTCCAGCACTAGGAATTCTGAGAGAGCTTCAACACCGAGCGAGAGATCAGGCCCAAGTGCTCAGAATAAAGGGAAGGGCACTAATTTAAGACAAGAGCTAGCAAAGATGAAGATGGACATAGCCAAATTGCAAGAGATGATGAGACGACCAACACGCCCATACATCCAATGCGTGTATTGTGGCGGAAACCACCTGTCAGCCGAGTGTCAGGACCCTAGGTCACGACCTTGCGCTAATTGCGGTAGGTTCGGCCATGACTCCATACATTGTCGATTACCTCGGAGACTCCCATACTCGCAGCCTTACGGTCAACCCTACCTTGCGAATAGGCCGCCGAATTTCTTTGAAAGGGAAGCCTCATTGACCCTCCCAACACCTAATGACACTAAGCTCACCATCCCTAGGATGGAGATAAATCCTACAAATATCCCTAGACCACCTAGACCCTACGTAACCCATCCATTGAGTGACACTCCAATCTACTACATGAAAAAGCTGAACAGCAACGAGCCTTATATACACCCTTACGTGTCGTACGACAAAGAAAGCAATGCAATCCTTATGGACTACCGACCAGTACCGATGATGGCATTAGGTAGAGGGAGAGGCAAAGGCCTAGAAAAGCAGATACAAGAGCCAATCGTGTGTTGGACTTGCCGTCACCCAGGACACGTTTCTTCGCGTTGCCCCGAGAGAAAGCAAGCAAATAGAGACAAGACTCACCTAAGATGGGCTGAGTGTGAAATGACTCGTCTCTTTGTCAATTGCCCTAGACGAAAGCCATTCTCTAGTTTGGCAAACGAGCCATCAGTCCCATTGGGGTTGTTCATTGTCGAGACACTTGAAGGGGAGGCCACACCTATCCCATTGCATATCATGACCCGCACGCAAACAAAGCAGGCTAGCATATCATTGCCAAGGCCTAGCAATCTTGATACAACCTCGATCAGAAAGAAGAGTCAAAGACGGAGAAAGAAGAGACCAGATGCTAAGGTCATGCTCAAAACCAAAAGTACCATGACACTGCCTGCTAGAAAGAAAGTCACTGACGCAGAGGCAAAAATGTCAGCTCCAAAGACGGTTGAAAAGAAAAGTGCTAAGGTCGAGGAGTACCCCAACTCGAAGCGCCAACTCAAAGCCATTGAGAAAGTGAAGGAGTGGATGAAAAAAGCCCAAGAGCACCTAAACAACGTTGAGCCCATACTAGAGGATGAGATCGATGATATCTCAAACATAAGCACGCCAATCTCACCCCTACAACCAAAATCAAGAGATACAACTACACCACAACCAATGCTGCTTAGACAAAGCCTAAATGCTACGGACCAACAAATTAGTCAAGGCCATTGGCCAAGAACCACAGAGTTAGGAGAGAGGCAAGCAGCTAGCAACCTCCTTAATACATTGGTGACCACCCCTATGACTCTAAGCTCAGGAGACCTACTTAGGCAGCACCCAACGCTATGGCAAGGGTTGAAATAGTGGGTCGAAGAATCAAATGAGCAAGCTGCTGTAGACTTGCACGAGCACGACGCAGAAACGCAAATACCGAGCCTAACGCTACACTCCGTGCCTAAGTCCTTGCACGTCAATGCTTTCTGGAAAGGCACAAAGATGCATGCAGTCCTGTCAGTCTTAGCTCTTGGAGATGTCACAAGAAAGGAAATCGTAGACACAGGAGCGGGAGTTAGTGTGTTAAGCCATGCAATACTTCAAACTTGGGATAACCCACCGGTCGAGACTGCTAGGTTCAACGTCACACTAACTAATGAAATGAAGGTGAAACCATTCAATGTATTAAAGAATTGGCCAATGAATATCACAAGAGTCCAATTCTCTGTTGACTTTATAGTCATGAAGGGAGTGGACTACGACATCCTGCTAGGCCAATCCTGAATGCGCAACACAAGAGTCATAGAAGACTGGGGCAACGGTCTCATCTTCCTAAGCACTCAAATGGAGGCTGTAAGGGTAGAGATGGACACCTGAAAGACTACGTCGGCTGACATAAATACCTCCACCATGCTAAAGGATGACAACCAAATTAGGAAATCCTACAGACTCTTAACCAAGTATATCCCGTGTCCTGAGAACGAGCGAGATTGGATGCATGTTCTTGCTACCATCGACTTGCTATTCTCGAACAATGAGGATTACAAACAAGCCATTAAGACAATTAGCACCAAGGGCACACCCTCAATGCTAGTTTGCATGATGGCTGGAAGCCTATGTGGAAGACCTAACCTTGACATACTCCAAGTCACAAACAATAGACGAGAGCTCCTTGAGATCTTAGAATATCCGATTGATAAGTTAGCTGGCAATCCAACAACCAATCTCAAGCCATTTCAAGATCTCTTGGATGAGCCTAAGTGGCCATGGGCCAAGATACACGATTTAAACTTTATGTACAATTAGGCCTTAGTCCCTAGTCAACGAGAAGAGACATATCAAGACTTAGGAGATGATGAACAATCGGATAAAGACAGCTTTGATGACGATGAATATGAAAATTGATATTCCTTTGGTGATGAGAGCAAAAGAAAAATAGACACTATAAAATACGACACGTGTAATCGAACAAATACGAGCTGACTCCAAACCACGCAAGCAGAACACCTTTAGGTTAGAGAGAGAAGTCATGCGCATAGATTAAGATCGAACCTGGTTGGAACACATAGGCACAATCGACTACGAGCAGGCAAGTCTAGTCCAACGAAGTGTCATATCACTGTTGGGAACGGACTCGCCTTCCGAGCTGCGACCACCAAGAGAGACTCTCTCTTCTAGTGAAGACAGAGAGTTCGATTCTGAGTTAGATGTCATGAGGACATGTATTTTTGAAACCTTACTTAACATGTGGATTAATTTTTAATCACATAATTAGATAAATGTTGCACATGTGAGATGCAACTGGATTAAAGTAAATTTACGAGCCCAAGACCCGAAGAAATCACAGGATGTCAAAGGTAAAAGTTACTATAAGTTATACCGCACATGTACTTGGTGGTATCTGGTGTAAATTGTTGGCCTAGGTCATTTATTTGGCCATAAGTGTCAATTGGTAACACTAAAGAAGTGGCGTTTAATGGTACCTAACGCCAATCTTATGGTCAAAGATGACACAGAGCCACTCGGGAATGGAAGTTGCCTAGCCAATTCAATTATTGGCCAAGTCAAATTATTTTTCAAAATACCAAAATAATTATTAGATTAATTTTCAATATTTAAAGACTGCAAATTAATATTTAATTATGGATAATGCTGAAAAAACCATTTGGGAAGGCTGCCACTTGTCAAAAATGCCCATGCAAGATTGAAAAACGTCTTTAGAGACTGGAGAGAGACATTTTTAGTGTATTCAACCTGCAAGAGAGAGGGAGGAGATGTTGCCCTCATTTGCAACAATTGGACCTTTTGAGACAACCACAGGAGGGAGAAAACCAATCAACAACAGATGACAGCATCTACAGGGTATTGAGACAGGGCAACAACAGTAAATGACTGATTTTCTTTAGTTCTTTGCATCTACAAGCTGTTATGGCAGGGCAATAGCTACGTTTGACTGATTTTCAGTCGTTCTTCGCGACAAAACTCTGAACTTTCTCTCTCTACACCTTTCTCTCTTATCTTCCAGCCATTTCACAACTTTGGTCTGAAGATCTCAACATCTAGACCCTTGGAAGCTGAGAAATTGCAAACTTCTATGTTGTAAACACTAATTTACAACAGAAATTAGGGTTTAGTAACAACCTTGGAAAGCATGCCAAAAATTGGAAGCTCCAAGACTTGGATTCAACAAGGCTAAAAGTGAATTTCAGCTAAATTCAGATAGAAGACTAGCCAGCCATTAAATTTGGGGCATTTCCATCGTCTATGAAGTGAGTAAAGGCCAATTAAGTATCCAAATCAAGGGGCAAAATAGATAGAAGACTTGCTAGTCACTTTGGACAGCATAGGGAATTTGGATTGCGAAGGGAATCGGAAGAATCTCATTCTTAATCAACTTCTTCTTCAATAAAGCTAAAGAAATACCGAAAGGGATGCTAATTTGGGGCCAATTGGATGTGCATTGTCCAAGATCAGTAGGTAAATTTGTATTTTCAAATTTGCATTAATTATTTTCTATTGTAATTAAGTTGTAATCAAGGATTTACCACCCATCCACAGAAGGAAGGCTGGTTACATGGTTTCATTGTCGGATACCACTCAATCCCTTGATTAGGTGGGCCCAAGGCACCTGATGGCAGCCAAAGCTTTGTGCTAGTGTTGATTTTTACTCTCAGCTAAAAAATTACAGACATTTGTCTTCATACAGTGAGATGGATTCAAACAATGATAATGCCTCTTAGTATGAACGTTCACATGGGAATGAAGGAAATGCAATGACTAACCTTGGACAAGGCTCAGACCATGGACAGCAAGCTGAAAATGTTGTTGTTGGGCAAAATGCACGGCCTTTAGGGCATAAGGAGACTAATGACCAGCAAAGTGAAGAGGAATTTGATGACCAATTCAAGAGTCGGATAAGGACAGCAGCAAATCTCTTTGCTGAACTAGCAAAGGATCCTTAATTTACCCGATTTTTGAATGCTCCAAAGAAGGACAGCAAAGGCAAGAAGAAAAAGACGTCTTCTACACCTTCGAGACAGCAAGATGCATCGAAGATAATGCCAAACCCTTCATTTGAAGCTCCCAAAGATGCTAATGAGATAAAACAGTTGGTACCTATGGAGCAAGGAATGCAAATGCAAGGCTATCACGAAAGTGCCAAACCAATGGATTTTGGACAGCCGGGCACACATGCTATGATGGGGCAGCCAAGATATTTTGGTGAAAGCACAATTTTCATGCTATGGTTGCACAAGGACCACATACGGCAATGTATGGCACAAATCCCTATGGTATGCAACAACCAATGCATGATGTGCAAGGCCCAATGTATTCGCGTATGGCTGGAAATATGCAAAACCCTATGTATGGCAGCATTGGCTTGATGCTTGGGGCACAAAGTAGCATGTTTGGTACTGCATCTGCACCCCGGAATACTTATGGGGCTCAAGGAATGAATGTTGGTCATGCAAATGCTCTGTTTGGCATTGGTTTTGATGTAAATTCAGCAAATGCACCCTTTTTGCAGCAACCAAAGGGGCAGCAAAAGACTATGATGAGGGTGGAAAAGGAGTGAAGTTTGAGTCCTTCAGCTGTGTACAAGATAGGCTGAAAGCTTTGACTTTCATTCAACAGTTTGATGCAACCTATTTAGGGGGGATACTTCACAGAGTCCTCAAAGATTAGAAAGGCAGCAACTTTCTTAAAAGGGAATGCATTACAGTGGTGGTCCACTCTTTTTATGCAAGGTAGAGCACCGTCAATATGGGTACAATTCAAGCAAATGTTTGCATCGAATTAATTGACAAGTACCTTTGAGGTGGACATCATGACAGCTTGGAATAAGCTGGATGCTAAGAAATGTAAGAATTTGGAGCAATATAATAAGAAGTTTTGGGATACATTGCTGCCTATTACTTCTTATCCCCCCCTACCCCTTCATGAGCAAGTGGAAAAATAGATTTGTGGGCTGCCCAAAGGAATCAAGGATTTTTGCATTAAATCCACCGTGTAGCATGTCTCAGCTTATAGAGACTGCTGCTACAGCCAATGCTTTGCTGCGTGGGAAGGATTCGGGCTTCCTAGAGAGTGGAGAGAAGCTGAATAAAAAGTTGTTTAAGACTAAGAAAAGGAGCAGATCTGAAAATCAGCCTGAAAAGAGGCCAAAACAACAAAGAAAGGGCTCGAAAACATTGGCACAAAGTAGGGAATTGATGGCTGCAAATAAATGTTTACAATATCTCAAGTAAAAACTGGTTTATGTGTAACGGAGGAGCTTGCTCCTTGTCAATAATATAACTCCACAAGGGGAAGAGATGTCACTAAATTGATTGCTTATTACCCATTTTCTATTTAATAAATTTATGTTCAATAAATTAATGACTCACTTTTCTTTAAGTGTTGATGATGATCTAGCATGGCCATGAGACCATTTAGAGACCAGTATTCCTAGTGCATCACTTAATGGGGTGATCAAAGCACTGTGATAGGGATATCTGGTACATGCAGTACAAGTTATGAATGGAAAAAAAAGTGTCTACCAAGTGTTAGCGGGTACACAAAAACCAAGGAGTTACACATAAATGAAGATGGATTGAGTTCTAAGAAAAGGAAGTGCATTAGCATTATGTATATGTATTTATGTGTACATCCCGGGGCGCCTGGGAATGTTTACTTGTGTGTAATGAGCATTGCATTCATTTGGGGTCATCCTCTCCCTTATAAGTCAAGGATTAAGGTCTTTTCTTTCACTAAGAAAGAACGAGAGAGGTAATTCTCTCACTAAGAAAGACGAGAGACATGATCCTCTGGAAGTGAGGAGAGAAATGATTATCTCTTTCTAAGGTCTAAAATGACACAAGCTTTTGTGTGGAAGTCAATCTTAAGGTTGAGGCCCAAGGCAATCTAATGAACTCTCCTTAAGGCAGTTGCATGGACCACAAGTTAAGAGTACAGTTTAAAAAGTTGTTTTTCCTAAAATAGACATGGTGAGTCCATTTTTAAAAAATCTCGCGATAGAAAGACAATCTCTAAAAATGGCTTGCGAAGGTTATCGAAAACAACAAGATCTACAACTTTCGTGTTGGACGCAACCGAGCAACGCACAAAAAGATATCTCAAAATTGGTGCCGCAGAGTAGATCCTGGAACAACCACATCTTGCATGAAGATCAACCTTTCCAATCCTGGCACTCAAGTCTCTCTCCAAGAAGAGAAGCTCTTGAAAGCCTATAAAAGAGGAGGCTCTCCTTGGGTGTGGGAGAGATGAAGAAAGCATCACTTTGCATGCATCCAAGAGGAGAAGAGAAGGTGCAAATGCTGCGGAAGCTCTGCTAAAATCAAGTTCCAAGAGGAGAAGAGAAGATGTAAGTGCTGCAGAAGCTCTACTAAAATCAAGTTCCAAGAGGAGAAAAGAAGGTACAAGTGCTGCGGAAGCTCCGCTGAAATCAAGCTCCAAGAAGAAAGTCCCTACACATATTGTGTAGAAGAGAAGGAGACTCAAGAAGGATCAAAAGATGCCAACTTCCAAGTTATGCAAGTGTTAGCCGGTTGTATACCGAGCAAGGAACTATGATCTTGTTTCCAAGATCTACAAGTAAGAACTGGTTTATGTGTAATGGAGGAGCTTGCTCCTTGTCAATAATATAACTCCACAAGGGGGGATACTGGCCCATCTTCCACTCCCTAGTGTGTTGTCAATCTCTCTCTCTCTCTCTCTCTCTCTCTCTCTCTCTCTCTCTCTCTCTCTCTCTCTCTCTCTCTCTCTCTCTCTCTCTCTCTCTCTCATGCCAGGTCGCAATCCTGTTCCGCCGACAACTCCTCATCAGATCCAACCCCGATTGCCGTGACTCATCCGCCCTGACAACCGCCTCAATTGCCGCCTGCCTGTCGTGACTCGTCAGCTTTGATTGCCACTTCAACTCCCGCCTCGATTCCTGCTGGCATGTTGTCCACCCCCCGACTCCCGCCTCAACTTGTGCTTGCTTAGCTTGACTCTTGCCTATTGTCCAAGGTCGCACCTCTAGTCCACGCTTTGCCCCTATTGCCCGCGATCAAGCCCACCACAACAAGAGGAGTTCGCCCCCAAAATGGAGAAGGTCCAGATGAGCAAATGATTACCAATGCCATCAACAAAGTCAAGAAGGAGTATGACAACGGACTGAGCATAGTAAATAGGCAGCTGAACGATAAGATTAAAAAGCTGAAACTGAAGATAGAAGCCCAAGATGGGGAGATTCAATCACTTAGGCAACTACTGATTGACGTTCAGCTCAGCCCCAAGCTAGAGGAAGGAGAAATCCAACCTAGCATGACCGAGGAGCTCACCCGCATCAAAGAGGAAGTACAACAACTCCAAAAAAAGGAGACGACAAAGGAGGCTGTTTCTTGGGCAGAGATGCTCAAGAAAACCCAACAGCAAGTAGAGGAGGCGGAGCAATGGATTCAAATTGCAAAGAAGGGGAAACACCTAGCACACGCACCTACAACAACCATAATCAATGACGCATTGGAGGAGGAACAAAAAAGGAAAATGAGAGTACTCCATGTTCGGGCGACGGGGCTGAAGATGCATGAAAAAGTGCATGAGGACACCAAGGTGCTATACACGTTAATGAATATTAAGAAAAACACGCATGTCTCCGCTTGGAGAGTGGGCAAGAAAAGCACAAAAAGGGAGAGCTCAAAAGAGCGTGCACTCATTCTCCGCTTCCCCACCATGGAGGCTAAGAGAGACTTCCTAGCTCAACGTCGTACATTGAAGGGAACCGGTGTGTTTTTGGGTGACGATCTCACACCAACCCAACTAGCCCACATGAGGGAGTGCATGCCAAAAATTAAGGCAACCAGGGAGGAGGGCAAACTTGCCTTCTACAGAGGAGGAGAGTGGTAGTCATGGAGAGGCGCCACAAATGACGGTGAGAGACCTATGGGACCAGCCTTGCAGTGGCAGTCTGGAACTGTAATGGAGCCCTCCGATTGGATATGGGAGCTTTTGAGGAGACATTCAGAGGAGAGATATAGTGTTCTACTCAGAGACACATCAAGGACCACATACTACACTTCCACGGGTGACAAGCTATAGGTGGGAGTCAGCTTGCAGGAAGGAGACACGCACAAACCACAGTAATCACGGGTCGGGAGGAGTGGTAGTATTATTCAAGGAGGAGCTACAACAGATTATCTAGGTAGTCTGCAGAGATGAGCAGACCAGATACATGTGGGTGAGAGTGCGTGGTGAGGAACGCACTTTGTATGTTGCCATATGCTATTTCCCCCCTATGACGTCCCGATACACCCCACCCAAGGGGCAATCACCATATGTAGCTTTGGATGAGGATATTTGGGAGTTCTTGAAGGAGGGTGAGGTTATCTTACTAGGAGACTTTAATACCAGGACAGCCTCCCATCAAAGTGTCTTTCTTTGATGCATCTGAGAAGATACTACAAGAGCAGGATGTGTCAGAGCTACAGCTGGAGAGGACATCTCAAGATATGAGGGAAGTCACTGAATATGGGAGATACCTTGTGGAGATGGGCACAACACATAGGTTGGCCATTCTCAATGGCCTGGCTAGATACCCCCTATCCGGCACCTTCACATGTTATCCTCACCGACATGGTGCCAGCACAATAGACTATGTTCTTGCCCCACCGATGCTAATATCTCACATCCAAGACCTCTCAGTATCCCCACACCTTCTCGGAGTTGCAATGGATCATACCTACCTATCATTCACCATCGACCTCCAATTCACTCACACGTAGACCCATCATGCAGCTCACCGACACTGGAGATACCTCTTTTCCAAAGAGACAGAGGATACCTATGAGATGGAGATCCTTAGATTGTTACATGATGCAGACCCCGACGTTCCATTACAGGAGCTAACTCAGCAGTTCAGTGAGGCCCTACACATCGCTGCAGGTGTAGCCTTCCCACACTCACGACCCACACAAAGAGCCTCCACCGGGGTGACACCCCGGAACACCTAGTATGATGATGAGTACCGTGAGACCAAAGCACGGCTACAGAGAGAGAGAGCATTGGGGTCCACTACCCACAAACAGGCACAGATACTCTTTAGATGCCTCACACAGTGGAAAAAGAGAACATTCTTGGCCCAGCTGGAGCGAGACCTATATCAGTCATTCTTGAGCCATGACTCTAGAGAGGCTTGGAGGCTTTTTAGAGAGCGTTGCCCGACCACACCTATTACGTCCACCGCTGTATGGGAGGAGTATGCAGCTAGTCTTTATACTGTGGAGGGTCAGCCACCTCTTCCTGACCCACTTGAGCCTTGCCCAAAGACCACCACTTTCTTTACAAAAAGTAGGATCCGAGAGGCCATTGACAAACTTGGCAAAGGAAAGGCACAAGATCATGATGGATTAGTAGCCGAGCACTTGATCCATGCTAGAGATTTGGTGGCAGGATTCCTAGCTTACATGTTTAACAGAGCCATGTGTGAAGGCCTACCAGAAAGCTGAAGCACGAACGCTATCGCCTATCCTCAAGTCACGGGACCCTACTCTACCCAGTAACTATCGGACTATCATGGTCGGGCATACATTGGCTAAGTTATATGCTTCCATCCTATCTCCACATTGGATCACATCCTCACACTCAGAGCGATCATTGAGGAGGGAAGGGCCCATGGCCAACGGACCTACTACTGCTTTGTGGACTTCCGCAAAGCCTTTGACACAGTACCAAGAGACAGGCTGATACATAGACTGCATGCCATGGGAGTACCGAAAGAGCTCAATTGGAATATTTTAGCACTGTATGAGAGAGTTGTGGGTAGAGTCCAGACATCTAAGGGCCTTTCGGCACCTATTTACTCCACCATTGGGGTGAAGCAGGGATGCCCCCTCTCTCCGACGTTTATTTGGCATGTACATTGATGGGATTGCTGATTACATTTCACAGGAAGGAGATAGAGGAGATCTACTAGCTAGCACTTGGATATCTCTCCTATTGTATGCAGATGACATTGTATTGATAGCTGACATTGATAGCTGACTCTCTAGAGGGTCTACAAAGACACTTGGATGCATTACACTCCTATACTTTGGACAGTGGGCTTCAGTGAACCTTGGTAGAACCAAGGTGATGGTACTTAATACTACACCAGTGGGTGATCAGCGCCTAATTTCACATATGGATCTAAGGAACTGGAGTATGTAGATTCTTATACATACCTAGGAGTCTTATTCACAGGGCCCACCTTTTCTATGCAAGAGGTAACAGACACTAGACTGACTCGCGGATACACAACACTAGGTGGTTTGGAGAGGATGTGCTCACAGGCGCAATTCCAAGAACCCCGCACCAAGCTATGGCTCTTCAATACACTAGTCACATCCACACTACTTTATGGAGTACAGATATGGGGACCCAGTCTTGACCACCGTAGCAGATCAGGACGTACTTATGACGGATGGAGGTCGATGGAGAAACCCTTAGTGTCCATGATATTCAAGATGATCACATGTAAGGCCTCAACGCCACACGAGATCATTAGAGCTGAGCTAGCAGCTACACCGATTGTGGTAGAAGCTCTCACCCGATCGGTCGCATACATACATAGCCTATGGGACTTACCCAAACACAGATATGCACGGTTGGTCCTTGAGTCCTCCAAGCAACTTGCCAGAGAGGGTGATACTTCATGTTGGTATGCACAAATGTCGGCCTGGTTTGAGCTGCATGGCTTTAGCATGGACAAGTTACCCCCCTTCCAATACTCCCTTGATGCACCATCTCTTGATCTGAGCAGGTTAGAGATTCGCAAGATCATTAAGATGGATCTTACCCAGTTGGATATCAGACGGACATGGTTGATGCTAGGGCAGGAGCTAGGAACAAAGATGGCTTTCTACCAGCAGCATTTCCTTCACACTACTAACGATGGATTTATTGTTCGCTCGAGATACATGGACACCCACCTTTCCCATGAGATCAAATGTACTATTGGTCAATTGCGCAACTCCTCATATCAGCTAGAGATTGAGACTAGCAGATATAGATCCATCCCACCAGAGGAGCGCATATGCTAGATATGCCAATTAGAGTCAAAGACGGAGGAGCATTATATATGCCGCTGCCCAACGTATTATGAGGTCCGTGGTCGTTTCCACTGTCTCTTTAGAGACGGATTTGGACCACTATCCAGAGTCATGGATTTTACCAATCAACAATGCCTTGGCCTCTTTCTTCTTAAGATACAACAGCTTCATGACATGCGCCTCAGGAACACAGCTGCTCCAGGACACCGAGGCCCTTCGTAGAGGCAGCTCACAGACTTCTTTGCAAAGGAGACTCAGAAGACTTCAATACAGTTACAACCACAGTCCACATGAGAGCCTCTCCCACTGCCACATTCCACACATAGACAAGAAGTATTGATTGATCAAGCCATTCAGCTTAGCCGATCCAAACGTCCTAGGCCTCGACACAAACACCGACGACACCTTCATAGACAGATACAAGGGATAATTCCTCGGGCTAGAGCTAGGCCCTCCATACCCACATGAGATTGTACCATTTGGAGCTCATTGTTGCTAGATAGAGCTCTATGTTTACACATAGCCATAGTTAGTTTCTTTTCTTATTTAGCTTTATGCTACATATTTTGCCCTGACAGTTATACCATCATACATATGATTGTAACTCATGGTCTCATAGGTCATTTTGGCCTTTTGTAGACGTTAATATATCATTTCATTTCTCTACATCTTTCTTTTCTCTCATATGTTCTCTCTCTGCGCCAGCATAATATTCACCATATATATATATTAAGCATATAAAAAAGTCGAGCATGTATCTCAGATCTTATAACAGTGGTATCAAAGCAGGTCTCTTTGCTTTTCTCAAAGTAAAGGCAATCCTTGCAAGAAGAAGGTAAAGATGGAAATTGATGAAGTGCCTACAAGTGAGCAATTACAAGCTCAATTGACTGAGTATCGTAGCTTGTTGGAGATTCCCGAAGTACGTCAATTGATTGACAGCTTAAGGGCAAGGGAAGAAGCTACTTATGAAGGACCGAATCCTCCAAAAGATGGTGATACTGGAGGTAACACCATTGCACCGATTGATAGTGAAGGTGCAAAGTATCCAATTACTGAGAAGCTTCCTAGAAGGAAGGACTTTCGGGTCAAGAAGAGTAAAAAGACCTCACCTCGAGTGAGGCAGATAAGGAGGGAGCCATCTCCCTCAGCAACCAACTACTCCCCTAATTACTCAAGTTCCTCCTCCTCCTCATCGTCTTCTAGTTTCTACTCTCTTGGTTCTAAGTCTCGTGCAATCCGCAAATGAACAAAGAGGGACCATAAGCAGAGCAAGCTTAAGAAGACTACGACTTTCAAGTCTAGGGATAAGGACATAAAGCTTGACTCTTACTCTGGTAAGAGAGATCCTGCTAAGGCGTTAGCCTTTGTCAGGGAATTTGAAGTTGCTTTTTCTGATGGTAATTTCTCAGAAAAGTCCAAGCTCAAGCATGTAGACATGCACTTGAAAGACGCCGCTAGCAATTGGTGGTTGACTCTCATTTTGGAGGGAAGGAAACCTACAAGTTGGGAAAATTTCAAAAAGAAGTTTTATACTCAGTTCTTGCCTTCTGATTTTGAGAATGATGTCAAGGAGTGGGATTGGCTAGGCCAAAAAGAGTATGAGAAGGTCACTAGTTATGTGGACAAGTTTTGGTCTACTCTTCTCAAGGTTACTCCTTTCATGGAGATTGGCAATGAAAAGAAGAAAAGGAAGTTTGAAGTTGGCCTACTCCCTCATTTACACAAAACCATGAAGGTGTATCCACATGAAACCTTATCTCCCATGATGGAGACTACCATCGTAGCTAAAAGTTTGCATACACCTGGTACATCTCGAAAGTTGAAGATGAGTTCTTATAGAGCTAGACAAGAGCAGCTCTATGATCAACCAAGAGACAGAACTAATCGAAGAAGACCTACCTCTAGCCATGAATACAAACAGGAAGGAAGGTGATTTCTTTGTGGTGAGTTAGGGCATATGAAGCCTGATTGTCCTCACAAAAGGAAGGAAGTAAATGTGATTAAAGATCCTCCTTCACCATCCTCAATTTCTATTCTAGATGCACAAGCTCACACTCATTCAAATGAGAAGAAGAGACAACTCTGAAAGGGTTGGGGGACACTCAACAATCAACGAGTTTTGATACTCTTTGATCCAAGGTCCACAGATAATTTTGTGTCAACAGATACTGCTGAAAGGCTACAAATTCCACCGGATCGATTGGAAATACCAATTGGATCAAGTTCAACATTTGAAAGACTTACAATCAATTCTACTCATATCCAAGGGAAGTTGAATTTTAGAATTGGGGATTACCGCGACCAAGAGTCTTTTCTACTTGCACCCATTGGAAACTGTGATGTTATCTTAGGTATGCCTTGGCATTACAATATTAGACCTCTTCCTGATTTTGTTAAGAAGACCCTTGCATTTCAATTCAAGGGTCAGAACATAGTATGCATGCTGATGCTGGAGATTGGCGTGTGCCAATGGTTGGTCATGTTAGCATTTCTAAAGAAATGAAAAAAGCTATTTTTGCGTACATGATTTTTGTGAGAGAGTCAAAAGAAGCTAATGATTCAAGGACACTTGATGCCTCTAATGAACACACAATACCAACTAATGCTTCTAAGCTTAGACTTTAAAAGAACCCCTCTCTTTAATTGATCAAGCCAAACATGATTTTGTTAAACAAACAAGTAAATGAACTGTTGGAAAAAGGGTTAGTTCAACCTAGCTCTTCTCCATACTGCATAACAAGGGCATCATGCAAAAACGAAGACAAATAAGCACCCGTGATCCATTGTATAATAAGAAATTCATGTTCAATCTTCCTAGTGACCATACCTTAAAAAAGGGTAAATTGACCCCGCAATGACCACCTATAACTTTAAGATGGTTGTACACTTACTAGTACGACAAATTCATTACAACATCATCAAGATGTTCTCGAGGTCCTTGATTAAAATTTAAAACAGAAGAAAGAACAGAGATAGCAATGTGATAAAATATGTAACCAACATGCATCGATGCATGTCAATTATCAATGGAACACTACTAGTACGGCCTCAACCACAATACGCTTTTGAGGTGTGTATAATTATCACCCATAAGTTTTTCCTTAAACTTAGGTCTACCAAATCAAATGTGCAAAGGTAATAACAATCAAGTATAACAACAAGAAAAATCATATTGATGATTTTCGGTGGTTGTCAATCCCAAAAGCATTTCAAAGAGAGAGGCAACTTCTCAATGCAATGAAAACAAACTTGAATTCCCTTGGCCTCAAAATCACAACGGTGAAACATCCAATTTAATTTTGAACATATGAGTCCATCTTCCAAACTCAAGGCTCCAAGACCTAGCCGCTAGGGAAGGCAAGCCAATGGCAAGGGATTACAAGGATAGTTCCTACCACAAGTGTATGAGTGCCTCCATGACCCCCTTCCCATTGAGAACAATGCATAGAGCCTTGTTCTTGGTGTGTATTATGTGGATCATTCAAGATTTGAAGCACAAAACTGTCACCAATTGCTCCAAAACTGACCAATTAGATACCTACAAAAAACCACAAGGAATAGCCCTTGACCAATACCCTATATTGGCCAAGGTCTCATAACATCCCCATTATCCCTAGAAAAAGCCACTTCCAATTCATCCATGTGTGTTGAACGCATGGGAAAATAAATGGTCTAAATAGTTTTTGAGCTTTCTACGGTTGCATCTATTAAATGCAAGGAAAACTAGGGAAAACAAGCAATTGAACCTTAAACTAGACTTACTAGCTGTTAAAATATTGATCTATTGATCTCGCAGCTAAGGCATTCTGGCAGCTGTATCGATAACACAATTTGGGGGGAAAACAATTGAGCCTTAGAATGGACTCATTATACCAGAAATGTTGATATATACACGTCACAGCTAAGAAAAATACCTAATCATGATAAGCCATTGCTTACCTACCTAAAAGCCTCAAGGTGAGTTGTAACAATCACTTCTTCTGCAGATGAGAAGTCTAAAGGCAGAGGTCTGCATACATTAAGACCCAAAACCAGATATTAGCAAAGATTTAGAGTTTGTTCTTTGTGCTCAAAAGTTTGTAATGGCCTACCTAAGAAGAGGCTGCCGATTCAGGACTGTGCTTTTTGAAAGCCGCTCAAAATTATACTTCTCATCTGATGCATGCTGCAAGCTTATAAAGTGAGAAAGAAACATTAGAGATAAGATAGCAGTGGAAGCAAGCAAAAAATACACATATATTCCAAATATGTGAAATGTAACAATTATCAATACTGCTTGTTTTTAGCATTGAACTGCCTCTACTGAACTCAAGAAGTGGAAGTTAGCAACCAAGAGAATCCTTGACAGCTACTAAGATAACCAACCTGGTCAATGATGAATATATCATTATTTAATTTTGCCAAAATAAAGCCCAGATTGAACTGCCCAATCACCTGAATTTGCACACTTGATGTAAGAAAATGAACATGCTATATGAAGCTAGAAAACTTTTCGAACAAAACTTATAGTTCAACTTATAAAGGATGAGCAAGTTCAATGACAACTAATCCGAGCCACTCATGATGCCATTTTCTTAAACTTGCATGCCCTTAGTAGGGTTTCTTTTTCCTAGAGAAGGAAAAAGAATCTATTAGTAAATCCCCTTGCAAGCAACAAAGTATCCCAAAGCAAAATATAAGTACATACCCTTAGTAGGTTGAAGCTTCAAAATATCCTATACAGCTGAAAACAAGACCAAAACCAATCACAATCAACCATTATTATTCGGGCATGTCACATGTGCTCACTTTGTACAATTTGTACACTGCTCTATGGTTGTAGTGGACGCCTCATGATAGAATGTGCCCTATATATAGAGGGGTGGGGTGTAGGACACACGCCTCATTGATTGCTTTGCACATGCGGAGAGATGGGAAACCTGAGCACACTCCGCAGGCATCTTGTCATGCTCCAGATGTATCTTATTGATTATTGCTGGTGGATTCCTTGCTCCATTCCAATGTATCTCTTGCATTTATTGAAATGCTCTCTTTTGCTTCATTGTTTTGCACTATTCTAGCGCATAACTATGCTGAATAATGACATCAGCATGATTGCATCCATATATAGGTGTTACTAATGGAAAATAGCTCAAGTTGTGCATTGTAAAGCTATTTACTCTATAAAAAGCTGGTGTGCACAACATTTAGCTGACTTCAAAATGAACACAAACAAGTGGCTGAATCTGAGAGTCACCAATTTGATATGCAACCTTTATTGGAAATTGTGTCAAGTTAGAATCTTTGGGGAAGAGTGAAGACATTTGGCATGGTTTTGTGCAAATTAATAGATCCCTTTGAGAGGGCAAGCCAATCAAGAGTTTGGGTCTAAGCTCTTGACAGAGAAGGCTTCTTCACAAATAAAACTGATATAATGTTCAATAAAAGGCTTATAAAGAAGAACACATACCACTAGCTTCATATTAGTTGTTCTAAGCAAGTTTCTAGCCAGCCACATGAGAAAGTGCTTCACTTTGTTTGCCTCATGTTGTGTGCTAGAATTTTACTTTGTGACAAGCTTTTGGCTGGGACCGAAGTTACAAGTAGCATTCAGTAAACTGTAGGCAGCCCAGTGTTGTCAGCAAATGACCAGGTTACAGGTCATGAATGCCTCCCAGCCAAAGCACCGTCAGAAAGGGATAATCACACCCTCCAATTTGCAACCCACATTGACAGGAATCAGTGCCACATATCACCAGCATCATCATATCAATAGTGTGGCAATGTGCAGCTCTATTACTTCAGAAACCCAAGCATGACACGAGCTCAAAACATAGCATGGCTCTTCTCAAACCAGATATCCATTTCTATGAATGGCCTCAACCCCCAAAAAAAAAAATTACAGAGCATGCTACTATCTTGTTGCATCAAAAACTGGGTAGACACTAATGGCAAAAGGGACAAGTGTTCTTGCCATCTTTCTCTAGGACTCCAACATGAGGACATTCCCAGCCCATGAGAATGGTAACAAATAGGGGCCAAAATAAATTATTGCAACTTCAGGCTAAATTAGAACTGAATAGAAAATGTCAATAGATAGATCCCAAATAGCAAAGTGACAGAATTCAACAGGAGTTAGACTTAACCACATTTTAATATCAGATAACAGCAACCAGATGAGTAAAACCTTCATGTGCTTGAAATCAGATTTATCAAATGTCCTTTCCAACTCCATGGTTGCAGCGGCAAGAGCTTCCTCCTTTCCTGCTGCATCATTTGTGATGCCATTGATCACCATCGATGCAGCAGTATATAAGCTGCTCCACAAAACATAAATTTAAATTGTGTGCGATAATAAGCTAATCACTGCAACATGCAAAAACTTACCCTTTCTTTCTTGGTGCTCTTTTCCTTTCTGATAAGCTTCTGCAGCTCAGCCACCCCTTCAAAAACCTTGCCCGAAGCTCAGTAAAATCAAATTCTACAGTTGAGGTTGTATCAGCATCTTCATTTGGCGCTTTTGTAGAAATGGAGGTAACAGCTTGATCTTTAACTTCCTCATGCACCACAGTAGGCACTTCAGAGACTGAAGGCCTACTTATCCTTGGTCCACTTGTAACCATTGAAGTAGAGCAGTGACTATTGGCAGGATTTTTCATCATCGGCCTTTCTCCCTTCACAAAAAGTGTTCTCAGTTGTGGTGTTGGGTAATATTAACTGATAGAGGTGTAACACATCGCAAACTGATACATACCTCAAACTCTTGGTGATCATTGTTTTCTGGCACTGTCCTTTCTCCCTTCATAGCAAGTTTTCTCAGTTATTGCAACATAAATGCTATTAAGTAAATATGTAATTCTGACAGAGAGATGATGTGTAACGAATCACAAACATATACATACCTCAAACTCTTCGTTATTTACATCATCATCCTTTCCAGCACAACATGATACCACTTGATCAATGGTGGGGTTTGTTGCATCTTTGGGAAATGACTTCATCCGCTTCAATGAATCACTGATGTTACTTGCAGGTTTCCCACTATTATGTCCTGACAACCACTTCTTTAGTAATGGCTCTTCGCTGATAAGTGACACACCTTCTGCCTGTCTCTTTCTATCTGTTATGATTCCAGTTAGAGTCAACTGGACACTTTTCTGTAAAAAGCTTGAAGTACCTTTTCTTTCTATATCAAAGTTGGTGGACCCCTCTCGACTAGGCAGGATGGTGTGGGTGCCAGTTGACACTAAAGAAGCTGCAGTACATCGGAATGAATTAATGTCTGCACTACTAATGACATTGTTGAGTTTGTGACTAGATCCGATGTTTGTTGCACACACTGCCAATCTATCTGTACGATTTGGAGATTCATCATCAGACGAGATTTTCTCCTGAATCTCCCCAAGAGCAACTGTACAGTCTTCATCAGGAGATTTTTGTGTTTCAAACTCCGGTAATTCATTGGGTAAAGAGCTTTCCTCTTTCAAAACTGTGTTCTCCATCTTGTGTACCACATATGTGTATTTATCAGGTGCATAAATATTATTTAACGAGTCCTTTAATGCTGCAAGGAGCTCACTCTCTGCATGAAGAAATACCTTGCGCTTGTCTGGAGTCACATTGACATCATACGCTGTAGTTGGAAGAATAAAATTCAAAATAGCCATTGGATACTGTTGAGAATTGAAACACCTATACAACTCATTCAGCATTTTTCCAACTTTTGGAAGCTCAACTGGGCGATTATTGATAAAAAAAAGTTGTCGATCCCCGGATGCTCTCCCTGAACCTGAGCCTGGTTTGGATATAAAGCCTTCAATTCGACAATCGTGCCTCACATGGAGGTCCACAGGCTCCAGGCAAGATGCTGTTTTTGTACCGAAAACGTTGATAATGTTATCCTTGAGGGAGCTTGTTCCTTGAGTCTTCAAAATTACTGTGTTATTCTTTCCTGTCAAATGTGTACAGACCAGCCTGACATTTTTCGAGATAAGAGCATATGCCTGAGCAGCAAACAATAAATAAAAAAGTGAGTAAAATATGGGGCTTGGCAACGGATGGATATTACACAAACCAGGAATCCAATTCCTGAATCTCCATGTCAACAGGTACTGAAACCTTCGACCCAGAGATAACCAATGGGACAATCATTTGAAAACACTTCAAACAAGACATTACAGAGATGGTTACATGTAGCAAAGAGAGCAGCCGACTATATTCTCGCCGAACGTTTCTGTTGAACTCCTTGAATCGGACTGGCAGGGAACTAAACAGTTTGCTCACAGTAACAGTCGTCCCCACAGGGCGTGCTTGATTCTTTTGCTCAATAATGTGGCCTGAATGATTGAATTTCAACTGCACAGCGATGGGCTCATTCTTTGTCCTCGTAACTACACTCAAGTCACCTAAAGCACAAAGAGAGCTTAAGGCCTCCCCCCTGAAGCCAAAGGATGATAAGCTCTGAAGGTCCACAAACTCAGAGATTTTTGAGGTGTGATATTTCAGCGTTAAAGCCTGTCAATAACAAAGGGGTGATCCCTGTCACTAACAAGGGAAGATCAATGGCATCGTTATGCTAGAAGCTTAGAACAATAAATCTGCAAATAGTCTGCAAGACATGATCTAAGCGCAATGCAATATCAAACATGATTTTGTATCATGATCGAACACGAATGAAGAAATTCGTTTTGTAATAAAATTTTCAATCTTCTAAGAGAATTTTCTTTAGATTGACAGAGCATAACAACAGTTCTGCTTACAACCTGGTAATTTTCAGGGGAGACACCAGAGCCATTGTCTGCGACTTCAAAGCTCTCAGCACCATAATCCCTGAGCTTGATCTCAATGCTGGTTGCGCCAGCATCCAGGCTGTTCTCTACTAGCTCTTTCACAGCGGTGGCCAGGTCAAGTATCACTTGGCCTGAGCATATCCTATGGATTGACGCTTTATCGATGGGCTTGATAAGCGACATCCTTGCCCATTAAAGAGCCTCGTTCTCTTCTGAAGGAGGCTGAGACATCGGGAGAATGTGTAGCCGAATAATTTTATAGCGAGTCGCGACGAGGCCTCTTCCCGCGCAATTAACCTCGGACAATCTGCATCCGAATGAGTCCTGACATCACAAAGCTGTTCGATGCTGGGGATAAAAACGTTATAGCATTGGCAAGTCCATGTTAGTAAATTGGTCAATTTGTAAACTATCGATAGATTACTCTTTTTGTAATGCGAGTAAAATATAGTTTACACAAGCAGCAAGGTCCTAGGCTTGAGTACTCAGTTTCTTGAACAACTGTTTGTAAAGCCAAATTTCAAACTAAAGGGGTCCTACGACAACTAAGCACCCTTTTTTAAGGAGCCCTATACGTTCATTAGGTTTCTCCTTGCTCCCTTTCCCAAACAAGCAAAAGTTCCTCTTTGACCATATGAACTTCAAGGTGACCATTGCAAGTAGGTTGATCAATTTCCAATTACTCTCTTTCGGTGGGCCTTGATCGGCAAAGAAGACAACTATCATGCCAAATTGGCCTCTTAGGTTGACTCCTTTTAAACCATCTTTTGACAACTCTCCATATTAGGACAACATGGAGATACTCCCAAAACAATTGTTTTTATGTTTCTTCTACATGCCCATTGAATGTGCACAATTGTGAGATTGTTAGCCATCTAGCAAGCCTTGCCTGAAGAAGGGGTAGTTTCTTTAGTACCAGGTGTAACCTGAAAATGTTCAGTATGAACGAGGGTGAGGCCACCCATAGTCTCTCCAATCTCATGTTCCACATGGCAATGTTGCCTACTAGGCACTCCTTCTTCCACTTGGCTAAGAGGTTTAAGAGAGTCCTTGGAGAGAACACTAAGTAGTATTGTGCTAACTTGCAGAGCCATAGTTATTTCCCTATAGGACTTGCCAAGTCTTGGAGAATCGATCCATTGTTGCTTGACCACTCAAGTTGGGCACGTTGGCTTTATCTGTTGGAGAATTGTGCTTATCAAGTCCATTTCACGGTCGCTCGGGTGATAATGATCCACAAGCCACTCCATCAAATGTAAGCTAGCAATACCACTGTCCTAAACATCATCCTAGATCCTTAAACCTGTAGTGTGAAGTTCCCGTGCTAGCTTTGAGTAAACTAGGGAGTGCTTAGGATGGGTTGAGCCAAATACCCCTATTCAGCACAAAGAGTCTCCTTGCCTGGGGCTTCTAAAGCTCCACATGGAGTTTGCAATAATCTTCTTCCAGTTATTGACCATTGCCTACGCAAAATCTAATTTGGATATCCTAACCTACAGGTGAGAATAGGGAATTACATCTTCCTAATCCACATTGAGCCAATGCTTACCCAATATTTTGGTGCAAGCAATCCAATGCCGCATAGCAACATCCACGGTTGCTTGCCAGTCATCCTTTTAAGCAAGGCCATAACTAGCAAGCCTTGGGCTTTGTTGCAAAGGCCTTGTATACTAGCTCCTCCCCCTTCCCTAGGAGCAATGATAATATCCCAACTTATTTGCGATGCTTGGTTTTTGCCCTGAAAGGAGCACAAGAACACTCGCATTGATTTCTCAAACTCCTTCCATGCAACTTGATTGAAAGGAAGGAGAGATCCAACATACACCATTGAAGATACCAACATAGTATTAATAACTGTCAATTTCCCTACAAAAGATAGAGGAGCTCCCATCCATCTCTTAATCTTATCTTGGACCTTAGAAAGAAACCATTTAAACTTTTGTCTTAAAGAAACTCTAATTCCTATGGGGACATCCAAGTATCTTACCAATTCATGAGGGGCTTGATCGCTTTAAAACCTTGCTTCACAATCCATTGCTCTAGTTCTCTCCATAAGAGGAAGAAGAGCTCCATTTTAGTTTGATTCACTTTAGATGCTAATAGAGCAGAGAATTTGGCATATACCTCCATGAGGTTACTTATTGATTCCTTATCCACCTATACAATTGAAGGATTATCATCGGCAAAAAACTATAGTGTTAATTAGTATCCATCTAGAAGGGGAAGACCTTTATAGCACCACTCGTAGTCGCTTATCAATCATGAGGAGAAGCAGGTCAGTTTATGAGTGCAAGCAATAAAGGAGCTAATGGGCAACCTTGCCATATAAATCTTTTCAAGGAAAAGGGAGAAGATATTTCTCCATTTGTGATTATATAGGCAATGGCACCTTTGAACAAGACAGCCACCATGTTGGAGAAGACCGAACCAAAGCACATTGCTGACAAAACTCATGGCATGGTCCATGGAAAGAATGAGATTGAGTACTACATTATGGATATGCCTTCCATGCATGAAGCCAAATTGTTTACCATGTATGATCTCTGAGAAAAGCAACTTTACCCTAAGGGATAGTGCCTTGGCCAAAACCTTATAGGAGAAATTAAGCATAGTAAGTGGTCTTCGATTAGAGACTTAGAACGATCCCATGCTTTGGGGATCAAATTTGTTAACCCTTGATTCATGATGGGGGGCATGTCACCTTATCTCCTATATAGTTCATTAATGGAATTAAGTTCTTAGCACAGACTGACCATAGTTTCAAGAAGAGCTCAAGCCGAGAACTATTTACTATGTATGATATCTAAGAAAAGCAACTTCACCTTGAGGGATACTACCTTGGCCAAAACCTTGTAGGAGAAATTAAGTATGGTAAGTGGCCTCCAATTGGAGAGCTCAGAGTGATCGTGCGCTTTGGGGATCAATTTTGTCAGCCCTTGGTTTATGCTAGGGGGCATATCACCTTATCTCCTTATATAATTCATCAAGGTAGTTGAGTCATTGCTATAGACGGGCCACAATTTCTAGAAGAGCTCAAGAGGCATACCAATGATTCCAAGACATTACCCAATCTTCATTGCAAAGACAACCACTTTAAGTTCCTCTTATGTGAATGGGCTATCTAGGGCAAGAGCCTTGTCTACCCCAATTGGGATTGCTATAGCTTGTAGGAAATTTTGAAGCCTCACTTGATAGTCAGGGCACTCAGGGGGATCACTCCCAACCATAACAACGAAATGCTTCATGAATGCTTGTGCTATGGAGTGTTCATTAGACACGAGCACCCCCTCCTAGTTAATCATCTCCGTAACTATTTCCTTCTTGTGTTTAGCCTTGAGTTCAACTAGGAAGAATTTGTTAGGTTCGTCCCCTTTAGTTTCCCACTATCCTCTAAATTGTATATTTGTTGCTTCTATTGCACCAGCTTCCTATCTTCTCGAGAACTCGTCTATGCTCTTTAGGCAATGTTTCATGATCTCATCTTCTAGGAAGGCAAAGAGAGCAACCATCGATACTTACATCCCCCATTAATACACCAATCTCCTTGTGAGGCATAGAACTTATCAATCATGTTGCCTCTCCATGTGTTGCCAACATGCTTATTGTGCCATTTATATTCCAATTTGTTGTTTTTAGAGGCAATCACCACCGTGTCCTCCATATCACATGCACAACTGAGTTTAGCCCAACCCTCCTTTTCTTCTCCAATGAGAGTTCAAAACTACGGGACTTGTCCCCTTCCCTCACAGTCATATTCCAATGAGAGTTCTAGAACTGTGGGATGTGCCCCCTTCCCTCACTGTCATATTTCGATCACCTGCAATTAGGGCCTCTCCACTCAAAAGCTTGTCATGCAAACATCCCCAAAATTTGGCCCCAGTCATAGAGTTGTTAGGTGCATAGACTAAGCAAACAATAAAATTCTATTGGCATACTCACACTCTTGCAATAACAAAGGTACCAACTCTTGAAGTGAATAGAAGGGTCAGTTTGAAATCTGCTCTAATTGAAGGGAGTGAGCCTAGAGTGGAAGCACGCAAGCAAAAGCAAGAGTTATGGTGGAAGGAGTAAGAGCACTAAAAGAATAAAGAGTGAGGTGACAATGATGAGTGCTCGCCACTTGCAGTATACAAGTGTGTGGGTATTATCAATGTAGTAATACATAGGTGGCAAGGCGGCATAGGTGCCTTTACCCCCAACACTAATGAGAAGCATCGTGTCCCCTCTCCCCTTTGATGCACTGTCAAAGTATGTGACACAACCCTTAACAGCAAATGCTCTACATACTTCCTCACGAAGCTTTATTTCCTAGAGCGCAACAAAAGGTGGTTTATGCCTTCAATGTGACAAGCCCATGCATGACTTGGTTTTTTAGGTCCGACATAAAACACCTACCATTCCAAGAATAACACGATCTTGGATGACAAAAACATCCCTACATTACACTAGAGGCAATTCATCCATGAATGCTTGACCATTAATGGGAGCATAATAGTTTTATCCACCAACGGAGTGTGGGCTTGCTTCTTGAGCAATGGCTTCTTGCTATATTTCTTTCTAGTCATCTTGCTACCAAATGTCTTTGGATCCACATTCTCCTTATTATTATGTGTTTGCCTCTTACTTGTTGCCTCTTGCTTGGCTTGATGTCTAGCTTGTTAAGGCCCTTGCCTTTGATGTCATAGGTTTGGGATCATACTTGGAGTCCTTAGTCGTCTGCCTTGTTGGTCTTAGCTTTGCTTGGGAATCACCCGCAGGGCTAGAAGCTCCTTGTGGGCCTTTTTTGGGGTCCTCCTTCTTCCCAACCTCTTTGCCATCTTCCGTTGAAGGCACTAGATCCTCAACATTTGATTTGCTTAGGCATGCATGAGCAAAGTGTCCAACCTCTCTACATATATAACATGCACCATGAACTGTGGCAAACTTAACTAAGAGAAGAAATTCCATGTCTCATGGATCCAAAAGCTGCAGGTATTTAGGTAGTTCATCCCACAATATGCATGCCTTATGTTTGGTTTAATAAGGCTCGAGGAGGAGGCTACCATTGTAGACACAAACAACACCTTTCCCAATGTTGCTGCAATCGTATGGACTTTGTCAACCAGCTAGAGGGGGGATGCTAGAAAGCTCAATCCACATAGGGCATTCATGGGATAAAATCTCGTTCGGTGAGGAGAAAGACCGAGACAATGCATAGGCCAGATTCTCCGTATAACCCACGAAGGAAGCCAAGATCCAGAAGATCCAGTCCTGTTGTGCTTTGATAGCAACCATAGCCAAATAAAAACCCTTTTCCATAAACCTAAACTAGACCAAATTGGCCTTGCCTTGATTTGTAAGAATCCAATAGATCTAGATTTTTGTGAACCATTTTTTTGAGATGAGCCCATATATTTATATTTGATTTATATACTAAGGTATACAAGATTCTATAGAAGGCAGCTTGCCCATATATTTATATTTGACATTGCTAGTTAGCTTGCATGATCTAGCTCCACGTGGGGATGTCAAGGGTGTTGAATCAACTATTGATTACTATTGCAAGAGTTCAACAAATTATATCATTTGGAGCTTATGGGTGTAATCTCTATTGCAATTGCATCTAATAAGGCGAAGCACGGTAACAATGGAAAACTAATTCGACCATCTAGCCAATACTTGAAGGATCAAATTAAAAATTAGTTATTTGTATCATTTTCTTAATTTTATTCAACATAACATGGCTTATAATCCAAAAATAAACTAAAAACAAATAAGTAAGGTCAATAAGTTTGATGGTGGTGAGATTGACACTTTATGTGAACATTCTTTTTTCTTAGAGCAAGCAAACAAAGATTACACCACTTAACAGGGAATTCAAATAATTTTATATTGAATAAGAGATATAGAGGTACTAATTTTTTATATAAAACTTCCATGTATGTATGTAAACAAATATGCAAAAAATGTTAGATAATTCAAATAACATTCAGTTGAAAAAGAGAATGAGAGGCTATAATATTTTTAGTAAATCCTTTTTATACCTACCTACACAAATAAGCAAATAAAATAAGTTTGATGGTGTTGAAATTGAAACTTTATGTAAACATATTTCGAGGAAGAATAAGTACTCAGAGTGAGCAAAGAAAATACTACACTTGATAGGCAATTCAAATAACTTCCTATTGAATAAGAGAACGAGGGCTTGTAATACTTTCCCTAAAACTTATTTGTACACGATGTTGATGGTAGCATTTGCCATATTCTCTTTCTCATCAAGCAAAGCTTCAAATCTATCTGGAGACTTTACTCTTGAGAATGCAACATATCATTGTCCATGATTAAACACTAAAGTTTTTATATATAACCCCAAACATGATAATGTTGCCCTTGAGATTTGTTCATTATCATTGCAAATGCTAAACAATAAGGAAATTGCAAATGTTTCATTGAGAATGGGAGTCATAATGTGGTTGGGATAAAAGTTATTATTGGGATAAATACTGATTCTCCAATATTGGTCCTTGTTATTATCACTATATCAATAACCTTGTTGTTGAAAACCTTGCACATAAGTCTAGTGTTGTTGCATAAACCTTTAAAAGGATTCAAAATTTTGAGCAATATTATTGAACCATTTACTTTTAATAGCAAGTTTGGACCATCCAATATATTTTAAATTAATATCAATATCACTTATTACTACTATAAATGATTATTTTGTCCATCATCATTGATAGCTTCCATATCTAAGAAAGTTTTCTCTGGTTCTATCTTATTTTAAAGTTTTTTATAAATGATCAAAGGGTTTGCATAGTCCTACACTCTCACCTCAGGTAGTCTATGATAGCCTACTAAATTGCATTTATATTGATATAGAAGTTATTGAATACATCAAAACTTAATTACTATCTATATTGATGTAGAAGTTATTGAATACATCAAAACTTGATTACTATCCTCATCTTGTATTTTCACAAATTTTCTATATTGTAAGACAATCAATGTGTTATATCCTTTGTTAACGGCACTAAAAAATATTCCCAACATACACCAAGTTAGGTAGGTGAACAAAATACCAATATTGATACAAACAAAGTTTTCAATTGAGTATCTAGTTGCATATTAATGTAGCTTCACATTAGCTCATTTACTATTCTACATCAATTTCTAACATACTCTTTGCTATGCAAGCCTCTTTAAATGTTGAATATTCACATTACCAACTATACATGATGCTCCAAAGGAAGTGCACTCCCTATATGTGATGAGAAGTAGACACAAGTAGTATTTTTCCGAACATGAAAGAGCAACAAATGATATCTAACCTTGCTATGATTACTGAGCATACCTTTACCTTTATATAATCATTCTACTTGGAACTCAAGTTACAATTGTAAGGCACTACCCATCGATTATCCAAGATGTTACCCTTAGCATTATGCTTTTTTCTATCGTCTCAACATCTATATAGAGGATAACTGCTATTATCAATTGTAATTAAAAATGCATAAACTTTATTGGATCCTTTGTACATTGGCTACCCCTCATGCAAGGGAATTATTCCACCATTAAATGCTCCACATGGATTGTGCATGTTGCATTTAGCGACAATTTAATATAGAGATGGAAATCTTTCTTTATCAAGAAGCTCAACATGCAGAATTTATCATAATGACATGATTTTAAGGGCTTAAAATGTGGCTTTAATATCAAGAGTGTGTGTGAATGAGGTAAGTCCCTCTTTTGAAATTATATAACAGATACATATCTAGCAACACTATCGAATAATTTCTTTTTGGTTGTCAATTGCATCGTATGACATAGGACAGCACCTAGCCCTTCAACTGATGCATCTGTGTGTACATGGAACTCCTTCGTTCAATCAAGAGGTTGCAAGATAGGTACTTGGATAAGGCACTATTTTAGGGTATTAAAGGCTCCTTCATAGTCATCATTCCAAAGGAAATCTGCATCTTTCCTTAGGAGCTTGTGCAGAGGGGCTGCCTTGGTTGCAAAATTTGCAATAAATCTTCTATAGTAGCCCACATGGCCAAGAAATCCTCCCCATTGCTTAAGATTTGTTGGTGCTGCCAAGGTGATAATCTTCTCAATCTTCGTTGGGTCTGTTGCAATCCCTTGTGCAGAGACAATATGGCCCAAAAGAACTCCTGATGAAACGCCAAAGATACATTTGTCGAGGTTGAGAGAAATCCCATACTCTCGGCATCTATCAAAACATTGCTCTAGGTGTCCCCAATGCTCTCGTATTAAGCTATAGACACAAAAGTCATCAAGATACACCTCAATGAAATCATGTAGATGATTCTAGAAGGGAGCCATCATTACTCGTTCGAAGGTGGCAGGAGCATTACAAAGCCGAAATGGCATCACTCTATAGGCATAGGTCCCCATTCTGTGGTGAACGTTGTTTTGGATTGTAGTCGAATCTGGCTAATCATATGCAGATTACCCACGCAACAAAACATGTCTAGTTTCTAACCACTTCGAATTACATATTAGGGTAATAAACATATCGTGTTTCCTTTTGGTGTGCACAATTGCCATAGCATCTCTATAATGATACATGAAATTTGGTCTGCCTATAAAGAAAAATGGTAACACTATTTTGTTCCCCACAACTATGCCAATATCGTTATAAGTTGCATATAATACATTGACCATACTTACCAATCCCCTATATATTTCAACTTTTAAAGCTCCTTGATTACAACAATACGAAACTAATATATATTGCTTAGTGCAACAATATGCATCAACAATGTATTATTATAGCAAGCAAATGCATCCATATTATTGCAAACTTGAAGTAAAAAAGCACAATATTTGTATTTTAGTGACACGATGTTTGATTGTAAGATTGTCGACACTAATATGAGGATCCATCGACACACAAGTTTTGGAAAGAGAAGAACATACGACAAAGGCATGTATACCTTATATAAGATAGATACAGAAATTATATATCCTTGTTGAATACAAACTTTGTTTAGATGGCAAGCTCAACACGTGCAAATATTGATGATGGACCATCTAGTTAGATGGATCCGTATGTCTACACTTAACATGTTGGTGCTCGCTATGATCCTTGCATGGCTATTGACTTATTATTTTTGGTTAGTTACACCTTTCTACAAATTGACATACTTATAACACCAATTGATTAATATAGTCAGTTGTACACCTATTGACTTAGTAGGACATTTTTTCTTTATGTTCAATATTATCTATACTTTGTGTACATTCTATTGTGAGAGGAAGAAAGAATAAAAACTAGTAAGAAAATAATTTGGCATCTATCTCTCTTATTGTATTCTTGAGTGAGCTTCATCTTGTGTGCACTATTTGTATTCAATGCAATAGCTCAAGCAAATCCTCCCACCACGAGATTCATGATATGGTATCACAATAATGCCACCAAGAGAGGTTGGTTTTAAAAGTTTGAAGTGAAGGATAAATAGTAAGAATTTAAGCTAGCAATAAATTAGTAAGAAGATTTTCTGTTTTCTCTCTTTCCTAGAAACAATCCTCTCATTTTCATCAGTCGAGAAAAGCACACATTCATGAACTTGCACAAATTATTATTTGTGCAACATGACCACCGAGATCGTGAATGCCTTTGCATCAACTGCCCTGGGATCAACATCATTAGCCTCATCATCAGGCATTACCTCATCATCAATAGTGGCTTCCTCAACCTTGTCACCTACACTTGGTAACTCTTCATCCAACTTTATGGTCTTAGGGATTTGTCTCTCCCAGATTTGCTTTCTTTACTATCATGTCCTACATATCAGTCTCAATATCTCCTTCTTGGCACTCTAATCTATCCTCTAGATTAGCAATGTTTGAGGTATTCACCATATTGTCCACACCCTCCAGCCCTAGCTCATTCCCTTTCCCATCCACAGTACTAGCACCCAAGTCTCATTAGGACATCATATTCATCCTTGTAAGCATGGACTCCAAAGCCTCCCCATAATATCATTGTCAAACAAAAGATGTTGGCAAGAAAGCATGAAGCTATCGACAACATAAGAGGACTCCCAAGCCTCCCCATAAGTATCACAAGACCCAAAGACATGGATGGTATTCTCACATCCACAATAAGAGGCCTTGGTAAAAAGGTGAACATTGTTCCATTCTTCACATTTGTAATGAGCTTGTTGTGACAAAATTTAACTGGAGTTAGCCTTTTGCATACTTAGTCTTTAAAACTTTTCATAGTCTCTCTACAAAAACACATTAAAGGATTAGACATATAAACCCCTAATATCTCAAGTTCTATACCCGCTAGTCAAACACTACCATAAGAAGTAACAACAAACACTATAAGCCAAACAATACCAAAAATACCAAAAAGTATCAAAAGTACCATAGATCAAATAACAAAAGATAGTACCCAAAGTGCCATAAGCACCCTAATAGTAATTTAACAATGTGTAAGAAGCAACAATAAATACCAAAAAGTACCCAACAATACCAAAGGGATTCAAATAGGACCAACTAGTACAAAATAAATACCCTAAACCAAACATACAATTGGCAGCATAAAGAAGTGCCCAACAGTACCAAGAGCATCCAAAGTTTCATACATGTCAATTAGTACAAATGAAGTGGAAGAAGCATCGATAAATACCCTAAGCCAAGAAGTACCAAAAGAACCTAGCAGAAGGAATTTCAAAACAATACTACCAAAAGCACCAAAGAATATCAAACAACCCCAACAACTCACAAAGGGTATTGGAGACTACCGAGTATCAAGAATATCAAATAGCACAAAGAGTTCCAAATCAGTACCAAAAGTACCAAAGAATATCAAAGATTACCAAAAGTAGCAAAGAGTAATAGAGAGTACCAATGAGTACGAAAAATATCAAATAGCACAAAGTGTTTCAAAACATTAGAACGTGTCAACAACAACAAAAAACTTAGTAAAAGTACAAAAAAAGTAAGAAAATTAACTCTAGCCAATACCACCAAAATTATCAAAACTATCAAAAGTAGTTTAAAAGTACTAGAACTACCAAAATTAGCACAACCATAAGGACTTTCATAACTAAGAAAACTACCATAACAACCAAGTCCACCAATACTTTGAGAATAAACAAGGCTACAAAACTATAAATACTACCAAAATAGTTAGAAAAACCCAATTTATCAAAGTTAGCAGCACTGTCAAGACTATCAAAACTACAAGCAAAGCCAAAATCTTCCTCCATATTAGAACTGTTTATACTACCAAACCCTTAGAAGGACCAAAAAGGAGGGTGAATTATTGGAAAGAAGTGATGAACATGTCCAAGTATCTTACTCAAGTTTGGGAAGGAAATATGGTAGATTCTCTTCAAGAGGTTGTAGTATGGGCCATGCTAGTAGCAACCAACAAAACATATTAAATCAATAGTTTGGTCACATACTAATAAACGAGCCATGTGAGACACCAACAATGAGAATGGAAGCAAACATACTTGAGCACTTGTCAAATCTCAAAAAGTCGTCCATGGTCCATATAAGATTAACTTGTATGTTAACAGACCACCTCTCAATATACTTGCTCATGTCTTTCATGGTAATCCCCTCCTCCCATAAAATCTTGAGCTCATTAAGTAATGGATAGAGATAGACATTCGTATTATTGACTTTGTAGTACCCAGGAGTGAGCAAGCTAAGGATTAGGTGTCCCTTCTTCGTAGAAAGCCACAGTGGTATAGTGTAGTTCACAAGGACTACTAGCAACACACTATAAGAAGTCGAGCAAAGTTCGAAAGGATTCATGCCATCCATAGCAAGACAGAGTCGAAGATTTCTTGATTCTCGTGCAAAGCTTAGAACGGTGGAGTCAATGTGACCCTATGCTTGTGAGTTTGCTAATATTTGGTGGATTCCATTTGTGGGCCTATTTTGCATATGCCATATTATTAAACTCGCCATGCTTATTGTGTGAAACATGTGATGGATACGTGATATAAGTGAAAAGTATTTGAGAATATTTTGAGGGATGATTTGTCCATGTAGGTCTTGGTGATACTAGTGAGCACCACACTTCGTACATGTTTCCATGGACCCTTGTTCTCCTCGAAAGAGCACACAATCATTAATACATATATGAATGATGTTATAATCCATGTCAAGTACTGAGAGCACAAGTGGCAAAGTGCCCTCTAACAATTTATCGACTTGGATGCTCCTTCCACTATATAGCTAGGCACTCTTCTTACAGTCCATAATAGATTCATTACTTGAGATGGACTGGCACCTCCTTGTGAACATTTGCAGGGCATATTTATTATTGTTGAAGTTTATTTCAACTAGATTTTGATTGCAAAGCATGAACGATACACACATTTGCTCACCATTAACTCAAAGTCTAAGACCACTTAATCGATGATTTTCAATTGAAATTTGTCGAAGCATCATACATGGTTTATAGACAAGCAACGTTTTCGTCAAATTGCAAGCTTGCATTGAGTGCACGGACATGTGATACATCAATTGAGATATGCCTCTCGATATCAAATATCACAACCCTCACATTGTTATCCATCTTCTCTATGTCATGGTGGACAATACACTTCTCTCTTTCCCTTCGCATATTTATTTCTCCCCCTCGTTGTCTCTCTTTGTTTCTCTTCCCCCCTCCCACTCTTTGTCTCTCTCTTTCTTTCCTTTTTGGTTTCTCTCCCTATATTTTTCATTTTCAATTTTTTGCTTTATTTTTTAAATTTATCTTTTTTTTTTGTTTTTTTCCCTCCTTCCCCCTATTTCTTTGTTTCTCTCTCTCTCCCCCCCGCTCTTTCTTTGTTTCTCTCTCCCTCTCTCTATTTTTCTCTCTTTCCCCTCTCCCTCCCTTCGCATCTTTATCCCTCCCCCCTCTATTTATTTATTTTTTCTCCCTCTCTTTATTTTTAAAAATTTTAATTTCTTTGTTTTTGTTTCTTTCCTTCCATCCCTATGTTTCTTTATTTTTCTCTCTCCCCTCTACATTTTTATTTCTCTCTCCCTCGTCTCTTTGGTTCTACTTCTTTCTCTCCATCCCTCCATTTAACTATTTTTCTCTCTTTCCCCCTCTCTCTACCTCTGTTTCTCTACTGCACTATCCCTTTCTCATGGCTTCTCTCATTCTCTCTCTTCTCCCCTCTCTCTCTCTCTCTCTCTCTCTCTCTCTCTCTCTCTCTCTCTCTCTCTCTATGTTGGGGGTAAAGGCGCTTGTGTCTAGCCACCCATGTATTAGCTACATTGATAGCACCCGCATACTCACACACTTGTACATTGTAGGTGGCAGGTGCCCATCACTCGAGCCATCACTGTCACTTCATTCTTTCTTCTTTCAGTGACATTTGAATAAAGGGAAGACTAGTCACACATTGTGACTGTTGGAGTTCCCACATATCTTCTCTCTCTCTCTCTCTCTCTCTCTCTCTCTCTCTCCCCTTCCACATAGCTCTTACTTCTGCTTTGTGCTTCCACTTCAAGGCTTACTTCGTTCAATTGGTATCATAGCCATTGCACCAGCATTGAGGAACTCTTCCCCTTCAACATACTTCAACCCAGATTTGAAAAGCTTTAGCTCTTTATTCATGGCAACCATGGTTTTAGCATGTTAATGTAATCATTGATGCTCAACTTTCTTTAGGCCTCTCTACACTTGTCAAAGATCTTCCAGGGGGTACCTCAAGTACCATCAACAACCTTTTGACCCTTAGTAGCACTAGCATTATGCTTAGCAAGGCCATCACCAAAACAGGTGCAAAAATTTAGCATGATTTTCTATGGTCTGCTCTTCGTGACTCAATCGGCTTCCGGTTATCTCTTATAGCCCTGAACACTCTTCAACATTAGGCAAAGGCCACATAAGATCTCGACATTTATATTGAGCATGTGGCATTGGATTTGAGCTTTCATACTTCAGTTCTTGATTGTCATACATAGGACAATTTGCTACAATAGCATCTGGGATAGCATACTCTCAGAGTTTGGAGCTCTTATTTATGTATATTGATACTCATATGGTATCCCGATGCTTAAAGGATGTAATGACATTGTCTTGGATGCTTCTTGGATTGATTTGAGAACTCTTTTGCTCAATTATATAGAGGTTTTTCATTGATGTTTATAAGAATAGGGTTGAATGCTATTTTATCAGTGAAAGCATATACCTAACAAGTCATTTCTTAGCTTCTATTAACCTTGTTGTTATCCCCTCAATACTCCCAACTTCATCCTCACTTCTGATTTCAATGGCCCATCCACCCAATATCTCATTTCAAAAGTTCTCTAGATCTTTTAATGAGGATCCAAATTCCTTTATCCATCAATTTGATGTAACATACACAATCAACTTCCGTGGTTGAGTAAATGAGCATCACAAGGTTGTATTTGAATCTTCAATGCAGGAAAAGACTGTGACTTGGCTAGTGGCCAGAACATGGCTATCCAACATGGAATGACACACTCATCACATTCTATATTTGATTCCCACCCAATATAGAATGGATGTGCAGAAGCTTGGAAGGTTCTACAACCTTAAGAAAGGGGATCAATTAGTCTAAACGTATATCACCAAGTTCACTATTCTCAACAATAGAGTTGACCCAAATGCTCAACCAAAAGATGAGATGTTGAACACATTATATGTTCAAGGTTTCAATAAACCTGTCCAGAAAGCATTTGCTTCTGATAACTTATTGGTAATAGCATCAACATATTCTACAAGAAAGCTCTTAGATTAGAACAATTTTTGTCCAAAATAAGGCAACAAAAGAAAGGAAATATAATAAGTCAACTCAAAAGCACCACAATGATGATAATAGCAATTTCAATTTTGATTTTGACCTGGATGCAGAATCTAGCAATGTCGAATCTGACTCCAAAGAGGAGAAGGAGAAAAAGCCCACCAAGAGTAAGAAGTAGGACAAGGGGAAGAAAACATTAGAAAACACCAAGAAAATTGAGGTAAAAAATATTTGGTACACATAGTGCAATAATCCTAGACATGTTTAGGTTGAATAAAACCTAAACCAAAGATGGTGTGGGAGGTACCAAATGGCTCATCTAGGAGGATGGAAAGACACCAAAGTATCCCCCTTTGGCCAATGGATTGCCATCTTGACCAATCAAGCTCCTACATTGGTTGTTGCTTACACACATAAAGAGTACCAACAACCTAACAATGGCAGCGGTATGCATGGTAGAGGAGAAAGAGGGCAAGGAAATTTCCAGCCCTTCTTTAAACATTGTTCATTTTGTATGTAGGCAAGACACTAGAGATCAGAGTGGTCGGACACTTAAGCATATGTTGCTTAGCAAAAAATAACGACTAGATGCAACACAAATGCCCAATGTTAACCTACTGGAAATCAAGAAATTACTCAAACTAGATATTTGTGTGATAACTTGATTAAGAAAAATATACAAAGAAGCTACATTGTGACCCATAGGAACTTCGTGGGTAGACCAAGAGAAAGTCTGCCGTCAAGTGGCAGGATGGTCAGTAGGTGAGTTGATGATGATGAAATATCCATGCTCGAGCTCTAATAGAAAGGTTAAGCCTAGAAATTGGTCTAGTAGCTCACATATAAGAAAAAATTTGTAGTCTAATGCTCATACCCCGTTAGCTCAAGGAATGCAACAAGGTGTGAAGATAAATCCATACCCAAGATGGAGTCACTCAAATCCCAAATATGTCAAAGGCTTGGAGTCTATGAAGTTCAAACTATAGTAAGAATTTGCATGGGGAGCAGCAACCCCAAAATAGGAGAAAAACAAGGAAGTTGCAAGAGAGAATCCACAACCTAGTGGAGTCAAGAATTTAGGTGGTCACCTTGGGATTCACAAAGGAAAGGAGCTGGAAGTTTATCCTAGCAAGTAGAAAAGCCAATTATTGGATGATAAGAATCCAGGTGGTCACCCTAAGATTCACAAAGGAGAGTAGCTAGAAGTCTATCTTGGCAAGTAAAAGAGCCAATCATTGGATGATAACTTGGATAAAGATTGCAAGAAGAATCCAAAAGATCACCTTGGATAGAGACATGGTAATGCCATGGATACTAATCCTAAAGGAAGTAGAACCTAGCAAATTTATGCTAAGCTTGTAGAGCAAAAGGGAACACGCCAAGCATTTTAGCATTTTGGAGTCATTCAAAGTATGAACAAGATGGGGACCAATGAATATTACTATGCCACTAGGTGATGCCTTGAATCTTGTCTAGCTTTCAAGGATCACCTATTGAAGATGATTTAGCAAGAGCGCTCAATATTACCAAAATTTTGGTTATTTTGGTTTGATGCAAGGACCAGATCATTTGGGATGTTTTGCTCAACAATGGATTTGGGGTCAATATCATTACATCGGCAACTTGTTAAGAATTGAAATTGATGGATTGAAAACCAGCCCGCTCCCTGGTAAGAATGACTAATCAGCAATAGAGGTAAGACCTCTTGGTATCATATGCTCTATCCTTCTGAAAATTGCTACAATTTCATTCTTGGTTTCTTTGGTTGTGTTGAATATGGAGCATGTTGATAAAGCTTCTACCTATTATTGGGAAGAACTTGGCTATGCCAAGCAAGAGTCATCCATAATTGGGATACAAAAAAACTTACAATATGTATGAATCAACATAAAGTGATTGTGTTCTTGACCAATGTTGCCCCACCTACACCACATTACAGATCAGCTATCGTCGAAGCAGTTAATACGGTTGAAAGTTTAAGTGATGACGAGGAAGAGGAAATCTTGAAGGCTAATGCCAAATTACAGCCTTGCTGTCTCATTAATGTATTGCAAATTAGCAAACCAAGACATGCAACCACAAAGTTTGCAGCTTGAAGTCTCCAAGTGGTAGGAAAAGAACAAGAGTCTAGACAGTTCTAGAACCTAGAACCCAAACTATCAGAAAATGTTGATGTTAATCAAATTGCTAACACCTACATAAAGAAAATACTAAGCAAAGAGTGCAAGTTTGAGGCACAAATGCAAAAGGTCACAAGGGTAAAGGAAGATGAATTGGACATAGTATATATTGGTTTAGAAAATACCAAACCAATAAAGATCAATACCCATCTAGAGCTAGGCTTTCAACATCGACTCATTACTTTGTTGTGATTAAGTTTAAAGATATTTTTGCCTGGGAACACTCAGACATGAAAGGATAGGGTCCTCATTTCTATTAGCATCGGATTTGTGTAAAATCCGATGTTGCTTTAGTCTGGATGCAATACTATAGGATGAACCTTCACATGGCCAAATAGATCAAAGAGGAGCTAGATAGACTACTATGAGTTGGGTTTATCACTCCAGTAGATCGAAAAGATTGGATTTTTTCAAAATTTGTAGTTCTTAAAAAGAATAAGAAGCTACGAATATGTGTGGACTACAAAAAGCTTAATGCAATCACAATCTCAAATCCGTTCCCCATTCCCTATTTGGATACTATCTTGGATGAAATGGCTAGCCATGAGATGCACTCTTTTCTTGATGGTTTCAATGGATACAACCAAGTTCGACTTGCCCTAGAAAATCAATCTAAAATAGCTTTCATTACAACATGGGGAGTGTATGTCTATATAGTGATGTGGTTTCCCTCAAGAACACTCCAGCCTCTTTTCATAGAGACATGCAAGAGATCTTTAGGCCTTATCTAACTAATTTTATGAGAGTCTTTCTAGATGATTTAGTGACTTTGAAAAAGCAATGCACCATTTGATGCACCTCCGACTTTGCCTCACATGCTACCGCGAGGTAAGTTTAAGTTTATATCCTCTAAACTGTGTCTTTGCTATTAGAGGAGGCATTTTACTAGGCCACATTATTTCTCAAGATGGCATTGCCTATCGACCCCACTAAGGTGATAGCAATCATGCAAGCCACAGTACTAGATTCACCATCTATACTACTCAGATTCTTGGGCCAAATCTAGTGGCATGACTGCTACTTGCAACTTTTGGCACACTTGGCTATCCCCTTGAATAAATTGGCACATGTGGCCAAGCTTGTCTATCAGTGGAATGAAGAGGCCAACTTAGGATTTCATCACCTCACGCCACTACTTTCCAGAGCCCCAATTGTGATTCCACTAGACTGGGCAAAAACCTTTCATGTATTTGTTGATGCCTTTGACATGCCTATAGGCAGTGTGATGATGCAGGAAGATGCCAAAGGATGGTTTTGTCTAGTATTTTATGCAAGCAAAAGATTGTCCGATGCAGAAAGAAACTATTCAATCATAGAAAGAAAATGATTTGGCATGATCTACTCAATCAAGAAGCTCAAACACTATTTTTATTGGGCACACTTTCATTTATCATGTGGATCATTCAGCTTTAGTCTACTTGGTCAAGCAATAAAATGCCATTGGGCAACTCGCTAGATGGGTCCTTATGTTGCAAGAGTTTGAGTATATAGTAATGCATCACCCTGGTATCGAGCATGCCATTGCAAACTTTCTATCCTACCTTGATTTGGAGAACCTCTAACCAGTGTTGAATATGAATTTCTGCATGCCTAATTATTTGTTGTAGAAATGGATGCACCAGAGCTTGAGCCACCAAACTATTCGTGGTCATGGTATGAAGTAATGATGGTTTTCTTGGAGGTTGGAGTACCTTGAACCCATCTCCAAAAGGGTCAATGGAAACGACTAGCTCTTCGAAACAAGCATTTTGAGGCTATTATGGGTGAGTTGTATTACCACATCCTCTCTCGAGTATTACAAAGAGTTTTATTCCTAATGAAGCAGCATGTTGTCTTAGAGGAAATTCATCATGGGATTGTTGGTGGCTACTTTACTACTGAAGTAAAAATCCACAAAACAACCCCCAGTGCATATTATTATATGAAAATAATACAACTGTCTTGGTAGAGACATGAAGTGATGACAACACAATACTTAGAGATAATTAGTGAGGAATTATAGAACCTTTATGAACTCAAGACAATTGATGGATACAAGAAAATGACAGTACTATTGCTAGATGTATTGCTAGATGTTGCAACTGAGGACAGTACAAGTGATAGGTCCACTACTAGATAGCACTTAGGATACTCGTCAAAAGATTGGTTAGAGAGATACACAAAAGATCTAATAGTTGAACATGGAAGCCATTTTCCATCGAATCCTATTTTTCATTGGGTTACTTGTTCAAATTCTCTTATATTCTCTCTGATTGTGCAACCCTTGATCTCCTTGCTCCCTTCCTTATATAGCATGCTACTTGCTACGACATTTTCTCTCCCCATGTGCCATGTCAGATGGTCTTCACTACTCATGCACCCAATGCTCCCGCCTTTAATATTGCATAACATGAATCAATATAAAGTGACTCTGCTCTTGACCAATGTTGCTCCACCTACACCACATTGTAGATTGGCTGTCGTGTTGAAAGAGTCAATATGCTAAAAGGTTTAAGTGATGATGAGGAAGAGGAATTCTTAAAGGCTAATATCGATTTACAACCTTGGTATCTCATTAATGTGTTGCAGATCAGTGAACAATATATGCAACCACAAAATATGTAACCCAAAGTCTCGGAGAAGTAGGACAATGACAAAATTCCAAATAGTTCCAAAAACCTAGAACCTGGAGTGTCAAACAAAAGTTGCTGATATTGAACATATTAATGAATCTGACATAAATAAAATACTAAGTCAAGGGTGTGAGTGTTTGAGGCACAAATGCAGGAGGTCACAAGGGTAAATGAAGATGAAATGTACAGAGTAAGGGAAACTAGGATTTCAAGGACAAGGACTGCCATGCTCAATTGCTAGATCTTTTGTGTGTCCCTCCGACTAGTTGGCATCCCGAGTGCTATCTAGTAGCAGAGCTATCACTTGTATTGTCCTCAGTCACAACATCTAGCAGTAGTACTACCATTGTCTTGTATCCAATGATTGTCTTGAGTACGTGAAGGTTTTATGGGGTCCCTCACTGATTGTTTCTGAGTATTGTGTCGTCATCACTTTCTGTCTCTATTGAGATAGTTGTATTGTTTTCATATAACACTATACATTTGGGATTGTTCTATTGAGTACATTTGGCATCTGATTTCATTATTGTGACTATGTTGATCTTTGTATACCAAAAACTACATGTAGAGTAGGATGTCGACGTACACTTGTATTGACTTTGAGTATGACCACACCCCACTCTGTGGTGATTGTGCTTGGACCCGATTACATCTACATTGTACTGTTTTGTGGCTCTATTGAAAGTTCGAATTTTACTATCTTTGTTGGGGGAACATTCTCTATTGGAACTATTTCCTCTTGATCTTGGTACATGTAATTGTAGATATTTCCAAAACCACCAAGTTGGAGGTAGATTCTTATATCTTGGGTTGGCTATTTGAGGTTCTTGCACTTGCATGGGTCGTTGGACTTGGACAATCCCCTATAGTGTGACCCTCTCCTTTGCATATGCTATATAGAGTGGCTTGTAGCCCATTAATCTTCTAGGATTGGAGAAATTTGGGAAAATTTGGCTTTTCTCTCCACATCTATAGCAATCATCATTGTTAGACCTCTAACCACCTCCAAACTATCATCCTCTATAACGTTGGGATGGGAACCTTCTAGGGTCAAAGTTGGATCTAAAATTGCTAGGCTTTGGTCCAATGTCCTATGTTGTCATCTTAGACTCCAACAAATTAACGTTCTCTCCACATCTGTAGCATTCATCATTGTTAGACCTCTAACTACCTCTGAACTATCATCCTCTATAACGTTGGGATGGGAACCTTCTAGGGTCAAAGTTGGATTTGAAATTGCTAGGCTTTGGTCCAATGTCCTATGTTGTCATCTTAGACTCCAACAAATTAAACCTTACTTCTTCTTCTTTTCTCCTCCTCATGTCGTGTATCTGCTTTAGAGAGTTTATATATTCTGTTCTTCTTCAAGCAATAGGAATAGAAGGCTCTTGGAATAGTTGATTTTTGGGTACATTCAATGGCTAAATGTCTTGCGTGGTAGCACTTTTTATACCATGTATTTGACCTCAAAGCATCTTTGTGGCTAAAATTGTAATGTTAGAAACACTATTAGTATTTACTTTAGGGTCTAAAATTATTCAATTTATCATATCCATAAGCTCTTTTTTGATATTGGTGACTAAATTTGATAAGGAGTCTTTCAAACTTTCTCCTCTTGATGCACTTATAATGGGCTTTTGGGATGTTTCTGTGATCATTGCATACACAAGTTGGGTTAATGTAGAGGGAGTTCTATTTTGATTTTGATTCAAAGCTCCTATTTGGATTAGTTGATGTGCTGACTCCAATTGGTAGGATTCCATTATTGTTACTGTGGGATTATTTGAGGCCATTGTGCTATTGTGGCTAAGGTATCATTGGAGGCATTGTTTGCTACCACTATGGGGTTGAAGCACCATATTGGGGAATTGTAGGCACTTGTTGATAGGGGTAGGGTACAATCCCAAGAGCTAAGTTAGGCTAATATATAGCTCCTAGCATTGAAGTAGGATTTGGCACCTTCTCTAGCTAACTGACTTAGATTCATGAATTCTTCTCTCATCTGCTCTTCAAAGCCTTCATGCTTGAACTCAATGAGGAAAACTCACTTCAAGATCATCCCATGTACCAAAAGTTCCAATTGCCTATCTTCCATACCACTTAAATGCTGTAGCCTTGAAAGTGGCAAGGAATATTGCCAACCAATGCTTTGGGACCTTAGCATTGTTAGCCACACATGCTATCATGAACTATGCTACATGAAGGTTATGATATTTATCATAATCTCTCTTAAAATTTGACAATAAAACCACATTGGTAGGATGATCATCAATATTTTTAGGGCGTATTACTCGGAAGGGGACCTTGGTTCGATTATACCATTGGGACATTGTAAAGAGTGTCACAAGGGTGTCAAAGGATTCTTCTCCTGCTTATTCATTTTCTACTCTTGCCTTTACTTTCTGTCTTTTCGCTTACCTCTAGAGACACTCCAATGCTTGTCTCTTTATTGACTCATTCATTAGAGAATTAGTACCATCAGCTTTTGTTATCCATCCAAAGAAGGGAACAAATGGCTATCTTGTTGTCCTTGCTCTACGGAAGACTCTTTGGTCAAATTTCCTAAACTTTTTCTTTCTCATAGTCTTTGAATTCAACTTTTATGCCATTGTAAAGGGGAAGGAAATTGGGTCTAAAGTTCTCAAAGCTCATCGATCTTCGTATAGCCATTGTACCATCATTATGGTACAACCAACTTTGATCCATAAACTTTGAGGGTGTAGGTTGTGAAGAAAATTTGATCCATCAACTTCTAGTGAGTTCCCAATTGGATGAACAGGAGGTTATTAGTACACCATATGTCCCACATATCCTACTATTGGGCATCGACTAGAAGATTGTAGCTCTTCTATTTCTTGTTTTTGTGAACTTCCACTAACCACCATGACTCTTGAGGCTTCTTCATGCTATCCGACCTAATGTTGTATATAAAATCTTCAATGAATGCCATGTCTACCATTTCCAACCATTCTCCTTTCATATTTTCTTTCAATTTATTTCCCAAATAGTTGACTATAAAGGCGCAAGTTTCTTCATCTTTTGTTGATAGTGGTAACAATCCATCATTCAAGGCATCAATATGACATTATGTGTCCTCCATTGGAAAATGAATCTCTTGTAAAAAGCTACCTCTAGTATGAATATTATCAATTTCTTATTCGTTGTAGGGCTTCTACTGTTTTCCATTACTTTCTTTTCTTCCAAACAATGTCAAAGTACTTTTACAATCTCTTAAAATTTGGAAGGGTTTAGCTTGATGGTTTACCAGTATTTGAATTACCCTATAGAACTAGTGATTTGTTCTCTTATTGTCAAGAGCATCATGGATCATTCCACTTTCTATTTTGGCTTTCATTGTGGGCTCTTCTTCTTCTTCTTCTTCTTCTTCTTCTTCTTCTTCTACGAGGGTCATTGTAGTAACTCTTCCTCTTCCTCTTCTTATTGTATTTCTATTTAGGCCCACCAAATTCCCTTGTCGAGAAGGTTGGTTTAGCTTGCGAAATTGTCTATTGGTTTGATGGAAGAAAGGTATCAATTGTATTAATCTTAGCTCTCTTTCTTATATCAAATTGTTGTTGCCCTTGTGCTCTTTTTATGAAGGCATGAGGTCCTTTATTGTGTGTTCTTTGACCCCAAAATCTTGCATTCCTTGACTTTGCTTAGAGGCTAAGTGGTTTAGCTCTTATCAAAGCATTCTAAAGATCTGTAGAATGTGTGGCTTCCAATTGAGTGTCCAAGGGAGGATCTAAGCCTCGACAAACTTGGCCACCTTTTGAACGATACCCATAGAGGGTGCATACTTCTTGAGAGTCATAAATTGAGAGTAGTATGCTTCCAGGATCAACCCTAAGGGTGAAGTTCAAAGAAATCAATCATCTTTAAGATATGATAGGAAGGTGGAAGATACCTTCTATGCATAGCTTTCTTTATGGGTTTCCAAGTAACATCCTTCGAGATTCTAGTGTCTTTACATCATTTCTTCAACCAAAGATGCACATTCCCTATTAATTTCAACTTAGTTAACATGACTTTATGGCTTGGTTAAGGATGTTTGTCCTTGCGACTAAAAAATAATCCTCTATGGATCAATCTAGAGTTTAGCATCTATCTCTATATCATTATCTTTCCCATCAAACTTCGGAGATTTTATTTGCTTGAGGAGGGATTTTTTCTCTTGTGACTCAATTAAATTAACATAAATTAGAATGTCCTGGTTTATAATACACAAAGAACTTGTTTGGTAAATGTTATTGAGATTCCATATAAATATTTTCACATTTGAATGCAAGCTTTTTAAGATTCATTAACCTTGCACAAGTAGAGAAATTGGATTTTTAAGCGTCATTGACCTTGCACAACTAGAAGAAAAAGAAACACATCTTATTTAAGTTTTTTTTAATAATGAGAGATATTACATCATGATAACAATCCTATTATAAAGATTCACCTGTGGAATTCTGATACATCAATAGTGTGGTAGAATGGAGGTTTCATAAAGACTTCTAAGAGTCTATATTTGGAAGGAAGGTCTAGTTAACCTTCTTTATAATAATTTTGGTGATAAGAGCAACTTAGAATAGGAACTCTATTAGTGAGAATCACTTTAGTTACTTCCTCATAAATATAATGATTTAGATAAATCTGCCATCCTCATGTGAACAAAATAAGATTAACCCTAGATTCTTAAAAAATAAAAATGTTAATAACTTTTAGGTTTTCCATCCATTGTATCCACTTAAGGTTGGTTCAAATATAAGGAAGACAGGTAGTATTGATAAAGCAATACATTCCATTCCACATCCAACACCTTTCACGAACCAATGGAGAAATATTATAAAGTAAATCTAAGGTATGCATAAATTAATCTCTCTATCCAAAATCTAGAGAGTACATGGTTGATGTAAACATGGCTCGCATTACAAGGAAATGCTTCCAAGCTTTATCATTCTAATTCTAATTCATTAACCATTTCTAGCAAACTGAATAACAAACAATTTCTTCTCAATTGGCTCTTGTCTAGTTTTAACAATTTGCAAAACAATATCTGGGTTCATATCTAAATTTCTATTTCACTCTAATAACATGTGTAACATGTCTATCTCACGAATCTCAATGGCATATATTTTTGGTAGTCCATCAAGAGGTAACTAAGGTAACTTCTATTCGAGGCTCCCTTGGAATAACTAAACATCCATAACCTTGAACTAATTGAGCCTACCACATAGGGAAAGCTTCATCTCTGCCCCATAAGGATTAACTTGAAATGGAACCTAAATTAATTCTACGGTCTCCTATCAGCGTTATCTAATGCCAGATTTGAGGTGATTGCTTTGCTATCAACCTTCAAATGAAAGCAAACCATTGCCATACTTCGTCTAAAGAGAGTGAGAAATGAGGGGAAGTGATATCCATCGACCCCTTTACCCATAAGGTATAGTCTAAACTTTGGTATTCTAAAATGGCACTGGTTAGGATCTACGATGACATATTAAGATAGTCATCATTCGATTCTTCCTAACATGTTCTAATCTGGCGTTTGAGTTTTCTGTGGAAGTCTCTTGGCTAGCCAAGTCTACTATGCCATAGAAAAGATCAATCTAGAAGCACTTGGTTTCCTTGAGAAGTATTTTTAGTTTTCTAATTAACCTAGTACATTTTAACTTGACATATTAAGCCAGCTTCCTTGATTAGCCCATCAAATAGTATTCATGAATGTAAATTAGGAACAAATACGAATGCAAGAAAAAAGCTAATTAAAAAATAAAATATTTATTCAAGTTGATTATCTTTATGCTTATTACAATGATTGCTTTAATCCAAATCAAAAATCTGCCCAAAGGTAAAAGTAAACCCACCACATCTATGCTCATCTAGCATTAAGGCTTTTTGGGAGATCCACTGGGGCATGTAGTAGATAAGCTAGTCCTAGAATACCTAAGGGATTAAAGCCAACGCCTCCTTAACTCCTTGGGATCTCTTAGCTAAACAATAAGTCGCTACAAAGAGAGCTCTCATATTCAATGCTGGTCCTAGCATTTGGAGTATTAATCCAGTTCCCTTGGTGAAAAGCTAGCACAATAAACTTGGGGACGATCTATTATACACATCTAAGAGTTAATCTGTGTTGGATAATTTTTTTCTCAAAGTCTACAAACCGTGCAAAAATTCATTTCAATGCGACAAGTAGTATGATAAGTATACTTGTGCATAAGTTTTCAACTAAGGGATAAGCTCACAAGCATAGGTTTTGCTTAATTCAAGTCATGGCTCTTAATATTGGGTTTTGGGTTTTTGTTGATTAGACACTTCTATTTCAAGCATCGAAGGTTTCATTTTTAGAAAGAACAAAGATTTAAGTATAACTAAATTATCTTTTCGTTTTAATTCCTTGTTAGATAATTCTCTAGTAGAAGATTAATATTTTAGTAACCCTTGCTAGTTTAAGAGATCAATCTATTCCTATCAAGTTGATTTTATAAGATAATTAGGAATAGTTATCTTAGCTTCCTTGAGGTTTTATTACAAAAAAATTCTTTTAGTGGTCGAAAGTTAACTTTGATTTACAATGAATTTTCTTAATCAATCATTTCAACATTGTAGTAAAAATATCAAATTGTTTATAAGCATAGACTAGGTACCATCATGGGAGGTATTATCCGTAATGGAATTTCATGTTAAGCACCTATGACCTTCATCCATCTACTTGACTCTCAAGGTATAGTAGTCATTTATGTTATTGCCATTATTCAACTAAGATTTCTATTATAATTGTGTCAACATACTTTCCAAATTACAAGGGAGACACTTGGACTTGAGTTGGCATAATGGAAACATCACTTGTACGTGCTACTTCTCATCCATCTCCAACATTCATCCATTTTGGGGTGATCTTGTGCACACAAATTCACCTAGCATGTCTCTTGCCTCACTTCTCCTTTGGTCCTTGTAAGGCTTCTTCTTTCTCGACTCAAGCTTGTCAAGGTACAAGGATAAGCTCAAAAGAAGTATAGGGTTTGGTTAAGAAGAAGTTGTGGGCTATGGGGAGTAAGCTTTTGCAAAAGGATGAAGAGGAGATATGACATATTTTGAGGGTTTTGATGTATTTTTAGGTAAATTTAGGAAAGAAGATAGGAGATGCAACAAGGATAAAGGCAGTAATTGGGGGGAATAAAGATAGGGAATGGAGAGGGGTTGCTATTGATATTTGGGGTTGATTTTTGGAGAATAGACAAATGGAGTGAGGAGTGATTTGTGGGGCCAAAGTAACTTGCAAGGAGGAGAGCAAGATGAAGTGATTTGGTACTTCGATCTCTAAGCCTTGCACACAACCCTCTTTTCCTTCAATCTCTCACTCACTCTCCTCTCTTACTTCTCCTCTCTTTCTATCCCACTCACTTTCCCTCTTTGTTTTCCTTCTTTCTTTCTCTCTCTATCTCTTTCTTCTCATGCTCTCCCTCTCCCTCTCTTTATCTCTTTCTATATCTCTCAATCTTTTCTCACACACACACACACACACACACACACACACACACACACACACACACACACACACACACACACACACACACACACACACACACACACACACACACACACACACACACACACACACACACACACACACACACACACACACACACACACACACACACACACACACACACACACACACACACACACACACACACACACACACACACACACACACACACACACACACACACACACACACACACACACACACACACACACACACACACACACTAGCATACTACAATTCACAAGTAGCCTTAAGCCTTAAAGGTTGAGACTTTTTATAGCCTTAACTAGCCTATGTTGCTTTCTCCCTGCATTGACACATTTTACAGTGTTGCATCCCTAAATTTGTGTCACATTGATCCTCTATAATCTCAACCGATCATGTTCTCGTTTGTGTGATTTGCAAGAATCGTTGAGGATCCATGTGAGTAGGCATTAGAGCTTTCGGACATTATGAGGATGATGATTCTATTGATGATGACGATAAGGTCATTTGATGATGGCAATGGTGATCCTGACAACAATAACTTCAGCCCATCAAGAGTTTTGGTGTTGAGATAACTGTGTGTACTATCCAGATCAATAAAATTATGAGCAATGTTGCCATTGATAGTTCCTTTGAGTCTTAACATATTCTCCCCTTTAGTGCTAGTCCATGTGTCTAGTTTTAGTGTAAATGCTAGGCTAAAAATTACTATATTATATGTTGTCTATTTGCTCATAATCAAGTAGAATTCTATCCTATTTTAGAAGGGTCCAATTGTACAGTAGGTTCAAATTATGGATCTTAGTCCATTTCCAATTTTGCGATTCCATGAGCCCCCTTCGGGGGCTTAAAGTTAGCTATGAAATTATTGTCTAATAAACATTTAGATACTCAAGGATTTTGAGCAACTTTAGTTAATTTATAGGGACATGGTACGTCATGCAAGAAAATCCTTGTGTTGAACTCCCAACCATCATGCAAATCAGAACTAAGGGGAGGTTTCTATCTGAGGTGTCATCCGCATCCACAACCATTTTGTGAGAGCTTGCTTTCTCAACCACTATTTTATAATCATCCTCATTGTTTGACAAAGATAAGTCGATGGTTGCAAGGATATGCATCCAATCGTGCTCATCCTCTGGGAAAGGAATCCATTTAGTTAGAGAGTCGCAATTGGGCTTGCTACAAAAATCTCCCTTGAGCATTGCAGAGATGGCATCAAGATTGACAAGTGACTTCTTCTAAGTATCCATCTCTACATAGACTATCTATGTTCAACTATCCTGAAGAACATTAGTCCATTACACTAGTCCTTAATTGCTCAAGTGTTCCTCATCCAAGGGTTTGTGTAGCACGATGTTGTTATTTACTCCCTTCATCACAATGAAGTTCATCACCTAGAATCGGGCCAATGCAATCTTGGTTGGCTAGACCCCTTCAAGCTTTCAAATGGTCTAACCTTAGCACCATTGGCCAACATTATAAACTTGCCTCCACAGTGCACACATTGCATGTTAGGTCTTGTGGGTTTCCTCAAGGCTTTCCTAAGCTTGACAAACTCCAACTTAAGGTTCATCATTTATTGTGATAGGTCTATTCAATATCAAATATATTGTCATCAAGGCTTTACCTTTCAAAAGCCTTTAAGACCCATCGTATAGAGTTAAAAATAGACTACCATGCTTTTCCCTTCTCTTTTAGATAGAAGATTATCAAATATTTCCTTGAATTCCATTGTAAAAAATGTTATAGAACCTTACCGATTTGGGGTCATCATTATGAATACATTGTTAAAAGGGATGTTGTTTTTTTATGTCCAGCTCCACATTAAGGTCCTTTTAATTATTCTCTAACCCTTCTACATCTTATTTTGGCTATCTTTCCTAGATCAAGCCTTGATTGATGATGAGACTTTATGAGTGCTTTCCCCTTCTCTAACGCATTGGGTATATTGTTTGCTCACTACAAATGGTAGATCTCTTGCTGTAAATGGTGATGATGCCTATTGGTTTTATTGCCTTGGCATTCCTTTCCTTTGATAGTTTATCAACCCTTATGGATTTGTGAAACACATTAGCCAACACATCTTTTAAAAAGCTGTAGTTACATGCTAGGGCTTTAGATAGCTCTTCATTCTTGATTCCATTTATGAAGATTTTTCACACAACTCTTTGTGTAGCCCTTTTAGCTATGTAGGGATCCTCTTGTGGAGACTACACACTTATATGACGTAGTTTCAAAAATTTCCCTTATTCTTTTGGTTCTTATTCATGAGCTTGACAATGAGGTTATTAGCATATTTCATTTTTGAGAATGGTTTGATAAACAAGTTCTTGAGTGAGTGATGCCAGGAGGCATATTTCACGGTGGATTCCGTGAGGTTTTACGGTGGATTCTGTAAACTTTGATTACCGGAGCTCATACATAAAGTGGATTCTTTGTGCGAGAAGTCGATGGGGACGCTTATCCTTTTCGGGCGTTTTGTTAATTTTATGTGTACACGGGTGATTCCATAGCGGGTGATTTCGCAAAATACATATTAAATTAATAAACGTTTATGAGTTTAGAGTGTGCACTCGTGATAAATTAAGGTTAGGATTGATTTCTAACCAATTGATTTATTTATGTAGCTGAAGATTGCTAGATATTCACTTTTGTCGGTTTAATTGTATTATTTTACTAACGATTGTGAATGCTTCAGTTGATGTGTAGAGATAGCAGTAGTGGCGGTGGAAAGCATTGGAGGATAGCGTGTATTCCAGTTATCATCAATATTTTGATGGGCGCATACCTTAGGCATGGTGCCTATATTTTGTCGTGCCTATTTATCAAGGCGTTGGATATTTATTTATTATTTTTGTATGCGCATGGGCACACGATTTAGATATTTATATTTGGACATTGTATTGGGTACGCCTGATTTCTTGGGCGCCCATTAGCTTTATTTCTATTTGGCACTAAAGCAAACTCAAAAGCCAAAAGCGTGCTATTTTGTAATTTGGGCTATTATTTGAGCTTGAAGATGATTAATACATAAAATACATGCTTTGTGGAGCGCTCACACAAGGCATGGGGGGAGATTGCACCCAATTGGTGCACAAATCGGATGCCGTAAGCGCGCGTAGTGAGCATCAGAAGGTCCCCAAGAACAAAAGAACTCTACTTTTTGCACTGCACAGATCGGATGCCGTAAGCGCGTGTAGTGAGCGTCAGAAGATCCCCAAGAATGAAAGAACTCTACTTTTTGCACACAAATCAATGTAGAAGACTTGCATGACATGAACAAGAGACCAACTGGATGCAATCTCCCCCCATGCCTTGTGTGAGCGCTCCACAAAGCATGTATTTTATGTATTAATCATCTTCAAGCTCAAATAATAGCCCAACTTACAAAATAGCACGCTTTTGGCTTTTGAGTTTGCTTTAGTGCCAAATAGAAATAAAGCTAATGGGTGCCCAAGAAGTCAGGCGTACCCAATACAATGTCCAAATACAAATATCTAAATCGTGCGCCCATGCGTATACAAAAATAATAAATAAATATCCAACTCCTTGACAAATAGGCGCGACAAAATATAGGCGCCATGCCTAAGGTATGCGCCCATCAAAATATTGACGATGTATGCGCCCATCAAAATATTGACGATAACTGGAATACACGCTATCCTCCAATGCTTTCCACTGCCACTGCTGCTATCTCTACACATCAACTGAAGCATTCACAATCGAGTAAAATAATATAATTAAACCGACAAAAGTGAATACCTAGCAGTCTTCAGCTACATAAGTAAATCAATTGGTTAGAAATCAATCCCAACCTTAATTTATCACGAGTGCGCACTCTAAACTCATAAGCGTTTATTAATTTAATATGTATTTTGCGGAATTACCCGCTATGGAATCACCCATGTACACATAAAATTAACAAAACGCCCGAAAAGGATAGGCGTCCCCATCGACTTCTCGCACAAAGAATCCACTTTGTGTATGAGCCCCGATAATCAAAGTTTACGGAATCCACCGTAAAACCTCACAGAATCCACCGTGGCACGGAATCCACCGTGAAATATGCCTCTTGGCATCATACCCTCGGGGTGGGATAGCAATTGTCCTCAATTGCTATTAGCTCAATGTGGAGCTAACAGAGTGGGAAAAGCATTTAAGTCTCTAGCGTGCATCCATTGGGCCTCTTCAACAAGATAGTTTTTAAACTTGTCCAAATATCTAGAATATCTACGGCCAGTTCTAGTGGTCATAAAGTCAGTATCCATAATAGCTTCAGGTTCAAGGATTTCAGTCTCTTCATCTAACAAAGGTGGGGTTTCATAGATAGGGTGTACAGGTAATTGGCCTCTAAAGGGTCGTAATAAACTAATATGAAAGGTGTTGTGAATTTTTCAATGTGGTGGTAGTTCTAGTTTAAATGCGTTGTCATTGATTTTGTGTATGATCTTGAATGGTCCATAGAATCTAGGTGCTAATTTCACAACTGGGTGTTTATCTACACTTTGTAATCTACGTTTTTCTATTCGTAACCAAACATAGTCATCAACTTTGAAATTCATAGCTTATCTTTTCTTATTGGCTTATTTTGTATATGATTGCTGGGCTTTGGCAATCATATCTTTAACTTCATAAAAAATAGTAGCGTGCATGTTAGCAATATCATTAGCAGTCTGAATTTTGTTTGATAATGATGCAACAGGTGTAGACAATCTATAACCATAAATAACTTCAAATGGTGCTTTCTTTGTAGCTGTGTGTGGTGTATTGTTATATGCAAACTGAAGTAAATGTAGATGTGTATCCTATATGTGTGGTTTTGAAATAATGTAAGCACGTAAAAGATCTAAAATAGTACTGTTAGTAGCTTCTGTTTGACCATTAGTTTCAAGATGAAATGCAGATGAAAAATCAATCTTTGTTCCTAAGTTAGCAAACAAAGTAATCTAAAAATTATTACAGAATCTAGAATCACGATCATAAATAATAACTTTTGGTAAACCATGATTAGTGAAAACGGTTTTAAAAAACAATTGAGTTGCTTGAGATGCAGTTAAAGTTTTCTTGCATGGAATGAAATATGCTTGTTTGCTAAACCTGTCTACAACAGTCCAAATCATATCATGGTAAACTAGTAATAAAATCTATAGAAATCTGTTCCCATGGTCGTGGTGGAATAGATAAAGGCATTAGTAAACCATATTGTTTACCATTTGCTTGGAATTGTTGTGGATGCTTGTCTGTTCCTCGAATCTTGTCTTTAGTGTCATGAGCCAAAGAAATTGCATCTTCAAGGATTGTAGGCTTGAACATATTAACTTCAGCATAATAATGTCCAAGTAAGCCAGATATAAATTTGCGTTTGTGAGTCGCTTTAGGTACATCTTCTAGCATGCGGAGTTGCAGTAGAGCATTCCAAAAACGTTCGGTGTATTGGAAAATAGGTTCACGTTCTCTTTGCTGTACAATATCCCATTGCTTTATGGCTTTTTCATGGAATTGAGGAGGAAGGAAATTTTGCAAAAACTTCTTTTTGAAACTCTCCCAGGTAGTGGGACAATCAATGCTCTTGCGAATCATAGTCCACCAAAGAGATGCTCGACCGATTAAATGATTAGTAACACATTTAATTTTGTCTTTTTCAGCATATGTCTCTTCATGAAAGTAATCATCAAACTGACTGATAAATGCTAGTATAATCTTTCCATCTCAAGATCCATTGAAAGTACAAAATTTGAAGTTTCTTTTACTTATCTTTGTTTCTTTGCGGATGGATTGAGCTTGTCGGGCTCTTCGTTCTTCATCATGCTTTATCATAATTAAATCCAATTTTTGTTCCATCGTAGGTTCAGGAAGATCGCCTTCAGCCATTAAATCGTCCACATTTTGTTTCGTCATCCTGTAAAAATCCAAAAGACCTCACACTCTCAAAATCTGATTAGTGGGATGAGCGTAGCTCAAAGTCGGGTATACAAGGCTTATAGATTTTTTGTTTGGCTTTTACGGTCTTTGTCTTTTGCAGTTGCGGTGTTCGTAGTCTTCGTAGAAACTGCGTATGACCTTCTGCGTTTGCTGAAACTGGTTCAGCAAGTTTGCGTGTGTGAACAGAGTCTTCCAGGGAACAATTTTGTTGTTCTGTGCTTCTGCGCATAAACAATCTTTATGGGAGTAATTGGAGTTAGTCTGTTTTGACTTCTGGGAACTTGCAGAGTAAGAAGACTTGATAAACTTGAGTGATTAAGCTTTTTCAAAGCTTAATTGACTTAAGCTTAAGAAAAGAGGACTGATCAGGCGCCGTTTTTTTTTCGATTGTAGGGGGGGCCTTAAGCTTTGTAATAAGCTTATTCCAGGAGCTCCGCCTTCATGCAAGATGGGTGGCGATTGGAAGCTCTCGATCTTAGCTTCGCTCTAATACCATTGGTGCACAGATTGGATGCCGTAAGCGCGTGTAGTGAGCGTCAGAAGGTCCCCAAGAACAAAATAACTCTACTTTTTGCACACAAATCAATGTAGAAGACTTGCACGACATGAACAAGAGACCAATTGGGTGCAATCTTCCCCCATGCCTTGTGTGAGCGCTTCACAAAGCATGTATTTTATGTATTAATCATCTTCAAGCTCAAATAATAGCCCAAATTACAAAATAGCACGCTTTTGGCTTTTGAGTTTGCTTTAGTGCCAAATAGAAATAAAGCTAATGGGCGCCCAAGAAGTCAGGCGTACCCAATACAATGTCCAAATACAAATATCTAAATCGTGCGCCCATGCGCATACAAAAATAATAAATAAATATCCAACGCCTTGATAAATAGGCGTGACAAAATATAGGCACCATGCCTAAGGTATGCGCCCATTAAAATATTGATGATAACTGGAATACACTCTATCCTCCAATGCTTTCCACCACCACTGTTGCTATCTCTACACATCAACCAAAGCATTCACAATCGTTAGTAAAATAATACAATTAAACCGACAAAAGTGAATACCTAGCAGTCTTCAGCTACATAAATAAATCAATTGGTTAGAAATCAATCCTAACCTTAATTTATCATGAGTGCACACTCTAAACTCATAAACGTTTATTAATTTAATATGTATTTTGCAGAATCACCCGCTATGGAATCAACCATGTATACATATAATTAACAAAACGCCCGAAAAGGATAGGCGTCCCCATCGACTTCTCGCACAAAGAATCCAATTTGTGTTTGAGCCTCGGTGATCAAAGTTTACGAAATCGACCGTAAAACCTCATGGAGTTAAATTTATTCTTCTCCACATCATCCAAACTCGTGAACTAAGTCTTGCCCGTCTCACCCAAGCATAGTAAAATGATAGAAAGGGTTGTTAATGCCGTACTTCCATGCCCTTGAGGTTTTCTCAAGTAGCACCTTGAGGGTACCTACTCAAGGTGTTGAGAAGGTTCTCCACAAGGCGAATGGGTTTAGGCTCTTCATACAAGGTCCTTTAACAATGGTTTGCCATCAACCTAGACATAAAACTCTTCACATGTTGTCGTGATGTTATGAGGACAGTGTGAAAATGTTTAGAATGCATCATCATCCGACTTCTCTATTGATCTAGAGAGTCAATGTGATCTGAGACATTAGTACTAGTGCGAGTTGCATGAATTATCCGAAAATACTAGATTTTTGGATAATTTTAGTCTATTTTTTATATTATTTATTGTAAAAATCTGAAAAAGTTAGAAAAAGCTTCTAGATTAGGATGGCATGCAAAAAGCTAGTTACTTTTTCAGCCAGTTAGGGGATTTTCACAAGAAGGACAGATTGACAAAATCGCGCGCATCGCGATCGCTGTAAACAAGCTGAAAACTGCAGATTGAACTGAAAGAAGAAGAATGAGTGATCTGGGAGATCCGTGACCAGGTGTCCTAAGGTGTTACCCCCCTTTCGGAGCCAACGAAGCCATCAAATTTAGGTTCCGGGAAGCAGAGAAAGAGCTAATTTTTCTGATCCACGTTTTTGGTCTATGCAGGAGCTCGAGGAGAACTAATGCCTGGAGATTGCTTCTGAGTAGAGCAAAGATTCCAGGTTCTTTCAATACATATTGTTTCAATTCATTGTGATTTGTTTTTGTCGTGTTTACCACTTGGGTATTCTCTATCTTCTCTTCCATCTCCTATCTCTACTTCCTTCTACTTCTGATCCCCTGTGGATTCGACCTTTTAACAAAAGCCCCTTCGACATTGGTGAACCCGACGTGAAAGGTCGTCACAGAAGAAGGAAAGATAAGATGGGAGAACCTTCAAATACAATCTCCAGTGATGTTTTGCAACAGTTGGTGCAAAATATGAATATGCTTATGCAGGTATAACAACAAGAACAGGTGATGCAAGCTTCAGATCAAACAGAAAGTGTTGTGATGAATGCTTTGCAAGCAGTTGAGCGTGAGGTGAAGTTATTCAATGGCAGAAATGTATCTGCATATGTACATACATATGTTCAGAAGATGGAATTCTTTGGAGTGGCTCAATCTGCATGGAGCCGGTATTTTGTACGTGTTAATGTTCATGAACTGAAAGCACGGATTACTGAATTATACTTGCAGGATGCTGACTGGGTAGCCTTCAAGAAGACACTCAGGGAAGAATTTTACATTAAGGACACTAGTTTGATTACGCGCAAGACTTTTTAGGAGTGGGTTATACAACCCAATAAGGGTCTTGTGGCTACAGAATTGTTTAGAGAATTTGAAAGTAGATTTGAGCAGTTGGATCTTGCAGAACAACAAGCTCTTGCAAGTCAGAAAATTGAATTGTTTCTACAGGCAGCTGATCCTGAGCTTCAAGAGAAGCTTGATGATTTGCTGGAGGATCAGACTACAAAGACATGTTTGAAAACAGAGTGGCGACATGTCAAGGAAGCTGTTACTGCGCTTGTGAAGAAATATAGAAGAAGAGAAAGATTGCATGTCTCTAGCTTGCCCACTGTTACGGTAAGACAATTGAAGTATCCAGTAAGCCACCCGCTTCTGTGGCTAACCCTATGGCTGTACCTGCTATTGTTCCCTCTATTAGGGAAGATGTCTTAGATGAATTGGTCAAAGGGATGTGGGATCTTCAATTGAAGGTTGCAAAATTGGATGAAAAAGGACAAGAGGAAAGGGGACAGGGAGCAGCTCGTAAGTCTGGAAAAAGTTGTATGTGGTGTGACAGTTTGCAGCACGAGAGAAAGGATTGTGCTGCCTATCAGGAGGCCTTGGCATGACAACTTATCTTTTGGAAAGATGGCAAGATCCATGCACAAGAAACGGGATTGCCTCTTGCTTTGAATTTTGGAAAGGGAGGTATGCAGAAGTTGTTGGAAGACTTGGCTGTCCGAAATGCTTATGCGGCGGTACATGCTTCTACTTTTGGTCTACAGTTGGATAGAATGCATGGCCAAGTGATGGTTGGTCCAAAGGCTGAAATATGGACACATGCTTTACATGTAGCTGAAAAGAGAAAGGTCATTGATAGTGAAATGTCTCATGCAGGGCAAGACATTCGTGGCATAACTGGTTGGGAATCACCGGTAGATGCAGATTCAGTGTATGCATATTTAGCAAAGGTACAAAACACGGATGTACTTGTGGAAGAAAAACAAAAAAGAGATGAAGATATTGTAGGGACATCTAAAAGAATGACAAAAAGAAGAATGGATCAGCCTAAAGCTGCAAATCAGCCACCTCCCGAGCATGATATGGAAGAGGTCAGTTAGAAGCAAAAACAGGATAACAAACAAGAGGGCAAAAATAAGGGCAAACAGCCAGGATATAAGCTGCAATCTGATATTGAGACAGCCATAGATCTTAAGAAAATTCTTGAAGAACGGATCTTAAACAGTCTGGTGGAATTTACATTGGGAGAGGTGCTTGGTATTGCCAAGCGAGAATTTCATGATGAGATCATTGACATAATTAAAAGGAAGCGTCAGTTTCTTGGTGATACCACTAGTGCATTGCTACAATTTGAAGAGGAAACTAGTTTGTTGGGAATTTGGGCTGAATATGAGCATGAAGTAAGTACTGGATTATCTATGCAGGAAGCTACTAATCAATGGACAACATGTGGAAAAGAGAAGAAAGTGGTTGAAAATGCATTGTCTTGTAGCAATATGCATGGTGGAGTAAGGCAAATACAACAATATGGAGAAGAGACTCTAGGATTTATTCCTTGAAGTCACTACACAAGAAATCATTGGGCTAGAGCTACCACTGAAATGGTAGTGAAAATAGGGGAGCGTGAAACTCCTTGTGTTGCTTTACTTGACCATGAGTCTGAGATAAATGTCATTGAGCGGGGATTGTATGAAAATGGTATATGGCCTGTGGACACTGATTATGGTTGGCGTATGAGGGCTGCAAATAATTCTTTAGGGGAGCTCTATGCTGCATGTCCTAATGTAAAAGTGAGAATTGGTGATGTACAGGAAGAGCAACACTTCTTTGTGCAAGATAATTCCTCATATGCAGTGATTTTGGGACAGCCCTATATTATAAGTGTCTGTATGGAAACAAAGGTGCTTGATGATGGTTCCGCTTATGCAAGAGTCAGAAGCAAAGATGGGAGGAAAGCAGTCCAATTTCTTACTGCTTATGTTAATCATCCTAGAAATCATGATATGCTTCGAGAGTCTCCTTTGGTTCCAAATGCAAGGGAATTCAAAGACATGGATTTTCATTAAGCACTGTTGTAATGCAAGGCTACAATAGTGCTAATCAGAGGGTGTACTCGCCTCTTGATGAAATGAAACATGTATTTACTATTGGTAATTCTCAGTTTACAGCAAACAATTCATGTTGATTTAAGCCTATGGAAGCTATGTGTAGGGCTGAATGCATATCTATGAAACGGGCTATTAAGAAACTGAGATCATTGGGGCTGTTAGTTGAAAATGATGGCATTTCAGGCATCTTTTATGGGCTGAATATTACTGATACTATGGCTGAAATTTCAGCAACTATACATGCAGAAAATGAGACTAAAAACAGAGTGTTGTTAGTATGTTCTTTGGATATGTATGATGTTAGAGCATTGTTTGCTCAGCAAGAAGGATTACAATGGGTTGAAGCACTTGTGGAGACAAAGTATAAGATAGTTGACAAAAAGGTGAAACCAATTGCTTTGCCACTTCCACCAGAGAGTGAGGGTATGTATGAAAAAGTGTTAAGACAGCCAAGCTTACGGGATCCTAAAGATATAGGTCATCAGTTTACATCTGAAACATTACAGGAATTGAAAGTTGGTGCAAAAGGGTTTCTTTTGCCTATGCTGAGAGAAATTGGCTAGACATGGGAAGGCATTTGCATTTTAGCCAAGTGAAATAGGTTGTGTGGACCCAAATGTTGTCTCTCCTATGGTCATGTTTATTGTGCCCAAAAAGAATGGGGCTTTGAGATTTATTCAAGATATGCAACTGGTCAATGAAGTGACCATAAGAAATGTGGGTGCAGGTCCTGTGGTTGATGAATTTGCAGAGGCTTTTGTAGGCAGAGTGATCTTTTCTTTGGGTGATCTTTACTCGGGTTATGATGAGTTTCAGCTTGCAATTGAAAGCAGGGATATCACAACCATGAAGACTCCTTTGGGGTTAGTACGGATGTGTACTCTCCCACAGGGTGCAACAAACTCAATGGCACACATGACAAATGCTATGAATAGGGTACTCAGGGATTTTGTACCACAATTGACTATGCCCTTCTTGGATGATGTTCCAATCAAAGGGTGTGCAATGGATGAAAAGAATGAAGAGATGGATGCTCATGGATGTAGACAGTTTATTGCAGATCATATTGTGGATTGTGAGAGGATTTTGACACGTCTAGAAGAGGTGCATTTAACTCTTTCTGGACAAAAGTCTGTCTTTGGAGTTGAGGAGGTTTTGATTATTGGGCATATGTGTGGGCCTTATGGGCGAAGGCCATCACCAATAAAAATAGATGGGATTGATAGAATGCGAGATGTATGCACGAATGCATCAGAGGTGCGTAGATTCTTGGGTGCATGTGTGTTCTATTTGATATGGATTCCTCACTTTGCACATGTAGCCGATGTTCTTTATTAGCTTCTACGGAAAGGTCAAAATTTTCATCGGGAAAGGAAGCATCAGAAAGCAATGAAGAAATTGAAGCAACTCTTAAAATTTGCTCCTACGTTGAGAAAGGCTGACTATTCACATGGAAAGCCTATCATTATTACTGTTGATACAAGCCCAATCGGGATTGGATGGGCAATAGGGCAAGATGATGAGAAAGGGGAAAGGTATGCAATACGCTTTGGTGCAAAAGTATTGACGGAACGACAGAGAAGATATCCACAAGTAAAAAGAGAATTATGGGGAATTGTGACAGCCCTTAAATGTGATAAGGAGTATCTTATGGGTGCTCATGTAGTCATTGAGACTGATTGTTTGCCAGTATTGGGTATGATTACTAGTTGTGCTACCATGGATATTGCTATGCTCTGGTGGATTGCATACATCAAATCTTTGAACCCTGAATTTTAGCATATTGTAGGAAGAGATAACCCAGTGGTGGCAGACATGTTATCTCGAGCACGTTGTGAGAATGAAGATGGGATGATGGATGAGGAGGAAGAAGACGACTTTCTTATGGCTAAAAATGATGTTGCAAGAGTGAAATTAACAATGCAAGGTGTTGCTATAGCATTAACAGAAGCTTGGACAACAAAGAGAAGACACTTTAGATGTTTTACATCTTGTGTAGAAGTATTTCTGGAAGACAAATATGTAGGAGAGTGGCTGAGAATTGGTCAATATCTCAGTACATTAACAAAGAGAGATGAATGGTCAGATGAGGAGTTTAAGAAGATCAAGAGGAAAGCCTATGGATTTTTCTTAAAAGATGGATACTTATGGAAACATGCTAAAAAGAAACATGTTATGCCATTGCGAGTTTTGGGTGACAGAGCTTCACAAGTAAAAGTAATGCAAGAATTTCATGAAAGCTTGTGGGCTGGTCATAGAGGTGTTTGGGGTACTTTTACAAAGATCAAAGAAAGATATTGGTGGCAGGGAATGTATAAGGATGTTGCTCACTTTGTGGAAACATGTACGACATGTCAAATGTATTCAACAATGAGACATCAGGATGGATTGCAACCCACATATCCATTGTCTCTTTATTTTAAGTGGGTGGTGGATTTGGTCACAATGTCTACAGGTCTTTGGCAAATGAGGTATCTTGTGCTTGCTCGTGAAGACTTGACTAATCAAGTGGAAGGGAGAGCTCTACGTACTAAGACGACAAATGCCGTATGTACTTTTCTCTTAGAAGAGTTTGTTGATATGGCTGTGTGGAAAAAATTATAGCAGATAGGGGTGAGTTGGATGCAGATGAAGCTCATGATTTCTTTGCACGGTTGGGGATAAAGCTTGCTTTAACTTCAGCCTATAACCTTGAAGGAAATGGCAAAAGTGAAAGAGGTCATCCACCTATTGTGAAGGCATTGGCAAAAGCATGTGGAGAGAAGATAAAAGAGTGGCCACGATTGCTCCCTTATGCTTTGTGGGCTGATAGAACAACTCATAGTGCTGTTACGGGATATATGCCTAGAGAATTGATGTATGGTCAAAAACCTATCATGCCGATAGAAGAGATGACTGTTACATGGAGTGTGTTACCTTGGGAGGAGGAGTTGAATCGAGAGGAGTTGTTGGCCTTACGCATTAGATAATTGGAAAGAAAGTTAGAAGACATAGAGGCATCAACTACAAAGTTAAGGGCAGCAAGGATACAAAACAAGAAACGGTTTGACAAAAGACATAGACTGAGACCAAGAACCATACAAGAAGGGGATTGGGTATTGGTTTATGATAGCAGTTTAGATAACCAGCATAGTGCCATGCGTAAAGTTTCCAAGAGATGGTTTGGACCCTATGTGGTAAGACAGGTGTTTGATAATGCTACTTATGCATTAAATGAGTTGGATGGGACAGCCATAAAACTTCTGATAGTAGGGAAAAGAATCAAATTATTCAAAAGGTGGGAATTTACTGCTTATGAGTTGCCAGAATTGGAAGAAAATAGTGGCCATGATACAGGGGCTAGCGAGGAAGATATGAAAGATGAAGAAGTAAAGGATATGGTTGCAGAGGATGAGGAGGACTCAGAATCCGGTGACAACTAGGATTTTGGCACATACCAGAGGATGTGTAGGTTTAGAGGGGGTGGATGTCGTGATGTTATGAGGACATAGTGTGAAAATGTATAGAATGCATCATCATCCGACTTCTCTATTGATTTAGAGAGTCATTGTGATCTGAGCCATTAGTACTAGTGCAAGTTGCATGAATTATCTGAAAATACTAGATTTTTGGATAATTTTAGTCTATTTTTGATATTATTTATTGTAAAAATATAAAAAAGTTAGAAAAAGCTTCTAGATTAAGATGGCATGCAAAAAGCTAGTTGCTTTTTCAGCCAGTAAGGGAATTTTCACAACAAGGACAGATTGACGAAATCGCCCACATCGCGATCACTGTAAACAGGCTGAAAACTGTAGATTGAACTGAAAGAAGAATAAGGAGTGATCTGGGAGATCCGTGAGCAGATGTCCTACGGTTTTACCCCCCTTTCGGAGCCATCAGATTTGGGTTCCGGGCAGAAGAGAAAGAGCTGATTTTTCTGATCCACGTTTTTGGTCTACGAAGGAGCTCCATGAGAACTAATGCCTGGAGATTGCTTTTGAGTAGAGCAAAGATTCCAGGTTCTTTCAATACATATTGTTTCAATTCATTGTGATTTTTTTAATTGTGTTTACCACTTGGGTATTCTCTATCTTCTCTTCCATCTCCTATCTCTACTTCCTTCTACTTCTGATCCCCGATGGATTCAACCTTTCGACAAAAACCCTACGACAACGTTGATAATGCTTGTTAAGTACAAATGCTCAATGCACTCAAGCTTGGGTTCTTCCCATCAATAGTTTGAGGGATTCTTTCAATGCATGCAAGGTCTCCTTCACAATTTCAATTGCAAGTTCCTCGCTATCCACTAGTCAATATATGAAGCTTCAATGTCATGTTAGAGCTCCTCCAGACAAGTGATAATGTGATGTTGTTGTGGTCAAATTGCACAATGGATCCTATGGATCCTAGAGGATTGCAAGAAAGATTAGGATGCCCTCAAGGTATTGATGCCTTAAGGTGTTGACATCATAATCTAGATTCAAATGGATGTTTGTTATGTATTCAAGGGCTTCACCTTCTAGAATCAAGCTTCTTTATGGGATTCTTCGAAGTTCAAGGATCCTTTCCTTCATAATGGGATTTAGGGTTGTTGCGTGGTTTGTGAAGTCTATCCAAGTTGATGGGTTGTGTGTTTCACTTCCAAAGGGTGCAGTGTCAAGAACACTAGCCCCTTCTTATATCCTTAGTACTAACACCTCGAATGTGACCTCTCTATTGCAAATTGGGCCTCATGAAGCACGTAATTTGTACAGTGGTGTCAAGGCAAGCTAATGATGTGGAGAAACATGCTCCTATTGAATGCAGAGGGACAAAAATGCTTTATGGCATTAGCTAGTTGGATAGTCCTTGTGAAGTGTAAGCAAGTTCAAAATATCAAGGTTCTAGATATGGAATTTGGGGCTCAATGATCATCCTTGTGTTGTCACAATTGGACTTCTCTTCTTGATGTTGGAGAGTCACGTGGTGTGCTCAACAAGGTGTGTAGGATTCTTTTGATCATTATTTTTAGGGAAGATTTGAATGCCTTGAGGTGCTTAGGATGGAAACACCTTGATTTTGTAGCCTTATGGCACAAGTGGGCAGTTGAAGGTTTGTTAACAAGTTTGTTGATTCAAGTGATAATGTTGGGACTCTTCCTAGGTGAGCCGAGATTGGATTAATGTGCAAAATGGAAGTCCTTCTTTAATCAATGAGGTGATTAGGTGCTTAATCCATTTCTTATACTCCTAACAAACAACCACATTAGGGTTTCATTTATAATGTCCTTTGATATGTTCTTATGGTCCAATTCTCGGATAGGCAACAAGGTATCCAAATCTTAACTCCTGTGGCAAGGTCACTTAGATGCTCTACCCCTGTCATTCCTATCATGCCTCTAATTGCCCAATGTGTATATGAACTAATTAAGGGAAATTCGGCTCACATTTGGGCCTTGCAAGAATTTCCATGTCACTATCCTATTAAAAAAAGGGGCCTATGAATAACTATATATTGTATACCTCAAACCTATATCATATAATGTATCATTGTAAAGGTTTTAACAAGAGGATTCTGATGTAGCAACCTTTGATAAATTTGGAGTTTATATGGTCAAGTTATGGCCTCCTAACCAAAAAGTAACCTCATAAGTTTTGTAACGGTAGCCTCATCCTCATTTGACCTTATGAAATATTCCCTAGAATTCCATAGAGATTGAAATGCCCAAAAATGAGTCCAATATAATGGAACAAAGATAGCAATGTCATTTGATCCACCAACCATCATGTCAACAAATGAAAGCATAGTACAAGAAGATAGGCTGTTGTAAATGGCTGTAAATCAATCCCAAATCACAACCAAGACAAGGTTTAAATGAAAGAAAACACTAAGTTAGGGTTGTGCACTAACTACCAGTAATGAACTATCAAATCAAAGCATCTAGTCTCATAAATAATGCATAAACTTGCAATTACATAATTGTTGTAATAAATTCAACAAAATGAATCCAAAATAAACTATGGGTAAACGATTAAGAAGATCCAAGCTTGCACTACTAGGTATATTCGGCAACAAATGGGATATGTAAGAGCAACTAGCAATAACTGGGCATATAACTAGAATAACCCTTCACAGACCAGTGTATAGAAAGTCTAATGTTGTATATACTAAAGTTGAAGAGCTCAATTCAATTCCCAAAGCCACAATAGCAATGCTAGGAGTGATGCAAATGATTGCTTATATGTCCAAGAGTACCACCATAGCCAATGAAGTAAGAAATGGGTTGTTGCTAGCCAGGAGGAAGACCTGAAATTAGGTGCAATAACGTGGTCTAGATTGGGGGGTTGTGGTAAATAGTTGGTCACAATGGAGGCAAGATCCATGCTCAATGGTCCTCAATGTAGCCCAAGAAGAAGCCTAAGAGAGCCTTGAATAATCTAGGAGGCAATGAAGGTCAATGATTACCTAATCAACAAGCTAAAGCCATGGCTATCATTCATAAAGTATTACAGGTACCAAGTCCAAGTGGCCAGGTGAAGCTCCTTAGTCTTAGCTCTAATACTAGCTAAAGGGAGAAGTCCAAGTGGAAGCATGAGCAAGCGAAAGCAAGAGAGAGATGCAAGGTATGGAGAGAGAGAGAGAGAGAGAGAGAGAGAGAGAGAGAGAGAGAGAGAGAGAGAGAGAGAGAGAGAGAGAGAGAGAGAGAGAGAGAGAGAGAGAGAGAGAGAGAGAGAGAGAGAGAGAGAGAGAGAGAGAGAGAGAGAGAGAGAGAGAGAGAGAGATGTGGGAACTCCAACAATCACATTAAGACTCATTCACATAGACACACTCTCCCTTTCTCTCTTAAATAATGAATGATGTTCCACTGAACACATTCTTTATTTTACTATCTTAGCTCTTATCGAATCTATTTACTGTCTTTTTGAAGCCTTGTTTCTAGCCATTTGGCACGCGTGGTTTTCTTTGGCACTTGAGGTATCATAATGTGCTCTTTTAATGATAGGAAGCGATTCAATCACGTCTACAGAGTTGATTCATCAACACTTTTATTTGCTCTCTTCTACAAGAGTTGAGCTTCATCAGCCACTATGATCCTGTACCACCAAGATAGAATTTGGATCATTGGATTGCTACTATTCACGCCTCCACCATGATTGGCTTTTCTTTGGTATGCACCATGTGCTATCCAATGTGAAATTTCCATCCCTTGCATAGACCAAACTTCTATGCTTCCCTTTTCTGCAGAGGCCCATGAACCTCAAGGATATGCTGCAAAGGCAATATCAAGCATGAGTAAAAATATACTCAATAATATTTACAATTCATACACTTTTAAAATATTGATTTAGTATACACCATGTAATGTGCAATAGAACTTTTGCCTTGTGCTTCCACCATGTTTTAGTAGGCGCTGAGCTATATGCAGCATCGATAAACTCTTTCTTATCTCTATTATCAAATACCATCTTTCAAAGCAAGGGAGCCAATTTATTGAGACTAATCCAAATCTTGGCTTTGGCCAATCTTATTTTTCCTCCATTACTTCGATCAAGAACTGCACTATGCAACTCTTTTCACCCATCGTAATCTTGCAGCTATAAATTGTGACATTTTCTTCCTAATTGATAGGTATTAAAAGAAACTTCCTAGCCTTTGCTCCCTCAAAGTAAGGCTTTTTTAGCAAGTTACAATTTTTTTCTGATCTCTTCTCATCTTTTTCAATGGTTACTTAATGCTTGTGTAGCCCAATTTCTGATCTCGTAGTTGCTCCATATTCCTACAAATTGTGTTGGCTTCTTTTTCCAATTGCATCCTATAACAAAAGCAAATATACGATGCACAATTTTCTCCATGATTTTGACAAAAGCATGCAATGAACAAATATGGATACGATCCAATTGAATATTGGCTTTCAAGTGGAATCTTCTTTGTCACAAGTCAGTGCAACACTTGTCACTTTTTGTCAGTTTTTCTTCTTATCCTTTCCTTTCACCCTCTCTAATATAGGCATGGTTGCTTTGCAATTGCACCATTGGAGATTCCACACATACATTTTAAAGTTTTCAAGTCTCCTGCAAGATGTCATTCCACCAAGTATTTACCATACCCTTCCACTAAGAGCATCTCACAATGTTCCTAAGGATGATGGATGATGTTTGGGATGCTTGTATACATAAAGAACAGCTGTAGCACCTCAAATGTTTCCTTAGGAACCTCAAATGCAATGATCCACCACACATGGCACTCTAATCGAATTCTAAAGTTCCATGGATTGGCTCTTGTCGGATTATAATGCTCTATTCATCAAAGTTACACTAACTCCTTCAAGCTTTACTTCTTTGGAAACCTCACTTTTATCTGATTTTATGACAAACTATAGTTTACTATTGCATTTCTCAATAGACATATTGTAGTACATTACCATTATTGTCTGCACCTTGTATAGATCTAGATAATAATTGTTGAGTTGGGTGAACTTCATCTCATATGCATATTTTTTCCCAATATTTAGTGTTTCCATGCCTTGAATATGCATGGGATCTCCTATCAACTCCAAAACCTTTACACTAAGTTGCCATTAGGCCTCTTTTAACTTTGAAGATATAAGAGGGATGATTCTATTTCTATTTAGCACATGACCAAAGCCAACCTTTACACCCTTGAATATTTTTTTAGTAGGTCATTGTACTAATACTGGCCTTGTTACAAATGGATTATGCATCCACAGTGGAGATTTTATTTGACACATCTTTCAATGTGGACTCAATCACCTTCTCCTTCACAACCTTGAACTTTGTATTGCTTAAAGCGTTTTCTAATGTACTCACCTTTACCAATCTTCTAATAGATGATTCAAGCTCATTCACACCTAGGTTTTCATTATGAGCTTCCTTGCATGCTTTAATACATTGCTTCCACTGGGGCTGCTATTCACCATTAACTCATTGATTGGCTTCTTCTTTTATTTGCACTCTGACCTATCTAAGATCATCCAATTGTGCCTTTTCCTCCTCGTATGAGATACCAATGTCATGGATAGTATCCTACATTGTGACAATCTAATTATTTTATTGAATTATAGTCTCATTTAGTTATGCTACACTTGTCATATGAGCTATTGTATATGAAGTTGATGTGTAGTAATCACATCATGACAATATTTTAAGGTTGCTTGGCAGGTTGTAAACACTTCGAATGCCCGATCATTGAGCCGCTTAGTGTAACAAAGCAATTACCCTCGCTTAAATACTTCAAAAAATTTGTAATTCCTAAGAAAGTTGGAGGTTTATTGGTTAGGGGTTCAATTAGGTAGATTCTCCCACATCAACCCACAAGTCCACGTGCTCCAATCACATATGCCTATAACTTTGTAGAACCTGAGGGTTGTCACTGGTACACTAGGTCCTTTTAAACATTAGGGCATATTCAACCTCTACTACAATATGCAACTCCTTCTTTCATATATACATTTTACTTATTGCTTGGGCCCCAATTGCAAGTATATGAATTGATTACATAGAGATGCTAAGGAGAATATGAGGTTTAGTATTTAGAGAGTTATATTAGAGAGAAGCCAAATGACACACTTATATGTTAATAGGAATAGGGCTATTGAGTTTACAGTCATAAACTAAAGAGGCATAGGTAGAGACACTGAGATAGACACATAAAGACATTAATGAAGATAATTGGTTTGGTGTCTATATGGAGATAGGTTGGAGGGGATCCATAGAGATGTTAATAGAAATGGAGAGCCAAGCTTGGTTGTCTCAAGAGATAGAGAAAAGATGCATAGAGAGGCATACAAAGAAGGAGGTAAGTTAGTGCAATGAGGGAGGATAGATACACAGAAATAGATAGATTGCATACAATGGTTATAGATGAGTGATTGTGAGCAAGAGAGGTGTAAATAGTTATTTATATTAATAAAGGTTGCATAATCACATAGAAGAGGTCACAATAGACCAATGAGAGAGTGAAGAAATGGGAGAAATGGCTCAAAGAGTAGGGATATCCAAGAGTTCTCATATTTTAGAAAATTCAATTTTATCTCAAAATTATTGAAAAATAAACCAACAAGGTTATTTTTTGACCAAAAGCTATGATACAAAAAATCCCAAAATATTTTATAATTAAAATTTTACTTTCTCATTTTTAATTGAAATATCAACTACTTCGTATCTATTAATCATTTTGCATTGAAAGCCAAGCACTACACTCCCATAACTAACTTCTTTTTTGATATAAAATTTGGTTGAAAAAGGGTTCTTGAATGAGGAGAGAGAATGAATGTGAGCAAATATTTATGAATAATATAAATAAGGCAAAATGAGATTGCAAAAGTGGAGAGAGAAGAGAATTCTTTTACTATTCTTCTCTCCTCTTTTTCTTGTTTTAAGGAGGAGAGGGGGGGGGGGCTAAAAGGCCCATTTCAAAGTTCGTTTTTTTTCCTAATGATAAAAAGGAGTATCTAAGCCCTTCATATCGTAATAATCCCAAGTGAATGCATCCTTAAATCCCTTCAACGAGGAGATTAGTTGCTCAGAGAACTCTGGAGCCAAATAAGCATTGATTTTAATGGGCTTAGTTTCATCTAGATCCAGATAGATTGTATCCAGTTCATCTACAATTACTCTTATCACCTTATGCAGTTGGGCCTCCAACTCTCACTCAAGTCGTAGCACTTTCACCACATCTAAACTTGCGATTTTCATGGATTTTGCATCATCCTCCCTAGAATTTAGGACAACTAATTCCATTGGTTCTTGCCCTAATGTTGCCTCTTCAGTCTTCAGAACATCCTTCAAAAGGAGAGTTACCAATAGCAGCGAATTGAGATACTGGTGACTAATATACAAAACATCAACTAGAAAAAAAGGTGCCAAGTTGCCATTAGCTACCTAGAAAGCGGCCTCCTCATCATCACCCAGTCCTTCCACCATATTGGGCCAGAATGCTATTCTAGAGGGGAAATCTCAATCCTAGTTATGAGACTAACTTGAGCTTGCCGCAACCAAGGCCATCCTAATAGGAGGTAATATTCTTCTCCTGCCTGCTCCATGTTGAGAATCACTAAAGAAGCTAAGAAGGAAATGTTGGCTACTTTGATCAACATGAAATGCAAAATCCTAAGTGGCCACACTCTTTTTTTATTAGCATCAAAACAAAAAATGGGGCTGGGGGCTCCTAGTCCATTAGGCCAAACTCTAAGTCATCACTATGATGATATTTAAACTTGATCTACTATCTAGGAGGACATTATTAATGGTTTAGCCTCTACATTAGAGTAGAAATGATTGGAATATTTATATCTGAGAAAGAAAATGGAAAAATTGGCTCATACTGCAACTTCTAAATCTCCTTATAGATAACTTTCATATCATAGATACTACATCCTACAGTAATTGCAATAGGGTAATCTGGTTGAATCATTCTTAAAAGGTGACCTTTAAATATTGGAACTAGATTCATCAAATGATCCAAAGGAATGGTTATTGAGAATGATGGACACCCCAAGTCTACCGCAAGTAACACCTGATTGGATTCAAACTACAGGATTGCCAAATTTCCAAACATTGAAAAATTCCCCAAATTTGTTAGCTAGTCTCCAAGCCAATGAATAGGAATGGGCTGTGGATCTTACATTGTGGTTGGCTCTACTATGGACCATCCCACGACCTGATAATGTACTTACTCTTGTTCTACCTTAGAAGAACTTGTAGATTTTTCTAGGATTGGTTTAATATGCTTACTAGAGCAAGTTACCACATGCCATATTGGCTCCAAAATTTCATCGATTTCCATTGTGCTCATGAAAGTCATGGACCCATTACCCTACCCTTTTTTCTTTTGAGCATCATAGGCTTGGGCATCGATACATTTTTCCTGCCAATGCCCTTCTTGCATGTAAAAGAAGCATTGTCTTCTAGAGAGCCAAGGAACACCACCCCATCCTGCATATAGAACAAGCATTGTCTTCTAGAGGGGTAAGGAACACTACCCTGGTGATCTCAACCTTGTCCTTTTTCTCCACGTTCCATGCCAAGAGATAGATGATCTTGCTCATGAGTATAGGATATTGCCAATGTTGGTGTTTCCCCAATGGGCTCACAGCACTCCAATTGCCAAGAAGACTTCCTCTGATTCCTTGCCATTCTCTTGTCCATACCATGGAACTATGAATTATACCAACAAACTTCTGTAGTGTGGGTAGGAGTTTTGTAGACCCCACACCAGCATTGATTTAGGCCACAATGAGCCATCATGTGACCCACATTGTTACATTTGGTACACCATATGATTTTTCTCGCAGATTTGCAAGTGCTCTCTAAGGATTTGTGACCTTTGTCCTTCTTCTAGGACCTTTTGGGCTTCTTCCCTTCATCCTCAAAGTCCTCCAGGAATCCCCTTGCTTCAAATTCTACACAACTGATCTAGCTTTTGAGTATTCATTTAATCTTGTTGGAATCATTCTATGAATGCCTCCTTTGGCAGCTATGCTACCATCTTCTTCCACATACATGAGTCAAACAACACCTCCTAATAGATTGGATCATTTTGATTTGGGAAATGGATATCATAAGCCACCTCTAACTGCCAAATGAAGACATTCAAAATTGAACCTTAGGTGCTATCAAATGACAAAAAGGAGAAATAGAAGGAACAACCACCAGGGCTGCCAAGGAGATGTATTGGCAAGCTAACTTTAGTGGTGTCGAAGGGGTGATCGACAAAATCGATGGAGATCCCTAGGCTGGAGGAAGTGACTATGACCATGAAGGGCATGATGATGCAGGAATACCATCCTCATATCTAGGCTCCTCATTCATGGCGAGAAGTGAATAAGCCAGGAACCTCCAAAGTGCAAGCCTAAATAATACATAACATGTACAGAATTGAGAATAGTTTTCTCATGAATATTGCATTGTGTTTCACATCATTCAAAATATACTCAGGGAATTCATTACATGTATACCCTCTATATCACGTGCATTCAAGGCCTATTTATAAATATCCTTATCTATGAATTTTTCCATAATAAAACATAACCATTTTCTATTTAATCTGTAAATAACCCCTTTATATGGGGCCCTTTTGTATGTAGAAAATATGTGAAAATTGTATTTTTATGTTGAACCCATGTGATACATAGATATATTTATGACTGATCTCCCCAAGAAAATACATTAGATTAAATACATCAATTGGTTACATCTTGTTCAATCAATAGATAGTTATAGACACAATTGATTGTACATGACTCTTGACTTCTCAACATGCGACACTTGACTCTTCAGCATTTCATCCCCATTTGCTATCCAACACCCAACATGGACTTACAAAATGAAGATGTTGACTTGCCAAGCTCATTTTCATTCAAACTTAATACCAATAGGATAAGTTTCTACATGTCATTATACAAATTTATGTGGATATTTGATTCAACTTTTTTAATGACAAATATTTGTGTTGAAAATTTTTATAGATATCAAAGAGAAAAAATAAGAATATGTTGTGCAAAGATATTGAAACAAAAATCCATTTTTAAATATAGGTACAAGCATTGATATTGAAGCAAATCTCCCTTTGATCTCGTCATAATTACATATAGGAGTATTTATAAGGCAATACAAAGAAACTATTTCCTTTTTCAAGGAGTTTTCCTAGGAGATATATTCTTTTGAAGAGTGCATTGGGCTTTCTTCATTCAATACTTTAGTTCCCACAAATACTAGTCAAGGAGAAGTATTGGATGGCTAACTTTAGTGCTATCTAAGGGGTAATCGATGGAATTGATGGAGATCCCCATGTTAGGGGAAGTGATTGCGACCATGGAGGGGATGATGATGCAGGAATCCCATCCTTTTCTAGCTCATCATTCATGGTGAGAAGTGAATAAGCTATGAACCTCAAAAGTGTAAGCTCGCATTGTGTCGCACTGCAAACATCACCCAATCATAGGAGTAGCAGAGGGTGATGCTGGACCTTGAGAATGTGTGTGCATACATACTCACGATGGAGGAAAGGATCATCATGGTCTCCAAGTATAATTGAGAACTGATATACCTAGAGAATATTGTAATCCATGATGCCCAAACCCGACATAGAAGAATACATACTTAAGGTAGATCACTTCATTGCAAAAGAAGAATAGAAATAATAAATAACACAAATAGAATTGAGAACAATTTTCTCACGAATATTTTATTGCATTGCACATCATTCAAAATACATTAGATTGAATACATCAATTGGTTATATCATGCTCAATCAGTAGATAGTTACAAACACAACTGATTATACATGACTCTTGACTTCTCATCATGCAACTCCTAACTCTTCAACATTTGGTCCACCTGATTTCCAATTCCCAATGCGGACTTACAAAATGAAGATATTGACTTGCCAAGCTCATTTTGTTCAAACTTAATAATAAGAGGGTAAGTTTCTACATCTCATTATACAAATTATGTGGATATTTGATTCAACTTCTTTAATGAAAAAAACTTGTAGTGAAAATTTTTATAGATACTAAAGAGAAATAAGAATATATTATGCAAAGATATTGAAACAAATCTCTCTTTATTTTTAATATAGGTACAAGCATTGATATTGAAGCCAATCTCCCTTCACTTTCATCATAATTACATATAGGATTATTAACAAGGTAATACAGAGAAGCTATTGCTTTCTGCAACAAGAAGTTTTCCTAAAAGAGACATGCTTTCGAAGAGTCCTTTGGGCTTTCTTTGATACTTTTGCCACAAGTACTAAGACATGCCTTAATTTGCTACAATTTTGGGCAACTCTACTTCCTTGTCCACTTGCATACTCTCCATGACCTCCTTGCCTCTTTGGTCAATATTTTTTTTTGTACTTTTAAAATCCCTCTTCATCATTGTTTTCTTGGGAACCGCCTTTTGACCTCGAATGTCTTTCTCTTGTCATTGTTAGAATACAATTGGTGATCATATACTTCAACATATTTGCTCTTAGATATCAAACATGCTTACTACTATTAGCCACATGAATGGCTATATTCTTGATTAGGACTTTGAAATTAACATCAAAGAGTGAATATTTCAAGTTATTTATTGTAATTTGTATCATCAACTATCTTAATATCTTTTGATCAATAACTTACCACAACTTGTCTATACTATATCTTTACAAGAGGATTAGAAGGTATTGGGCTATTTTTTCAAGTACTTCAATTAATCTTCCTATACCTCTATAAAATATAATAAAAATTAGGATACTTTATAACTAAAAAAATTTCAAATGATGAGGGAGGCCTTGAATTATTTCACTTACATCTTGGCATTTCCATGCATCCCCTTTAAAAATTTAAGGAAATAGCATTTCTTATCAATGCAAGTAATAGCAATCAAGCTCGAATGAGCACTAAAAGCATAGTCATATGAAAATAATTTAGTAAATAAATATTTTGGAAAATTAAGTTATATAAGGGCTAAAAAATACATCGATCTTTTATAGTATATATAGAGGAAACTCATGTATCATAAACCTTTTTAAAAAATAAGGTAGCAAAGATTTAAATTAAAAAATAATACTATACATAAAAGCTCCATAGTTTTAAGATCAATTGGATTAAACCAGTATCTAAGTCCACTTATTTTAAGCATATTTTTTTCTCATGTAATGGGAGATGGAGGGGTCAAATACTTCAATTTTTGTTGTATGTGTAGAGAAAACTCATGCATCATATACTTAGAAAAGAAGACAAGGTAGTAAATATTTAAATTAAAAATAATATTATGCATATGTCATTCTTAAATATAAAATTTAAGTATGGTATACCTTATTCCAACAAGACAAATTGAATAATTTATTTCTCTCCTTTTATCCTTAAGAATCTCAATAAAACTCTAAGTCAAAGATTACATAATCCTCCCTCTTGCCTATATCATTAGGCACAAAGAAATTCACTTGAAAGCCTTGTGTATTAACACTTGCAAGCTTATTGTGGAGCTCATTTTCTAATGATTCCAGCTCCTCTACTTCTTTTTCTTCTTTTTTACTTCCTTGTGCTTTCTCCATTTCCCTATTTGTTCTTCTTTGGCCTTTTCATCTGATTATGCTGCTCTTTTATCTCTTTGATGATATGGCTTCATGTACAATGGCATATCAAGTGTTTTTTATCTACTAAACACACTCTTGGGGGGTCACTATATACACATATCCTCTATATCATGTGTGTTCAAGGCCTATTTATAAATATCCTTATCTATGAAATTTTCATAAATAGAACACAATCCTTTTTTATTCAATCTGTAAGAAACCCTTTATATAACACCCTTCTATATGTAAAGAATGAATAAAATGATGTTTTTAAAAGTTCCTTATTTTGAACTCACATGATACATACATATATATCCATGAGTGACCCCCCCCCCCCCCCCCCCCCCCCCCCCCCCCCCCCCCCCCCCCCCCCCCCCCCCCCCCCCGAGGACAAAGTGGCTCAAGTCTCTTAGAGAATTTGTATCCCAACCTTTTTAGAATGATCATATCCTTATCCATAAGAGTCAATCTATGTACATGAGTGGCACAAATGTAGGCATCTTGGAAAAACTCATTGAAAATATCCTCTATGGCCTCTTAGATGTGGTTAATAGTTGTCATTGTCCATCTCATACCACTATGTTATGATGATCATAGATCTTCTTTCAAAGTCTTTGAAATGGAAGCTTTGGAACTAAAAGGTTGAGGGCTTCCATTGCCTTATTTCCATGAGGTATCTCATATCCTGTGAAAACTTCTTATTTAGTGTGGTTAGCTTAGGAAGGTTGACTGGCTTTGAGGCTTAGTGAATATTTTGAGGTAGTCTCCTAGAATCAAAGTTGTACTTCCAAGTAGTTGATTTTGTCCTTACCATTCTAAAAATAATTTACAAATTTACAAATGAAAAATATTTTCAAATTCTCACTTGTGGTGTAGATTGTCTTAAGAAATATGGAAATGAGAGAAAGTCGAGTAGTGAGACATACAGTAATCGTGTTCCTTAAGCCAAAAAATAAACAATGATAAGAAACTATTTAATAAAAAACTTTTTTCATTGACATGCTACTTCTAGTCATCCCTATCATAGAAGAAACACAAAAAATGTTGCCAATGGGATCTCCAATAGCCTAGGCTTGTGCTTCTTGCATAGGGTCTGACCATGCATCTTTTTTTTTTTTTGTTTTTCTTGGGAGTTTTTAAATAGAAAGTCATAAAATCAAACATCTACATATTTCTCACCATTCAAACTCATTAAAATCGTTGTTTTGTAGATTTTTCTAACATCAAATCCATCAAGCAACAATATATTTACAGATTCTACTGTAGCATATCAAATTTTTTTACAGAAAACAAGGTTTGTAGGGATAGAAAGCCTCAATATCAATTTATTTAAGGGTTTTCAATATCAAAGGTCTGCAAAACTTGGAAGGTGAAAATTAAATCAAAGATTTATACCTATCTTAATGGTTTATATCTTCCAAAAAGTATGTTGAGAAATAAGCCAAAGTCTAAGGCATAGTCTAAGCCTTATCATATTGTTGTATGTAAAGTGTCCTTAAGTTTGGGGGTATCTATCTTTTGAGGATACCATTTTTAGTGTGTGTAGACTGTTGGAGGAATGGTTGGAGAATAATGGAGGAGAAGTTGTCATTGAGCTCCTAATCTGTGCTTGTTCCATCTTTGTCTTCCTCTATTTGAAGTTTTATTATGGTATCAGAGCCGTCTCATATTCTACAGGATCTTTCAATGCAAGGAGGCAGTGAAGAAAGTGCAGAAAATTGCTACAAGCCATACACTGGGCTCTCCACAGCTGGAGGGGGAAGATGCATCTCTTTGCTATGTTGTGAAGTATAGTTCATTGTTCCAGGCAAGGCACCTGATATCAGCCGTGCAGCCTCATTACCAGATGCACAGAAATGAGCAAAGGCAAGCCCGTTATCGACAAGTTTAGATAGATTTGGCAATGACATTGACAGTGTCATTGTCTTCTTCTGAAGCACATCAACCACTGGTATATCCTTCTTTGGAACTTGATCTAGCTCAGCATATTGGATGAACCTATCTGTTGCTGCCTCCCAGGACAAAAGATAGAGCTGCTCTGCAGAAAGAGGTACTGGATCTGCAGCCATGGCTTGGTTTTCTTTCTCAACAAACTCATGTGACGTTCTATACATTAGACAGTTGGGAAATGAACAGAAAAACTCGTTTGAAGGATGGCTGCACAGACCACTATTTTCCCCATTGCAAGTGCTTTTGTAGTAGTTGCGCACACAACATCACTGATGATCAGATTGATGAAAACCTTATAGCTTTGAAGAGGAGGTAGAGGAAGGACAAGAAGGATCATCCATCCTCATCCTCATCATCATCCTTATCATCGATACGAGAAGAAGGAGAATGCAAGGAGGAAAGCAGGAGAACACAAATAAGAAGGAAGAAAACAACAAGACAAGGAAAAGGCACAGTAGTTTTTCTCTCCCGTCCAATCCATCTCTGTTACGGGTCGCTCCCACAGGCCAACATATAAAAGGTGTAGGAAAGGTACAGAGTCTGCTGCTAATGACTAGCCACGTGAAGAAGGAAAACAAGCTGTCTGATGCTTTGAAAATGTAAAGTGGATCCAAGTCGCCTCCTGTGCATCCTGGATGCTCAGTTTCTGGACTGATTGTTGGCTGCTGCCTATAACAATGTATGCAACTTCTATGCAACCACAGAATAATGTATGACAGGGACATCAATATATGTTGCCCCTAAGCTACCAGCTTCCAAGCTTCTGAGATGCATCAACAGAGGACTTGAATGCCAGCAGAGCAATGTGGTCAGTGGTGGCATTCTGAGCCATAGCGAGGAGTGGCAAACAGAGAAGCAGGGGTAGCCACATTGTGCAGCTAGCTGCATCCATAGCCATCAAAACTTAGCCTGCAGAGTTAGCAAAGTTAAGGGGCTCTCTGTTCCAAGGCATGTGAATCAGAGAGACAGGCAATGTTAGAGGCTTTACAGCTCAAATTCTTGCAGAGTGTAGGAGTTATGAAAGAGATAGTGTGCTTCAAGTTCCAGAAATACAGTCTAGGACTCCAGACTATGCCACAATCTACAGGAAAAACCAAATAACTTGCTTGACAGACTTGAGCCAAAAGAAATTTAAAAATTGCAGGAAAAGTGGTTAACTTTAGACCCATGTTTTAATGCATTTTGGGTCATACAGACATCATGTGCAATCCGATTTGGATGTTTCTTGCTGGGAACTAAATGTATGACATGTTGGCATCATGGATGGATGTATATGACAGTTTTTGGACACATGTATGACAGTCATATTGCTGAATACCATTTAGGACAAATTGTATTGTTGTTTTTCTTCTGAATTCGCAATAGTCATAATGTCTGACATGGCACAGATCACTCAGATCGTAGGGGACAAATTGACCAAAGACAACTATAGTGTTTGGTCTTACAGGATGGAGAATTTTTTGATGAGTAGAGGCCTATGGGACCTCATAACAGGTGATGATGAATGTCCAGAAGCTCCCGAACATCCAACTAAAGAGCAAAAGAAAGCGTACAAGGATTGGACTGGGAAGAACAGGAAGGTTTTGCATTGGATCTCCATATGTATTTAAGAACATTGATTCCTCATATAAAAAAGGCAAGCACTTGTAAGGAGGCATGGAAAATCATAGAAAAAATGTATGGAACATGTACAGAGGCTCGTAAGATACAACTTAAGCAGAGATTACATGGTGCATGGAGAGGCAATCGTAGTATCAGTGACTATGTGGCAGAAATCAAGCCAATTTCAGAAGACCTTGCATCCATTAATGCACTTGTTGATGATGATGATTTAGTGTTAGTGACACTAAATGGGCTTGGACCGGATTTCAAATCTTTGGATACCTCTATTTCCGTTAGGGGAGGCTCTATGCCTAACTTTGAGGAGCTTATTGGATTGCTACTTTACAGAAGAAATCAAGTTGGGATTGAATGCATCTAGTAGTGGCAAAAATGCAGGTGGAGACAGTATTTTCTATCACCAGAGAGGTCGTGGCAGCTCATCTAGAGCTAGAGGCTCTTCACTTGGTCATAGTAATTATGGTTTTGCTCGTGGAAGAGGCAACTTTGGTCGTGGTGACTTCATGCATAGAGGCAGGGGGAGATCTTTCCCTAGAGGTAGAGGATGGTCTAGTCCTTCTTCACAAAGAGATGGCACTTGTCATTATTGTGGGCAGTTTGGTCACTTTGAGAGGGATTGTTATCAGAAACAGAATGCTATGTCTAGGGGTCGTGGAAGGACCCAATATGGCCACTATGCAGGCACTTATGGTGGTAAAGGGTATGGACCTAGAGGTGGATCACCTAGAGGTCACCTATTTGCTATGGAGCATGTGCTTGGGAGCATGACTCATCCTCCTTGTGAGAATGACTGGTTTTTGGATTCAGGAGCTACAAACCACACGACTCATCATGCTGAGTGGTTTGATAGCAAGGAGCAAATGCGGAATGATGAAAATGTTGCCACTGGTGATGATACTTTACACAAAATTACTCATATTGGTAGTGTGCCACTTGTTACTAAAGATGGGATTGAGAACAAGCTTGGTGACGTACTTTATGTGCCCACAATAACTAAGAACCTAGCATCGGTTGGTCAAATGACAGATCAAGGATTGCAAGTGAGATTTAATAAGTTTGGATGTTTTATTGAAGAGTTCCATAATGGGAGAACTGGCAAGGTGATTGCTCATGGGAGAAAGAAAGGGAGATTGTTTGCTTTGGATGCAGGTACTCCAGTGATTCAAAACTCTATGTATGTTGAGAGAGGACATGGGAAAGATAAGGATGTGGAATTATGGCATAGACGAATTGGTCATGTTAATTTGCAAAGATTGAAGCAAATGCAATCAAAACAGATGGTCCGTGGTCTACCGCATTTAGGATATGTGAATTTTGATCATGTATGTGAGGCTTGTCAATTTGGCAAGCAGTCCAGATTGCCATTTCCAAAGAGGGAGAAAATAAGCAGCTATCCTTTGGAAATAATACACTCAGATATTTGGGGCCCATGTCAGAATGTTTCCATGAGCGAAAAATGTAGATTCTATATCACTTTCATTGATGATTTCAGTAAGATGACTTGGGTATACTTTATGCAACATAAAAGTGAAGCATTTGAAAAGTTCTTGGAATTTAAATCTATGGCTAAAAAGCAGTTTGGATGCTACATAAAATGTTTGAGGTTAGATAATGGTGGAGAGTACATGTCATATGAGTTTTGTGACTGGCGGAAGCTACCCACCGATCCATAGAATAACAATGCAGAGCTGATGAACTGGGGAGTTTGAGCCCGCATAGAGAAGAAAGGCCTGGGTCAAGCACACAGGTGCCAGAGATTGTGCTACCCGCCATCACTGAGGGTAAGGGCAAGGCCCCGATCCACCCAATTCCTACTCTATTGGTGCCTCCCACCGAGCCAACCACTATCACTCCCAGCATCCCCACTAGTACAGACATATCAAATCTTATGGCATGGATGCAGCATTTCATTAATAAGGAGATAGACTAGGGGGCGAGCACTGAAACCATAGCTATAGGACAAAAGCGGCCGGCCACAGATACAGAGTCTAGGCAAGATCCTAAGAGACAAAAGGTGGAGGCCTCAACAACACCCATTCAAACAACGATGATGCCACCGGCTAATTACGACGAATACATTGCCGAGCTACTCTCGCAATTGGAGAGAGCTAAGGAGGAGTGAAGGGTAGTGCTAGCTGAGTTGGCAGCTGAGAAGGAATCAATAGCCACCTTCCAGCTTGACAAAACAAGGATGATAGCCATGCAACAAAGGGAGATCGTAGATCTCAAACAGGAAATAAAGGCTAATAATGACAGAGAGGAGCACTGGAGGCAGCAACTCGAGAATGAAACACAGGAGCTGGTAAAGATGCAAAGAGAACATAAGCTCTTGATAATGCAATACCAAGAGCTCATTACAAAAACTGCTAAAGTTGAAGAACTCATGGCTGAGCTCAACACCAAGGATGAGAAAAGGAAGCAGGACATGGAAGAGCAGCAAGAAGAGATTGAGCGCCTAACCGATCAGTTGAACTTTGAAAGAGAAGAACAGGAGAGGCTGATCAGGGAATTGGAGGACCAAGAGCAAAGGCTCGTGATACTAACCCTGAAGCAAGGGGAGAGCATGGAGGACTTGAACAAGAAGGCAGAGGAGTGGGCGGTGCATAATGAAAAGAGGGTGAAGACATTGGCACGGCGCCTCGCTCTGGTAGAAAAGAAAAAGATCATTGTAGAGAGCAAGGCAGAAGCCGCCCAAGTGGCCTTCAATGCCCAACAAAAACCCTTCCTTGACACCATCATGGACACTACATGCTCAAAGGAAGAAGAGCCGTTAGAGGTGGCACAAAGGAAGCTCAGCATTGCACGAAGAGCCCTACGCGCAGGACTGCAAATGCCACCTCAACTTGCGGAGGTTAGGATGAGCATGAGCAAGCAACAGAAATACCTATTGCTGGCTGGCCTAACCCCCCAAGAAGCGGATGCCCTAGGATTTGAAGAGAGAGCACCACAGGAAGACCGGAAGGGGGAGGAAGCCGAACTCGAAGTCGACGTGAACAGATTCGCGGAAGATGTCATCTCACAACCCCCCTCGCTGCACAATTAGGAACAACAACCACTTGACCCGCCCCTGGACAAGACAAGCCACGCTCAAGGAGCGACGGAAAAAATTGGTGGAAGAAGCCACGAAAAGGCTGCATGCCAAGCCAGTCATGCGGCCATCCACATCCCTCCCACCATGCCCCGATGACCTCCCAACGCAATTCCATGTGGAGCTGGTGGTCTGGGAACGACAAGAAATTGAAAAGTACCCTTTCTCTTTTAGCTTCCTTATGCCTAACAGCTTGAGAAGGGTCCTGCTGATCAAAGTAATGGAGAAGGTGATCGCAGTTGGCAACCGACTAGGCCAAAAATGACTGGATGACAGGGCAAAAACCCCAACTCTATGGGGCACGGAGGAAGCAGAATTTTGGCAAGACAAAGTGTACGAAGTGCCACACACCGTAAGGGGCTATGATTGCCAACCCCTCTAGAGAGGGCAAATATGCAATACCAACATGCTCGCCTAGATGGCATTTTGCAACACCCTACCCTACGAGAGGAACGACCCCAGATTCATGGCATATCCTCGTAGAGTAGGCGTGGATTTTGTCGCCACCCTCCATGGGAGGCATGATTTCCCTGTCATCTACAATTCCAATGCCACCTCCTTTGAGGATGCCCTACTTTTTGATTTAGGAAGCCTAACCGACTCCATGACGCGCTTCCTTGCGGAATTTTCCTCCTATCCCGATCTCACTTTCATAACTACGTGTAATTACTTTAGGCTCCTTAAGCTCCTACTCAAGCAAGACCCGGCACTGCAAGAAAATAGCTTGCCTCCCCTCTTTTTTGATCCCAATGCTATTAATAGCTGCGCTATGGCCCACTTAATGATGAGAGCTAGCCTACTACCTTCCTTTTGCCTAGCTCTCCTAGAGGATATGAGTGACAGCCAATTCACTAGGTGTAACCACCCCTTCCTATCCACCACCTCTCTCCACATCCGCATGAACCTGAAAGGGTACATGCAAAACCACCAATTTTTATGCAAATCCATCCGCTCTCCTTCCCCCCCTCATTCCGATGATGAGGATTAGACTTGGTTGTCATACTCCTGATGTAATACTATCCCTAAATGTATCCAACAAAAAAAAAGAAACAGAAGAAAAGAAAAGCACAATCACTGCACCTAGGGGTCCTTAAGTTAGGCGTGTCTGGTGGCTTCGGTCAGTTGGCTCCACTCCTAACACCCTAGCCCTTTTTGCTCCCCCACTTCACGCTTAGGGCACATCAAGAGCAGGACACACCTAGGGAGGTAACACTCACCTATGGTTAGACCTGTCACCCTAAGCCACTAGCACCGCACCCCCTTGGCACAAATGGGGTCCTCAAGTGTGGGACATCACCCAGGCTTGCCTGCGGTTAGACCCACCTCCCCATTCCACTAGCACGAGCACAATGCACCAACACGCTGAGGACAGCACTCCCCTTAGGTAGAGCACTGCACCTTCTTCTTCAGGCACCCCAAAAGCGCCAAACTACCAACTTCGGAGGCCCTCGTCCACCCATGACGTCCAGTTAGCTACCCCAACAAACATCATTCTTAAGCTTCCACAAGCACCTGAGTTTACATGTGGCCCTAACCCTTACACCAACCCAACACCAAAGTTCCATGGGACTGGCACCCATCCAGGAAGGGGGTAATGTTAACCCCAGGTCGAGATGGTGGAAAAATGAAGGAAAAATCAAAAGGAAGATGGAAAAAGAGCAAAGGCACGTAGGCAGCCTCTAAAGATGAACCGGGGCAAAAGCGCAACCTTAAATGAAAGGGCGTCTCAAAAAACTCGGAAAACTTTTGTAAAAGAGTGCCAGGCTCCCTCCTATGCCAATTGTAAAATATTAGATGGGTGTAGGCTAGAAGTACAAGGCTAGAAGAGGGGAATGAAAAAAGGACCTTGGCACAATGGCCGGTCATGTAAAAAAGGGATGGGTGCCCATGGGATTTTAGGGTTTGTATATATAAAGTTCAAAAAGTGAATGAGAGATCATTCTTTGGTGTGTGGCAACAAGATTCTTCTTCTTCTTCTTCTCTCCTTCTCATCTTCTTGCTTGTGTGTGCTCTTGAGAGAGGGAGTGTGAGAGGGTGAGGGAGTGAGTGTGTGAGAGTGAGGGATCAAGAGGGTGAAGGGAGATGGAGGAGGCTTGAGGATGCTTGAGCTAGCATCTAGGATCATGGAGCTACCAGCATGCGTGAGAGAGGGGGCAACTCATATCGGCACTAAGGTAAGCTCACTACACTCGTAGGATCGACGGCGCATCGACTAGGTGAGAGATAGCCATTAGAGCTCGCTTGGAACACTTGAAACAATAAGTGGTCCATGGGTCTTGGCGGTAGAGCGAAAGCTCCCACAAGATCAAAACCACTAGAGATTTTTTATACAATATAGAGAAATGTTTGTGATGCTTTGGCATAAGGCAACACCAGGGTACTATTATCATTACATATTTTTTTAATTTGGCTTCAAAAGTGGCCATTTGTAGGATAATATATTCTAAAATGTGATTTTTTCCTTGATCAAAGGGTGTAAATGTGCAAGGGAATTGTTCTCTACATTAGAACTATCAAGAGCTATATAATGAAGTAAATTTTGTCTTCTTTTAGTCATGCTATTATATTCTAGCTTTTCTCTTTAAGATATATGTCTTCAATGATTAACCATTTCTAAGCAAAAAGGCAATGCATGCATTTCTAATTCTATACAAGAATGGATTCTTCACTCATGTAACTTAAACATATATTTGCCTTTGACCTTAACTTTAGTCCTATAAGGGCACTATAAGCATTTTTTATTATTTGGTTTATAATTAGTGGACATTTATAGGAGCAATACTATCAATTAGTAATCTCATTGATGACTTTATCCAAGACTAGATTGCAAACTTGAGTCCCAACAATCTAGTTACTTTGTGTGATATATTAGCCCATTCAGTTGTTCATTCTTCGCTTAGGCTTGTTCCTTATTGGAATGGGAATCATATGATAAGGTTAGTTGACTTCATACTTCTTGAACTCTTCATCAATGAGGTTTTACTTGGTAATAAGAGTTATCATGGGAGCATCGGTTGCTTCAATAATATCAATATAATGCATATAACTATCAATTGCAATACTCTGTCTATATCTAATGTTATCTTCCTACTGTAAACTTAAGGCTTGTCAATAAGATAATTGAAAAGCTCTTGAAGATTGAAAGGAACATTCAACATTTCCCTAATGTAGTTGAACTTGGAGGATTTTTATGTTTTATGAAGAAAATAAAAAGTCTTGCAATCACTTGTATCCTTAATCCTTTCCTACTCTATCCCTTCCAACGATAGTCTCATTTTTGTCATTTTAATAGAATTTCCTCTTTATGTACTTTTTCTTTGTCCAAAATAAAAAATAAAATAAAAATCCAACCTATTATAAGAAGCACGAAATTATCAGAAGTAGCTTGCAAAGCATTGAACTACATGAGCATTTCTTAAGACAAAGGGAGAGAAATAAATTCAAGGTGCTATATGGAAAAAATCTTGTCATAAGAGGCACAAAATATTAATGTAGACCATCAAGTAGGACAAATAGAACTTGTATTTCATGAAATAGCCTAGTTTTTCATTAAATCTAAAGAAGTTTGAAAATGTTTGGATGAAAAGTCTCTTAACAATCTTTTGAAGCACAAATTGCAACAAACTACTTTTCCTTACATGAGAGGACTTGAGAATCATGTCTAACCTAGAGATTGAAGGCCTTGAGTGTTTACATGTTGTTATGATGTTTCAATACTTAAAAGAAATAAGCTAAGGAAAACAAAATTAGGGTTTATAAAGAGACCCCAAAATGCGGCATAAAGGGATCAATTTTTGCCTAGAAAAATGTGAATCTTTTTAAAAAGTGGCTTCTTTTTTAATTTGGGGATGTTGACCACCTTTTTGGAAGTTCTATATAACAGAGATCTCTATTTCAAACTAAACTTTCAACGGGAAACAAATCATTATATTCCAAACCTATTTTTCACGAGCACAAGTATTTTTGCAAGTGCATACATGTATACTTTAATAAAACTTCAAATAGAGGAAGACAAAGATGGAATAAGCACAGATTAGGAGCTCAATGTCAACTTCTCCTCCATTATTCTCCAACCATTCCTCCAACAGTCTACACACACTAAAAATGGTATCCTCAAAAGATAGATACCCCCAAACTTAAGGACACTTTACATACAACAATATGATAAGGCTTAGACTATGCCTTAGACTTTGGCTTATTTCTCAACACTCCCCCTCAAGCTCAGAATGAGCTTGCAAAGATAATACTCTAAGTGCACTCCTGAAGTATTCAAACTTATCTTTACCTAATGCTTTGGTAAAGATATCAACAACTTGGTCATTTGTTTTCACATGGACCAAGTCAATCTCTCCATCAATGACTTTTTCTCTAATGAAATGATAGTGCACTTCTATGTGTTTTTTCTTGCATGGTAGACTGGGTTCTTTGCCAACATAATGCTGCTAACATTGTCACAATACATAATGACTCCACCATCAATCTCTATCCCCATGTCATATAGGATCAATCTCAGCCATGTCTGCTCACATGCTGCCAATGCAATGCCTCTATACTTTGCTGCAGTGCTTGATAGAGCAACTGTAGGTTGCTTCTTACTGCTCCAACTTACCATGGATGATCCAAATGAAAATGCATAGCCACTAGTAGATCTTCTATCCATAGAGCTACCTGCCCAGTCTGCATCTGAGTATCCAAATAATGTAGGCTTGATTCCCTTTTCATAAAACAGCCCAAATCCAACTGTCTTCTTCACATATCTAAGAACTCTTCTCACTACATCCAAATGTGATTTGCATGGTTTCGGCTCCTCTTCCTCCTTCCTTCTTAGTTCTTCCTTTTCTTCATTAGCCTTCCTTTGCCTTTCCTCTTCTGCTTTTCTTTGCTCTTCCTTCTTCTTCTCTTTTTCTTCCTTTTCCTTTCTTTTTCTCTCCTCTATCTCCTGCTTGGATGCCCTCTTAGCCTTCTGTAATTGCTCCCTTTCCTTTTCTCCTTCTTGTTTTTTCTTCTTCTCCCTCTCTTTGGCCTCCCTAAGGGACTCTCTCTTGGCCTTCTCCAAGTCTTCTTTCTCTTTCCTACGGCCCTCGTCATCCTTTTTCTTTTTCCTTTGCGCTACCTTCTTCTCGGTCTCCTTGACCTGCTTTTTACTTTTCTATTCCTCCCCTTCTTCCTCGGTCTAAATCCTATCATTGGACCTCTCCTGGTGTTGATGAGGAGGTGATCTGTCGGGTGTTTCCCCCTCCCCCTCTTCTGCCTCCTGCGCTTCCTTCACGGCCTCTTGGATAAGCGCCGTTAAGATGCTCCTGTAGGCGATGAACGAGGCTTTAGAGGAGGCCCTCTTTCTTTTTGCGGCCTTCGACACTGGGGATTCTCCTCCTGTGGGCATGCTTCCTAAGGCTAGTGCTCGAGCTGCCTGGTCGATGGTCTTGCGCACGTAGTCGTTTCAGTTGACTTCATGCAAGGTATGGGCTGCCACATTCTCCAGTATCAGTACGCTGATCCGATGCATCAACGCGTTGTAGCGCTGGCTGGAAAAGAGCGCATGTATGAGTTTCGCCTGTAACCTGGTCTCTGCATTGGGGATGTCCTGGATACTGATGCCGTCGCTTGTCAGCACGTCCTCCTTTCTCATCCCCAGCATGGTGTATACATCCCTCTTCTGCTTCTTTTCCACTTTGGTTCCAGTCCCAGTGCCTTCTCCACCAAGGCCGGGGTTAGATGAACCAATACTTGGCATTCTGTCCTATTCCTATTGTGACGGTGCCGCATTCGCTGTCGGGGTCGTAGGATCTGAGAAATTCCACACAGCTCGTGTGGTCGGGTTCTTCTACGAATCTTTCCAGGTACTTCTTGAAGTTGCAGCTTTCCATGACTCTCCTAGCTGCTTCTTCCTTGGCCACTAATACTTCTACATTGTGAATAGTTCGGAATTTCAATTGATTGTAGGCGCGGCTCTCCAAGGTGATCCTGTACCGCGTTCTCTCCTCTTCCGTGAATGGGAGTCGGTGGGCTCAATCTTATTGCAACATTTTTCGTTCCTGTGATAAGCCAAATTTTCATTAGTGCTTTCCACATAATAATTTGCTGAAAAAGAAAAACTCTATGCTTTCGAATGAATTCATTAAGATCTAATGTAGATTCTTTTTTTCAGACTTTGACTTTTTGCCCTTTACTTCAAAATTTCCATGCCCTTTTCCTACCCCATCTGTTTTTTATAATATATGGCTATGTGTTTGACTGACTTTGATTTGATTTATTGATTCTGATTTGATTCACCTTACCCCCTCCCCTTCTAGCTTGAGAAGAATCCTTCCTAGGATCTAGGGTCCGAAGGTTAAGGGCTTTCGGCATGGAGGTGTAGGGGTTACTTGTAAAGGAGCCAAGTATAGAAATTGGGATTGTATTCCAAATGAGCTTTGCGGTCCAGATCAGAGGGTTTAATCCCCACTTGGGTGATGTATGTGAGAACATCTATTAGGAAGTCACCCGAGTTAACTCGGCTAGCAATGTGTAACTCCTCCTCGGTCAACAAGTGGTCGAGGTAGGGGTGTCCTTTGATGTTTTCTTCTATGGGACGCCCCCACAGAGTGGTTAACACTCGATATGAGGTTGGTGTGACATATGTGGGGTCGTACTCTGCTATTTTGATAGTGTGGCGTTGCTCAGCGTTGGTCATTATTCGGCATCCTTCAACTTCCCATTGCAACCTAAGAGCGTACCAATGCTTTAAGAACTGGGATTCCATCTCAGGAAGTCGTGACAGCTCTGCAACTTCTTGGTCGGCGATGGCAGAAGTGGTTCGCTGATCATAGGACGTGATGAGGCGTTGTTTGATTGCCTGCGCTTTGGAGATCTCACTGCTAAGCAACTTAGCAGCGGAGGTAGCGGCTTTTGCAAAAGCAAATTCAAACGTTTCCCAAGAAGAAGGCATCATTTGAACTTCGGTTACAAAGGATTCGTCCAATAGGCCTAAGTCCAGGCGATCGTAGCTCAGAGCTAGCGACACAAAAGTGGCATCCAGTCGCTTAAATGCAATCCACCACGTCATCCCCTGTTTCTTCAGCTAAATCAGTGGCTAGTGTGAGAAATGATTTTCTCTCGTAAGAGGGCCTAAGGCCCGCGGGTGGTTGGGGTTTGGTAGGACTTGAGCCTTTGGCAACGAAAAGTTGCGGTGGTGAGTGTTCTTGAGCTTGTGATTGGGTCGTTGGGACGAAGGCTGGGTTAGCAGCAGCCTTGAGTGACGGCCTGCTACTTTCAGGATGGATTGGGGAAGTAGGATCGACTCTAGCAGGTGATGCCTCTTGTGATGGTGGCTGTCACGTGGACCGATAGGCTTGGGCGACTCTCTTGGGTTCACACGTGGATGAACTAGATGGTTGCAGGTCAAGGAAGCTCTGCGGCTTATAGTGTTGAGGTTGTACGGTTTTTGGGATGACCAAGCTTGAGGCTGGCGTACGAGTGGTGCCTTTGGCCGTGTGGGCCTTAGGTATCCATATCCAAGCATTGCCCTCGTAGTAGCCTTGAGCGTGCAAGAGGACTTTGGGAACCCATCTTTGATTGATGACGCATCTATACCTGTAACTACGTTTGGGCCTCCTAGGTTTAGAGTTTCTGGTCTTATGAGGGTAGTAGCATCGACTCCAAGGCGGCTATTGCGGCTGTTTGGGCATCCATTGAAGGCGAGGTTGTGGGGCCTTAGCTTCGGTTGCTATGGGTTTTGGTCTATGAAATTCGGGGAGTGGCGGCCACACACTACCCTCTCCTTAGACTTGACTACATATGTTTCTATCGGTGGCTTTGTGGCCCGGGATGAGGTCGCGCAGCCCTTGCTGAAAGTTGTAACAATGCGAACGTTGCCTATCGCGAGGTGGATGTGCTGCGACGCGTAGTCAACATTGCAGTGGGTTTGCTTTTTGAAGGTTTGCCCTAGCAAGGACTCTGTGCCTGGGTTTTTAGCATTTGGCAACACATAAAAAATCATTGGAATAGTCTCAGACTCGATAGAAACGACTGCTTTGCACTTGTCGAGTAGTGCGTAGGAATGGGCCCCATATGGGCTTAATTTTGCATTAGTGGGTTGAAGTTGTGGTTTGCCAAGTTGAATCCAATGATCGTGGGTTAAGACATTGAAGTCTGCTCCCTTGTCGATCAAGGCGTTGAAAGCGCATGTTTGTTTTGTCGTGACCGTAATATGGAGGTCTGTGGGTTCTATGGCTTCCTCATCCTCGTCGTCGATTTCAATGATTGTGGCTACTCGTACTTTGACAGGCGGTTCTAACATCGGGGGCTCATGCAAAGGGTGCGTAGGAGGGTAGTACTTCGTGACACAACTGCCATTGAAGAAGCCTATCCCTTCACCGTCTAGGGTCTCAAGTTTGACACTGCTTGTTCGGCTGATTGCACGAACTTTGAAGGGTCCAAGACCCCTAAAATTCATTTTTTGCTTATGCCCCCTAGCTGAGTAGAGGAGCACTAAGTCATCTTGTTCGAACTCGCGCTACTTGACGTGCTGGTCAAACCAGCTCTTGCATCGGGCTTTCTTACAGATCAGCGCATGGGTGGCTAGAAGGCGAGTCTCCGAGAGGCGTTCGAGCTCAACTAGGCATTGCGTCCATGCCTCCTTCCCTTCCCATTGTTCTTCAGTGCTATTCTCAGGCTAGGAACAAAGAATTCTAATGGTAGAATCGCTTCTGTTCCATATGTCAGCCTAAAGGGGGTTTGACTGATAGCCATTTTATAAGCTGTTTGGTAAGCCCATAGAGCTGCCATCAGCTTGTTGTCCCAGTCGCTGCGTGAAGTAGAGACAACCTTGGTTAGGACATTGACAAGAATCTTATTCGTTGATTCAGCCTGGCCGTTTGCCTGAGGGTAGTATGGCGAGGATTTGTGATGGATGATGAGGAAGGTGGACAGGAGATGCGCGATCACTTCATTGATGAAGTGCGTGCCTTGGTCACTGACCAGTTCGATGGGGCAGCCAAATCGTGAAATCACTTGCTCCTATAAGAGCTTAGCCATCGTTCTAGCGTCATTTTTTCGTGTTGCTCTCGCTTCTACCCATTTAGTGGGGTAATCCGTGGCCACAATGATGTACTTGGCCTGCGAATACTGTGCCGCAGGACTGATGGGTCCAATGAAATCAATTCCCCATTCTTCGAAGGGTTATCGAGTAATAACTGGGGTTAATTTCATTTGATCCTTGCGAATTGGGACCTTCGTCCCCCGCTGGCACTCATCACAGTGCTTAACGAATCATGCTGCGTCGCGGAAAAGCGTGGGCCACCACAGTTGAGACTGCAACACTTTTTGTGTTGTTGTGTCTCCACTAAAGTACCCTCCGGCAATGCCACCGTGCGCTTCTGAGAGCACATCGTGCATCTCATATTTGCATACGCATCTACGCAACAATCTGTCTTGCCCCAGCCTATAGAGTTGGCCTGCAATCAGTTGATAGGGCTGGATCTTAAGGATTAATCGCCTAAGTCGGGCTTTTTCTATCGGTCGGTCAGGTAGTCCGTGCTCAAGCACCTGGACTATGTCATCTGTCCAATATGGCATTAGGTCAGCCTTAAATAGATCTCTCTCGCTGGACAGGTTAAACAAATGGGCATTGAGTAATTCATCGACAACACCTTGTCCAACGGCTTCTTCGGTGGGAATGCGTGACATGTGATCAGCCATGTAATGCTATTTTCCCTTCCGTACCACCATAGAGAAGTTAAACTCTAAAAGCAGAAGGAGCCATCGAGCTATGCATCCTGTAACGCAAGGTTTGTTTACTAGATAGAGCAAAGCTTGATGGTCCACGAAGAAGGTGAAGGGCGTGGCCAAAAGATAATGCCAGAATTTCTTCACAGCGAATACCATGGCTAATCCCTCTCTTTCCGTTGTCGAGTAGTTCATTTTTGTCTCAGTGAGTTGTCTGCTAGCAAAGCTCACTGGATAGTCTAAATTATGTTCGACAGTTTGGCACAACACTGCCCCCACGACAAACTTAGAAGCATCGATATGCACGTGGAAGGTAATGGTCCAATTTGCGGCTCGTAGGATTGGTGCTGTGGTTAGAGCCTTCTTCAAGTCTTCGTATGCCCGTTGGCATGCTTCAGTCCATTCGAAGACAATAAGCAGCTTGTACAAGGGTCTGGCGATCAATGCATAATTCAATACAAACCGCCGATAGTATCTAGTATGACCTAGGAAGCATTGAACTCCCTTGTAGTTGTTTGGGGGTGGAAGGTCAACAATGACCCTGACCTTCGAGAAGTCAGTGGGGCAATGCCGTTCTTCGACACCACATGCCCTAGGATGCATCCATGCTTCACCCAAAATTGGCACTTTAAGGGGTTTAAGGAGAGACGATATAAGCGACACCGCTCAAAGACTGCTCAGAGTTTGTCTAGGTGTTCGATCCAGGTCGAGTGGACACAGAGGTCATCGACAAAGGCTTCTAACTCCTTGCCAAGCATGTCCTTAAAGATGGTGCACATGAGGCGTTGGAAAGTGGCAGGGGCATGTCAACCCGAAGGGCATGACTATGTAGGCAAAGACATCCCACTCAGTGGCGAAGGCCGTCTTATATGCATGATGCACTTGCACCTGGTTGTAGCCTGAGAAGCCATCCAAAAAACTATAGGCTTCCTTGCTTGTCACTCTCTCAAGCATGTGCTTGGTGTACAACAACGGATAGTTGTCCCTCTTAGTAGCAGCGTTCACCTTCTTGTAATTGATGCACACTCGAATTTTTCCATTCTTCTTCATCACGATGACTATGGGCGATACCCAATCTGTGTGCTCAATTTCGTAGATGAATCCCGCTCTCATCAGCTTATCAATCTCTTCCTTGACAACATGAGCATGTTTTGGATTCATAGGGTATAGTCACTGCTTGACCGGCGTTGCGTCTGGCGTCATGGGTGTGTTGTGAGTCATGACACTCGGATCTACCCCCTTAAGCTCTTCTAAGGACCAAGCGAACACGTCTATGTACTCTTGCAAGAGAGCAACAAGACTCGTTTCTTCTTCATTAGTCAGGTCATCGGCAATGAAGATTGGTCGATGTGTTTCCCCTTCGTGGGCTAGGTCCACCTCTTTGACCTTGGCTGGTCCCTCGATTGGTTTGCTCATCTGCACTTGATGTTTGGCACTTTTAACAGGACTACCACCCTATCCCCTTTTTTGAATTTCGTAAATCATTTAGGGAGGTCTTGCGGTTTTTGTTGTTCTATCATTTGTGTATCTCTAGGTTGTTTCGCCTTTTCCTGCCTTGATCGTCTGCACCTCACGTGGACGGGTAGGTCCCCGTTGGTGCGTCTGGTTGTGGGCGGCCTAGGGATTTCTGGATCACTATCCAAACTAACCTCCGATTCAGAGTCGAACCCTCTGTCTTTGCTAGAAGAGGTGGTCTCCCCTGGTGGGCACAGTTTAGATGGTGATTCAGTCCGAAGCACTGATGTCATTCCTGGCTGGGCTAGGCCTGCTTGCTCAAGGTCTATGGCTCCCATGTGTTCCAACCAGGCGCGATCACATTCCACGCGCAAGACTCCTCACTCCATCCTAAAGATACTCCTTTCTGCGGCTTGGAGTCTACGCGTATTTGCTCTATTTCTTGTCCTTCAGCATCGTATTCCATGGTATCTACTTCACCCTCACTTTTATCACTGAAGGATTGGCAGTCTTCGTATTCGTCGTTAGAATTCTCTTCATCAGACTACTTATCGTCTCCTAGGGCTTGGTATATCTCTGGTCGTTGGTCAGGAACCAGGGCCCAGTTATACATGAGGTTTAAGTCATGCACTCTGGTCCCTTGCCATTTGGATTCATCTAAGAGATCCTGGAGTGGTTTGAAATTCGCAGTTGGATTGCCAGCTAGCTTGTCCGTTAGGTGTTCCAGTATCTCCTGGAGTTCCCTTTTGTTGGTTAGGACTTGGGAGTTGACGGGCTTCGATTTCCCACGAAGGCTTCCTGTCATCATGCAGACTAGTACGGAGGGTGTGTCATCATCCTTGCCGATTGTCTTGATGGCTTGCTCATACGCCTCGTGATCAGAGAACGGCAGGTTGATTGTAGCAAGGACATGCATCCAATCCCGCTCGTCCTCCGAGCATGGGATATACTTGGTCAAGGGGCCATAGGACTTCTTGACCTAAGCATTACCCTTGAGCATAACAGAGATGGCATCTAAGTCGACCGGTGAGGTCTTCCAGGTGTCCATCTCTACTCTCACGGCGTCCGTCCTATTGCCAAGGAAGATCAAGCCGTTACCCCAATCTTCGATGACTCTAGCATTGCGCATCCAGGGTCAGCCTAATAGGATGTCGTAATCCACTTCCTTCATGACTATAAAGTCGATGGAGAATTGGACTCCTGTGATCTTCATTGGCCAATTCTTAAGCACCCCGAATGGCTTGACTCTCATACCATTTGCTAGTGTGACATTAAACCTAGCAGTCTCAACTGGTGGGTTCCCCCAAGTCTGAAGCACTGCATGGCTAAGCACACTAACCCCAGCCCCTGTGTCCACGATTCCCTTTCTCATTGTATCACCTAGGGCTAAGATCGGTAAGACCGCATGCATCTCGGAACCTTTCCAGAAGGCATTGATGTGCAAGGATTTAGGCATAGAGTGCAACGTCAAACTCGGTATTTGCGTCTCTCCATCATGGTCATGAGGGTCTGCTGTGACCTGCTCTTGTGACCCTTCAACCCACTGCTTAAGATCTTGCCATAGGGTGGGGTGCTACCTAAGCAGATCTCCCAGGCTAAGTGTTATAAGGGTAGTTACTAACGTGGTCAGGAGATCATTGGGTGTTCATCTCTCTCCTAGCCTGGATCGTCCTGACTAGTGGCCGTGACTGAACTGCGGCCGTGTAGTGCCGAGGCTTGGCCTTAGCAGCACTGCTTGTGGTGCAGTTGCTTCTCCCGACTTTGGTTGTGGAGGTGAGGTTGGCGTACTCATGCTGGAGAGGTCATTGATTTCGTCCTCTAGGATGGGCTTAGCATCTTTTAGATGCTCTTGGGCTTCCTTCACCCATTCCTTCACCTTTTCTATGGCCTCTAACTGTCGCTTCGAATGTGGGTATTCCCCTACCTTAGAGCTTCCCTTTTCGGCCATCTTAGGAGCTGACGTCTCTGCCTCTGTGTTAGAGACCTTCTTACCAGCAGGCAGAGTTGTAGCACCCTTCGTTTTTAGTGCGATTTTAGCTTTCGACCTCTTTCTCCTCTGTCTATGGCTCTTCTTCCCTATCGAGGCTGCATCGAGATTGCTAGGTCCTGGCAGAGAGATGCCGGCCTGCTTCGTTTGGGCATGGGTCATGATCCACAATGGGATAGGTGTGGCCTCCCCATCATGGTTCTCGACACCAAACAGCCCCAATGGGACAGATGGCTCATTGGCTGAGCTAGATGATGGCTTTCGCCTTGGGCAATCGACGAAGACATGGGTGATTCCACACTCAGCACACCTTTGGTCAGCCTTTCCCTATTTTGTTGCTCCCTTTCAGGGCAGTGTGATGAGACATGACCTGGGTGATGACCATAAGTCCAACAGGTGATTGGATCCTACATCTGCCCTCCTAGGCCTTTACCTCGTCCTCTTGCTAACGCCATCACCGGTATGGGGCAATAATCCATGAGGACAGCGTTGCCCTCATCATCATGCAAGATGTAAGGGCATATGTAAGCTTCTTCCTCGTTCGGTTCTTCCACATAGTGGACAGGAGTGTCACTCGGTGGATGGGTTACGTAAGGACCAGGCGGTCTAGGAATGCCTGTAGGATTTATTTCCATCCTAGGAACGACCGGCTTAATGTTGTTAGGCGCAGGGAGGGCCAATGGGGCTCCCCTTCTGAAAAATGGCTGCGACTTGTTCGCTAGGTAAGGCTGACCGTATGGTTGTGAGTATGGGAGTCTTCTTGGCAACCTACAATGCGCGATGTCATGACCGAACCTACCGTAGTTAGCGCAAGGTCTTGACCTAGGGTCTTGACACTTGACTAGCAAGTGGTTTCCGCCACTGTACACGCATTGGACGTGTGGTTGCGTTGGTTTTCTCAACATGTCTTGCAACTTGGCTAGTTCCATCTTAACGTCAGCCAAGTCTAGGTTTGCCTCGGTGGTTTTCCCCTTATCCTAGGATGATGAGACTGATCGCTTATTCGAGGCTGACGCTCTCTCCGAGCTTCGCGAGTTGGTCTCTTCTAGGTTTGTGCTTCTGGAACTCCACTCCTTCAGCTGATCGTCAACTCAGATGGCTTCCTGAAAGACCCTAGCTAGCGCATCTCACTGCAAGCTCGAGTTGCCTGCCAAAGCCTTATATAGTTCCTCGTTTTGAATCCCGCTGATGAATACAGTTGATACTGCTCTTTCAGTCGGCCATTCTCTAGTAGGGATTGTCTTGAAGAGGCTCCGCACATGGGTCACATAATCACGAATGTCCTCCTTCTCTTTCTGCTTGGCATTCATCAAGCATACTAGTAGATTATCGGAGTATTCGGGCTTGGCAAATCTCTTAATAAAGAGATCCTTGAGGCCATCGAAGTTGGCTCACTCTACGTTATCTAGGCTCATATACCACGTCCTACCCTTGTCGCCCAAGCAAAGCCCGAACGCTTGAGAGCGTTGAGTCAGGTCGTTGAGGCCGTTGGCTTCGCAGACTTGCTTGAACTGCTCAACAAAGCTATATGGATCATCATGGGGTTGGTAATTATCGAGTTGCTTGGCAACAATAGGGATTTTAGACTGGCTCTTTGAGCCCTGGTTTGCTCTAATCCTGTGACGAGCAGGGATGTTGCTAGAGCCGTGGCACTTTGCTCTACAGCCGTGTTATCGAGCAGCCGCTTCATGAGAAGCTCACTCAGCGTTAAGTCTCCTTCTAGTGCTCTCTCATGGTCTATTTGATTTCTGCCAGCCAGGTTTAGCACCCGCTGCCCCTCTCGCAACTCCATGCTCTACCTTTGGCTCCTAGCCTCCTGCTGATCCCTATTGTATTCAGCCATGCCTTGCAATGCTTTGCGGGCCAACTTTCTCTCCTCTTCTAGATCTGCGATGATAGCAAATGATGTCTTACTGCGATGCTCATACCGGGCATGAACGTCCTAACTGCTGACCAGCTCTGCTAAATAGCATCTGGAAAGGCTCCTAAGTCGAATTCCTCATTAGATCTGCAGTCTAAACTTTCTTCTGCCATTGTCAAGTTATCGTGCTCTACCAAGCTATCGATTAGGTTCAATAGACTTGTCAAATCCACTTCGTCGGCGTCCTTGCTTGGTCCTACTTTTGCACGTTGATGGTTCGTCTATGTCTTGGGTCCTCTCCTACTGGTGGGTTCCTTGAGTGGTTTATCTGGGTGAGTTCCTTCAGTTATTGAATACAGTCCTCAATTTATTGCCACTCAATGTGTGTGTCTTTCCCAGTGCACTTGTGCTCAATCAGGCTTTCAGTTTCCTTAAGTGTACTTCAAGTGCGGAAACTCAGGGTGAGTGTAGCAACCACTTTTCTAGGCGTCTTACATGCTCTCGCGTTGTTTCGGCCTAATAGGCTTGTTGGTCAATTTTCTGGCCGTCTTGGCAGGGTTTAGGGTTTCTCTAATATGTTGCCTCGTTAGTTTTCGGTCCAATCAAGCTTTACCACTTAGTGGTTTGCGTCTAAGTCTCTGAGTCTCGCAACTGCCTACTTCTAGCTGCTAAGCGGCTGCGCTCTACAATTTTGCCTATTCCATGTGCCAGAATCAAGTTCTGAGCCTCCTAAGGGCTTTCGACAGTTTGCACTGCTGAGTTCTAGCCGGGTCAAGTCCAATTTCCAAAAATTTAGTAAAAATCTACACTCGGCCCAACTGGTCCAAATTGCAGGGTCCGAGTGGGTCACTCGGACAGGCCGAGGTGCATGGGCCGAGGGCTGAATTTGGGACTTGGATAGGGTGGATTCGGACGAGCCGAGGCGCATGGGCCGAGGGTCAAATTTGACACATGGTAGAGGGCCGAATTGGTCCACGGTCCGAATGGTAGACTCGGACAGGCCGAGTAGGGTTGGGCCGAGTGGGCCGATTAGGGTTTTGGCTGAATGGGCCGAATGGCAAGGGGCCGAGGGCCAATTCTGGGACTCGGCCCAGAAGTGACCATTCGGACGGGCCGAGCGCGGCGCATGTCAACAGCGCAAGTTTGATTTCGATCGTTCCTTTTGATTTACTCAATGGTATCAGGCACAAACCTCTAGATCCTACCTAAGGGGGTAAGAGAATGGATTCATATACCTAGATAGAGTGGTGGGCTCGTCGTTGGTGCGATCGAATCGAATCGGGCAATAGCTCTCTCTCTCTCTCTCTCTCTCTCTCTCTCTCATTGAAATGGTTGCAAATGAGTCCTTCCTTGGCCTCTTGGCTCTTATACCCCTTCCTGGGTATGGTGTTAATGCCCCCAATCACTCACTTGTTGATCTTGGGCACCACAAGTGAGCTTTTTGCCATTTTTGCACGATTTTTGCCTTGTTTTGCAACAGTAAACCCTACCCTTTTTCGGTTCGATTTCCTAATCCTAACCTACGCTAAATGCAACAAGAATCGAAAGCAAAATACTGAAATGATTTCTCCATGTTTCCTAATCATCAAACAAACAAAATAACCCATAATACTTACTTGTTTTGAAGATAAAAAACAACCAAACTTCCTACCTATCTCAAGCTCCGTTTCGGGGATGAATCCCTTACTTCGATGCTCGATATGAGGCGCGCAAGTGCTCAAGCTTGAATCCATTAGTCCCGGCAATGGAACCAAAATGTGGGAGCTTTCGCTCTATTGCCAATACCCACAGACCGC